>NC_059159.1:135886520-136204778 GCF_019923935.1 Bubalus bubalis
CTTGCATTTACAAACTACACTCACAAAAACTTTTTCCAATATAATGTCCATCTGTTGGAAAATACAAAGAAGTCATTTACAACAGCGGTAATAAATATGAAATAACTAAGAGCAGATTAAACAAGGAATATGCTTCAGGTAAAGAAAATAAAAGAGAGGAGACAGAAAGAGAGAAGGATCATCTCCCTGCATTGGAGGATTCAGCACTTAAAATATAAGAATACTTTCTAAATTAGTTTATACACTTGATATAATTCTAATTAAGTTCTCAATGGGATTTTAAAGTTAATTTAGAAATAGAGATGGGAAAGAATAATGTAGAAAACATCAGGGAGAAAAAAAGAACAATGAAAGAGAACTTGCACTAGGAGATGTGGGAACATGTTTTAAATCAATGATAATTAAAGCAAAATGAGTTTCTGGCATCAGAATAAACAAATAAATCAAAGAAATAGCAAAGAAAACCAGAAAACAGCAAGAAAACAAGAAAAACAGAAAGAAAACCTGGAAATAGAAGTCCATGATAAAGATGAATTTCAGATTAGTAGCATAAAGATGAGCTGCTAAACAAATAGACCTTTATTATGAGTTACCTCTTTTGAAAATACAGATCTTTATTTTACAACTCACTGCAATGAATTCCAAGGAACTGAAGAGTCAATTATGAAAAGTTAAATAAACATGAACAATTATTTAAAACATTTAGGTAAATATTTTCAGAATTTTGAAGTGAGAAAGCCAATAAGAAAACTGTAAGGATGAAAACTAAATCAGGCACCCCTGGAGATGTCATAACATGGTATTTATTCTGTTCTTCAAGCCCATTCAATTTTTAAATTTTTCCTTACTTAGCATGTATTGTTTGTACCTTTTTTAAAGTATATTTTAAGTGTCAAGAAAAAAAGTGCTTGATTTGGGACTCACTGATGACAAGGGCTTCCCTGGTGGCTCAGACTGTAAAGAATCTGCCTGCAATACAGGAGACCCTCATTTTGAAAAGTGCTGAGCCTGTATCAATGCGTACAGACAGTGCAGCAATCCCCACATGGCAGGTGCTTCTTCATATGAGCGTAATTTATAACAATCTCCAAACAGAATACTTCATATCATGCCCTTGAAGTCTTTCCGGACACTTTCCACAGCATTACTACGACTTTATCTTTTTATTTTTTTATTGAAGTATGGCTGATTTACAATGCTAATTTCCACTGTACAGCAAAGTGACTCAGTGATATACATATAGACATTCTTTTTTATATTCTTTTCCATTATGGTTTACTTGTGACTTTGAATCAAGAAAGACCAAGCCAATTCTGTTTCCATTGTCATCCTTTTGGACAAGTCCTTTGTGTTGCGAAGACAGCCTGGAGAAGGGAATGGCTACCCACTCCAGTATTCTTGCCTGGAGAATTCCATGGACAGAGGAGCCTGGCGGGCTACAGTCCATGGTGTCACAAAGAGTAGGACACAACTGAGCAACTAACACACACTTTATCAATCAATTCCAAACACACACACACCTGTGCATGTTTTCCTCTCACTTCTCAGAACCCCATTGTCAACTATCTTAGTTTATAGCCAGGGCCCTGAGAGCACTGCCTTTCACCTGAGGCTCACTCATGCTCATCTACCTGTCTGGAGTGGTAACACATCCATTAAACATAAAATGTCTCGTGACCGAATTGACCAATGGCCAATTTACTCAAAATTTCGTATTCAAATTAATCATTTTAAGCCATTTTTGAAAGCACATCTGGATTGATTTGGCACTTCTAATAATTGTTACCTGATTTCTTGGAAGATGGGATTGCTATTGTCCTTTGGGGTACCCTTTTTCTATTATGTGGGTTTAAGAACTTTTTTGCTTCTCTAAAGGTTCTTTCTCCCAAATGTTAAGTTCCTGGCAGGAAATCTTTAGCAAAACTGAGGAATTTCAGATAATATTTATCAAGTTGCTCATTTTTATTCCTCTTGCCTTTCTCTTGCAGACCTATTTTTGTTTTCACTGTGTGCACCTGTGTACCTCATGGATTTATTAACCACATTAGCATATACTCATAATTTATTCTGAGTATTGACATTTTGACAAGAAGATTGAAGATGTGAGAGCTGAGTGAATCATAACTGTTCTGAACAGCATGACACATTTTTCAAGACCTATGGTTGGTAAAAATAATAGGAGATTCTGAAATACAAAATATCACTAGTAAATGTGTGTATTTCTAGAAAAATCTAGTATGTCCTTCCTCTTTTCCTATGTCATTTTAGATGCATTAAATCCTTCATACATCTCCAAGATGTCCTACTTTCCCTTAACTAATCGTCTTTGGCACAGATTCTCACTTCTTTGGTTTTCCTTTCACATCTAGATATAGTTTCTAAAATATTTACATATGCTCTGGTTGTTTTGTACATGATATATATATATATCTTAAACTATTTGTGTGCTGTGATGTTTTCTTCTAATTCTACTGTATTTGCTATGCCACTGTGCAGTAGTATTTCAACAAGGGCCAGATTAATTCTTATTGAGTGTACTGGGTTGGCCAAAAGGTTCATTTGGATTTTTCCGTAAGATGTTACCGAAAAACCTGAATGAAATTTTGGCCAACACAATAAGTTTCTTTTTTAGAAAGATCCCCAAGTTTACCTCTTTTTAAAACAAAAACTTAGATGTTCCAGGTGAATTTATATTTAAATTTTATTTTTCAAAATGTAAAATACTTCTTATATTAAGAAAATAAGAAAAGTATATTCTTATACTATCAAAATTTTCTTGTGAAATGTCAAATTTTCTTCTGTGCATCAGTGTTAGATGACTATTTTTAAAAGTCGTAAACTGAGACTTCCCTGGTGGTCCAGTGGCTAAGGCTCCACAATCTCAATGCAGGAGGTCTGGGTTCAAACCCTGGTCAGGGAACTAGATCGCACATGGAATAACCAAGACCTGGTGCAGCCAAATAACTTATTTTTTAAAAACTCACAAATCATAATGATTGTTGAAGGCTAGGGAGCAGTGTCAATGTGTAAGTGTGATGATTTATGTCACTGACACAACTTTAACTGCACAGTGTTGCAGCCTTGACAGACACCAAAATCCAATTAGACTCATTTAAATACAAGTCCTATGGTCCTGCATGAGAGAGAACTGGTAAAGAACTCAGGATGGAGCAATAGAGAGATTGAGTGAATGAAATTAAGTAGTGCAATAATTGGACTAGTCATTGTATTTCACCAGCTCTGATCCAGAAACAAAGGTTCATTAGGCAAGAGCTTATCTTGAATTTTGAGGACACCAATTGTGAAATCAATCCTATTTACAGGACATGGACTTGGCGTCCCCAGATGCCCCAAGGCTAATGAAAGGAGTTCAGACTAGACAGTTGGGCTGTGGGGAAAATGTTCTAAGGGTTTATAACTTCAAATCTAATGAATAGATCAAAATCTCTGGTCCCTACAACTTCATCCAACTGAGAAGTTTGCTCCAGATTGACTTGGGAAGACGGTTGTTGTTGGTTCTAAACGGCAAAGACTCTCAGGGCTTAGTATACAAGCATCCTAAAAGATATAGAATCAATCACTGAGATAATGAAATGAGTCAAATTCATGGAATTAATTTGTTCAAGTTTAAAGTATCTTATAATATAGATGTGAATTTGGTGTTGTTTTAACCTTGGGATTTAATTTTTTTTTAAGTTTTGAGTATGTTAGCCTTCCACTGCTGTCTCAACAAATTACAGACTTAAAGAACAGAAATCTGTTATCTCACAGTCATGTAGGTCAGAAGACCCACACTGGTGTCACTCTGCTGAAATAAAAGTGTCAGCAGTGGAGACACCGAGGAACAACTGGCTTTAGGTTCAGTCAGGTTGTTGCCAGCATTCAGCTGTATGCTGCGGTGGGCTAATTTCACAAAAGTCAATAGCATACGGGATAATGTCTCTTAATAAGCCAAGAAAGAAATAACATACTCCAAATCAAAGACTTATTAATCATCCTGTTGTGCCCGGCAAGGGGAGATGAAAGGAATAAAGGTCATATTTGGTGGAGGTGTACTCTAGTATGATTTGGTACTAGGAAAAGATGGCTCAGCCCACTAAGAGTCTACAAAGGTAAAATTCCCTTGTTGCTAGAGCATGTTGCTAGGTACTAACAGGGCTGGGTTGACAGGCATGGTATTCTTTTCCAGTCACTGCATAGTGTTAACCATTGCTATGTCAGGAGTTAATGCCCAAGATCTCCAGAGAGCTATTTAGATCAGCAAAGGGTAGCCTTGCCCACATGGAACACTCTCACAAACTCAGTATTTCAGGTCTGTGTCCCCTCATCACAGCTGCTTCTTCATATGTTCTTATCAATAATCTCCCAGCAGGGACACTGAGGAACTGCGTGCTTAGTGACAAACACAGATGTGGATGATGACATCCTGACTCCCAATATCAATTTTATATCAAAATACAATTTCACTATTGAAAGGAAATTCATTCTTAACAATTTTGTCATAAACAAGTGGATTTGAAGTTATGTCAAAACTCCACACACCTCTGCTGCATCGCTCCAGTTCGAACTGGAGATTTCTCTGTCTACAAGGGGTCCAGGGATTCGATTGGGCCCACCCAGATATGGAAGATAACTTTCCCATTGTAAGATGATCCCGGGGCTTCCCCACTGGCTCATGGTACAGAAACTGCCTGCCAATGCAGAAGACACAAGAAACACAGGTCCCATCCCAGGGTCAGGAAGATGATTCCCTGGAGGAGGAAATGGCAACTCGCTCCAGTATTCTCCCTTGGGAATTCTATGGACAGAGGCGCCTGGCAGGCTACAGTCCATGAGATTGCAAAGAGTCGGACACGTCTGAGTGACTGAGCACAGCATAAGCTTGTCAGGAAACTAAGATCTCATATGCCATGCAGTGCAACAAAAAATTTATAAGAAATGAAATTTTTAAAAAAAGCTTTAAAAATAAATTAAAAAGGCCCATAACCTTTATTGCATCTTCAAAATCTCTTTGCCAAGAAATATTACTGACATGCAGAATCTATTAATAAATCTATTAATAAAAGGAAATGGTACAAATGAACTTATTTACAAAACAGAAACAGGCTCACAGATTTACAGAATTTATGGTTACCAGTGGAGAAGGATGGGGGGAAAGGACAGATTGGGAGTTTGGGATGGACATGTAGACATAACTGTATTTAAAATGGATAACCAACAAGGACCTACTGTGTAGCACAGGGAAGTCTGCTCAATGCCATGTCGCAGCCTGGATGGGAGGGGAGTTTGAGGGAGAATGGATACATGTATATGCATGGCTGAATCGCTCTGCTGTGCACCTGAAACTTACAACATTGTTAATTGTCTATAAGCGAATATAAAATAAAAAGCTTACAAAGTCTCTTTGCCATGTAAAATCAGATGTTTCCTAATTCCAGGGATTAGAATGTGGGGCATCTTTGGGAGACTGTTATTCAGCCTACCACACTGAATAATTAGTTTAACTGGAAGGTATCAGAGTATTTTATTAAGCCTATAAACAGCATTGGAATATTTAAGAGGAATTAAGTCTTCTCATAACTTGAACTGCCAGATTTACAAATCATATTTAAATGAATGCTTGCCAACTTTTTAAGGTCATAGAACACAAAGAAAATGATAATAGTCATACAGTAGCCTGTGATTTATAATAAATATATTTTCCCCTCTTCAGCCATAGTTCCTGACTCACAGCTCCCAAAACCCTTGGAATTTCCTTAGCAGTAGTAGCAATGAAAGCATCTTTTGTTATAATATTTGTTTGTTTGTTTTGTCTTGAAGTTGCTTCAGAGTCTTAAAGGTGAAATGAGTGTCTCATTATTCATAACAAACCCATTTCAATCACAGCTGAGTTTCTGTTAATGAGATGGCTTTTGGAAATCCCCTCAAGTTGGAAGGATGGTTGCCAAGGGGACTCAAACATGTGATCAGAGGACTGGAACTTTCAGTTCCACTCCTGACTTCCAATGGAGAGTGAATCAATTACCAATGATCAGAGACAATAAATTATATCTGTAGAATGGAGCCTCCATAAAAAATCCTAAAGGGTTCAGAGTTTGCAGCTTGGTGAAGTAGAATGCATTCACATGTCAGACCCAGACTCCATGGGGGCAGAAGCTCCTGCATTCAGAATCTCACACCATGTATCTCTTTATCTGGCTATTCATTCATATTCTTCAATATTTTTTGTAATAAACCAGTAATCTAGTGAGTAAATTGGCTCCCTGACTTCGCTGAGCCTCTCTATAAAATTATTCAAACCCAAGATGGGATCTTGGGAACCTCTGATTTATAGCTGCCTGGTCAGAAACACAGGTAACAACCTGGACTTGTGATTGTTGTCTAAGTGGAGCAATCTTGTGGGACTGAGCCCTTCACCTGTAGCATCTAATGCTAACTCCAGATTAGTGTCAGAATTGAGTTAATCTGTGGGACACCTTGTCAGGGTCCACGAAGAACTGAGTGAACTGCTTCGTGGTGTGGGAAAAAACACACAATGGAAAATCCCATCCCAAGCACTGGGTGTGTGGTATGTACCTATGGTTGTTCCCATTTCAGATCTTGCACTAAAATGATTTTGTTCACTTTTTTTTTTAACTTTGTATTTTGTATCAGAGCATAGATGATTAACACTGCTGTGATAGTTCCAGGTGCACAGCATAGCTACTCAGCCATACATATATATGTATCCATTCTCCCCCAAACTCCTCTCCCATCCAGGCTGCCACCTAACTTTGATCAGAGTTCCCTGAGCTCTACAGTATGTCCTTATTAGTCACCCATCTTAAATATAAAGAATGTACATGTCAATCTCAAACTCCCTAACTATCCCTTGCCCCAATCCTTCCCCCTGATAGCCATCAGTTTGTTCTCTAAGTCTGTGAGTCTGTGAGTCTATTTCTGTTTTGCAAATCAGTTCAATTGCACTGTTGGTGGGAAGGTAAATTGGTACAGTCACTATGGAGAATGGAATGGAGGTTCCTTAAAAAACTAAAATAGTGCTACCATATAATCCTGCAATCCCACTCCTGAGCATATAACCGGAGAACAAAGTGGTCTGAAAGGATACAAGCACTCCAATGTTCATGGCAGAACTGTTTACAATAGCCAAGACATGGAAGCTACCCAAAAGTCCATTAGTAGAGGATGGATAAAGAAGATGTGGTATATATATATACACAATGGAATATGAGCCATAAAAAAGAATGAAATAATGCCATTTGCAGCAACATGGATGGATCTGGAGACTGTCATACTGAGGGAAATAAGCCAGAGAAATATAGCATGATATCGCTTATATGCAGAACCTAAAAAAAAAATGATATAATTGAACTTATTTACAAAAATGTTCACTTTTCTTATGTTCCGTCTGGAAGAACTTCCAATGTCAGAACCAGATCCTAGAGTCTATGATTCCCCTTTCAGTTCAGTTCAGTTCAGTTGCTCAGTAGTGTCTGACTCTTTGCAACCCCATGGACTGCTGCACACCAGGCCTCCCTGTCCATCACCAACTCCTGGAATTTACTCAAACTCATGTCCATTGAGTTGGTGTTGCCATCCAACCATCTCATCCTCTATTTTCCCCTTTTCCTCCTGGCTTCAATCTTTCCCAGCACCAGGGTCTTTTCCAATGAGTCAACTCTTCGCATGAGGTGGCCAAAGCATTGGAGTTTCAGCTTCAGCATCACTCCTTCCAATGAACACCCAGGACTGATCTCCTTTATGATGGACTGGTTGGATCTCCTTGCAGTCCAAGGAAATCCCAAGAGTCTTGTCCAACACCACAGTTCAATAGCATCAATTCTTCAGCACTCAGGTTTCTTTATAGTCCAACTGTCACATCCATACATGACTACTGGAAAAATGATATTTGACTAAACGGACCTTTGTTGGCAAAGTAAAGTCTCTGCTTTTTAATACGCTGTCTAGGTTGATTATAACTTTTCTTCCAAGGAGTAAGCTCTTTTTATTTCATGGCTGCAGTCACAAGCTGCAGTGATTTTGGAGACCCAAAAAATAAAGTCTGCCACTGTTTCCATCGTTTCCCCATCTATTTGCTATGAAGTGATGGGACTGGATATCATGATCTTTGTTTTCTGAATGTTGAGCTTAAAGCCAACTTTCACTCTCCTCTTTGACTTTCATCAAGAGGCTCTTTAGACCTTCACTTTATGCCATAAGGTTGGGGTCATCTGCATATCTAAGTTCATTGATATTTCTCCCAGCAATCTTGATTCCAGCTTGTGCTTCATCCAGCCTGGCATTTTTCATGATGTACTCTGCATATAAGTTAAATAAGCAGGGTGACAATATACAGCCTTGATGTACTCATTTTCCTATTTGGAACCACTGTTTTTCCATGTCCAGTTCTAACTGTTGCTTCCTGACCTGCATATAGATCTCTCAAGAGGCAGGTCAGGTGGTCTGGTATTCCCATCTCTTTCAGAATTTTCCACAGTGTACTGTGATCCACACAGTCAAAGGCTTTGGCATAGTCAAAAGCAGAAATAGATGTTTTTCTGGAACCCTCTTGCTTTTTCAATGATCCAGCGGATATTGACAATTTGATCTCTGGTTCTTCTGCCTTTTCTAAAACCATCTTGAACATCTGAAATTTCATGGTTCACGTATTGTTGAAGCCTGGCTTGGAGAATTTTGAGCATTACTTTACTAGCATGTGAGATGAGTCCAATTGTGTGGTAGATTGAGCATTCTTTGGCATTGCCTTTTTTAGGGATTGGAATGAAAATGGACCTTTTCCAGTCCTGTGGTCACTGCTGAATTTTCCAAATTTGCTGGCATATTGAGTGCAGCACTTTCACAGCATCATCTTTCAGGATTTGAAATAGCTGAGCTGAAATTCCATCACCTCCACTAGCTTTGTTCTTAGTGATGCTTCCTAGGGCCCACTTGACTTCACATTCCAGGATATCTGGCTCTAGGTGAGTGATCACATGATTGTGATTATCTGGGTAATGAAGATCTTTTTTGTATAGTTTTTCTGTTTATCCTTGCCACCTCTTCTTAATATCTTCTGCTTCTGTTAGGTTCATACCATTTCTGTCCTTTATTGAGCCCATCTTTGCATGAAATGTTCCCTTGGTATCTCTAATTTTCTTAAAGAGATCTCTAATCTAACCCATTCTATTATTTTCCTCTATTTCTTTGAACTGATCACTGAGGAAGGCTTTCTTATCTCTCCTTGCTATTCTTTGGAACTCTGTATTCAAATGGGTATATCTTTCCTTTTCTCCTTTGCTTTTCACTTCTCTTCTTTTCACAGCTATTTTAAAGGCCTCCTCAGACAGCCATTTTGCTTTTTTGCATTTCTTTTTCTTGCATTTCTTCATCTTGCTCCCTCTATCCTATACAATGTCATGAACCTCCATCCATAGTTCACCAGGCACTCTATCAGCTCTAGTCTCTTAAATCTATTTCTCACTTTCACTGTATAATCATAAGGGATTTGATTTAGGTCATACCTGAATGGTCTAGTGGTTTTCCCTACTTTCTTCAACTTAAGTCTGAATTTGGCAATAAGGAGTTCATGATCTGAGCCACAGTCAGCTACCTGTCTTGTTTTTGCTGACTGTATAGAGCTTCTCATTCTTTGGCTAAAAGAATATAATCAATGTGATTTCAGTGTTGACCATCTGGTGGTGTCCATGTGTAGAGTCTTCTCTTGTGTTGTTGGAAGAGGGTGTCTGCTATGACCAGTGCATTCTCTTCGCAGAACTCTGTTAGCCTTTGCCCTGCTTCATTCTGTATTCCAAGGTCAAATCTACCTGTTACTCCAGGTGTTTCTTGACTTCCTACTTTTGCATTCCAGCCCCCTATAATGAAAAGAACATCTTTTTTGGTTGTTAGTTCTAGAAGGTCTGTAGGTCTTCATAGAACCATTCAACTTCAGCTTCTTCATCATTACTGGTTGGGACATAGACTTGGATTACCGTGATATTGAATGGTTTGCCTTGGAAACGAACAGAGATCATTCTGTTATTTTTGAGATTGCATCCAAGTACTGCATTTCAGACTCTTTTGTTGACTATGATGGATACTCCATTTCTTCTAAGGGATTCTTGCTCACAATAGTAGATATAATGGTCATCTGAGTTAAATTCACCCATTCGAGTCCATTTTAGTCCACTGAATCCTAAAATGTCAACATTCACTCTTGCCATTTCCTGTTTGATCACTTCCAATTTGCCTTGATTCATGGATCTAACATTCCAGGTTCCTATTCAATATTGCTCTTTACAGCATTGGACCCTGCTTCCCTTCCTTGATGCCCCTTTGCCTTCCTTTTGTTCAAGAATGAGATGATTTCTCTTCTTTCTAAATAATCCAACCCTTAGGGAAAAGCAGCCAACCACTTCCCGTAATAATTAAGAGTCAGACCCACCCAAGCAAATTTTCTATGGGTCCCTCTCTCTCCAAATGTCAGGGCTCCATGGTCACTGGGGTCAAGGTTCCCATGACAAACTGCATGAAGCACTACAAGGGGATTTTACTCATTATTAGTTTTTAAAGGAAAAACTATTTCTCCTCTGTACTCTACTATCCCTAGCATACTCACTGTATTTCTGACACCAGAAGAATGGTTTTTTCTACACCAAGCCATTCAGTGATGCCATTTGGGTGTGTTCTCAGTTCAGTTCAGATCAGTTCAGTTGCTCAGTTGTGTCCAGCTCTTTGAGACTCCATAGACTGCAGTGCGCCAGGCTATCCCATCCATCACCAACTCCTGGAGCTTTCTCAAACTCAGGCCCATCGAATCGGTGACCACCGAATCATTTTATCCTCTGCTGTCTCCTTCGCCTCCAGCCTTCAATTTTTCCCAGCATCAGGGTCTTTCCCAGTGAGTCAGTTCTTCCCATCAGGTGACCAAAGTATTGGAGTTTCAGCCTCAGAATCAGTTCTTCCAATGAATATTCAGGGTTGATTTCCTTTAGCATTGACTGGTTTAGCTCCTTGCAGTCCAAGGGACTCTCAAGAGTCTTCTCCAACACCACAGTTCAAAAGTATCAATTCTTCAGCACTCAGCTTTCTTTATGGTCCAACTCTCACATCTATACATGACTACTGGAAAAACCATAGCTTTGACTAGATGGACCTTTATTGGCAAAGTAATGTCTCTGCTTTTTAATATGCTCTCTAGGTTTTCTTCCAAGGAGCAAGTGTCTTTTAATTTCATGGCTGCAGTCATCATCTGCAGTGATTTTGGAGTCCCAAAAAATAAAGTCTCTCACTGTTTCCATTGTTTCCCCATCTGTTTGCCATGAAGTGGTGGGACTGATGCCATGATCTTCATTTTCTGAATGTTGAGTTTTAAGCCAGCTTTTTCACTCTCCTTTTTCACTTTCATCAAGAGGCTCTTTAGTTCTTCTTTGCTTTCTGCCATAAGGGTGGGGTCATCTGCTTTTCTGAGGTTTTGATATTTCTCCTGGCAATCTTGATTCCAGCTCGTGCTTCATGCAGTCTGGCATTTAGTATGATATACTCTGCATATAAGTTAAATAAGCAGGGTGACAGTATACAGCCCTGACATACTCCTTTCCCTATTTGGAACCAGTCTGTTGTTCCATGTCCAGTTCTAACTGTTGCTTCCTGACCTGCATACAGATTTCTCAGGAGGCAGATCAGGTGGTCTGGTATTCCCATCTCTTTCAGAATTTTCCACAGTGTACTGTGATCATACAGTCAAAGGCTTTCACATAGTCAATAAAGCAGAAATAGATATTTTTCTGGAACTCACTTTCTTTCTTGATGATCCAACGGATGTTGAAAATTTGACCTCTGGTTCCTCTGCCTTTTCTAAAACCAGCTTGAACATCTGGAAGTTCACAGTTCATGTGTTGTTGAAGCCTGGCTTGGAGAATTTTGAGCATTACTTTACTAGCGTGTGAGATGAGTGCAATTGTGAGGTAGTTTGAGCATTCTTTGGCATTGTCTTTCTTTGGGATTGGAATGAAAACTGACCTTTTCCAGTCCTGTGGCCACTGCTGAGTTTTCCAAATTTTCTGGCATAGTGAGTGCAACACTTTCACAGCATTATCTTTGAGGATTTGAAATAGCTCAACTGGAATTCCATCACCTCCACTAGCTTTGTTCTTAGTGATGCTTCCTAAGGTCCACTTCACATTCTAGGATGTCTATCTCTAGGTGAGGTATCACACCATCATGGTTATCAGGGTCAGGAAGATCTTTTTTGTATAGTTCTTCTGTGTATTCTTGCCACCTCTTCTTAATATCTTCTGCTTCTGTTAGGTCCATACCATTTCTGTCCTTTATTGAGCCCATCTTTGCATGAAATGTTCCCTTGGTATCTCTAATTTTCTTGAAGAGATCTCTAGTCTTTCTCACTCTATTGTTTTCCTCTATTTCTTTGCACTGATCACTGAGAGAGGCTTTCTTATCTCTCCTTGCTATTCTTTGGAACTCTGCATTCAGATTCTTTTATCTTTCCTCTCTTTCCTTGCCTTTGGTTTCTCTTCTTTTCTCAGCTATTTGTAATGCCTCCTCAGACAGCCATTTTGCCTTTCTGTATTTCTTTTTTTGGGGGATGGTCTTGATCACTGCCTCCTGACAATGTCAGGCACTCTGTCCATCAGATGCAATCCCTTGAATCTATTTCTCACTTCCACTGTATAATCATAAGGGATTTGATTTAGGTCATACCTGAATGGTCTAGTGGTTTTCCCTACTTTCTTCAATTTAAGTCTGAATTTGACAATAAGGGGTTCATGATCTGAGCCACAGTCAGCTCCCGGTCTTGTTTTTGCTGTCTGTATAGAGCTTCTCCATCTTTGGCTTTAAAGAAGATAATCAATCTGGGTGTGTTCCAGTTCAACTCAATTCTTACACTATATACATCAGATTCCACAGGTTGAGGACTCAATCCCACAAGACTGCCCCACACCCCACTTCAAATGTCAATCTTGGTTCCAAGTTGTCACCAGCTATAAACCAGAGGTTTCTACAGCCCTCTCCTCAGGGTCAATAATTTGCTAGAATGACTTACAGCAGGGGTCCTCAATCTCTGGGATCTAATGTCTCATGATTGGTAGTGGGGCTGATGTAATAATAATAGAAATAAAGTGCACAATAAAAGTAACACACTTGAATCATCCTGAAACCATCTCCCCACTCCCTGGTCAGTGAAAAAATTGTCTTCCATGAAACCAGTCCCTGGTGCCAAAAAAGGTTGGAGACCACTGGCATACACGTCTCAGGAAAACAATTTACTCATGACATTTCTGGTTTATTATAAAAGGATACAACTCAGGAACAACCAGATGGAAGAGCTATAAGAAGTGGGGAGAGGGGCAGAGTTTCCATGACTTTCTCAAATAAACCACCCTTCCAGCACCTCCCCATTCTCACTAACCTGGAGTGTCTCTGAACCTCCTGCTTCAGGAATTTTTTATAAAGGCTTCCTTACAGATGAATGATTAATTGAATCACTGGTGATGAAACTCAACATCTCCTGCCCCTTTCCACTCTCCAGAGCTGAAAGTGCCAATCCTCTAATCACATGTTCTGATGGATGGAAATAAAGTCTGATGCTGTAAAGAACAATATTGCCTAGGAACCTGGAATGTTAGGTCCATGAATTGAGGTAAATTGGAAATGGTCAAACAGGAGATGGCAAGAGTGAACATCGACATTTTAGGAATCAGTGAACTAAAATGGACCAAAATGGGTGAATTTAACTCAGATCACCATTATATCTACTACTGTGGGCAAGAATCCCTTAGGAAAAATGGAGTAGCCCTCATAGTCAGCAAAAGAGTCCAAAATTCAGTACTTGGGAGCAGTTTCACAAACTACAGAATGATCTCTGTTTGTTTCTAAGGCAAACCATTCAATAGCACAGTAATCCAAGTCTATGCCCCAACCAGTAATGCTGAAGAAGCTGAACAGTTCTATGAAGACCTACAAGATATTCTAGAACCAACACCCAAAAAAGATGTCCTTTTCATTATAGGGGACTAGAATGCAAAAGTAGGAAGTCAAGAGATACCTGGAGTAACAGGCAAGTTTGGCCTTGGAGTACAAAATGAAGCAGGGCAAAGGCTAGCAGAGTTTTGCCAAGAGAATGTACTGGTCATAGCAAACACCCTCTTCCAATAGCACAAGAGAAGACTACACATGGACGTCACCAGATGGTCAACACTGAAATCAGATTGATTATATTCTTTGCAGCCAAAGATGGAGAAACTCTATACAATCAGCAAAAACAAGACTGGGAGCTGACTATGGCTCAGATTATGAACCCCTTATTGTCAAATTCAGACTTAAATTGAAGAAAGTAGGGAAAACCACTAGACCATTCAGGTATGACCTAAATCAAATCCCTTATGATTATACAGTGGAAGTGAGAAATAGATTCAAGGGATTGGAGCTGATGGACAGAGTGCCTGAAGAAGCGCTGTCACTTCCGTCACGTCTGACTCTGAGAGACCTGATGTAGCCCATCAGGCTCCTCCATCCATGGGGTTCTCCAGGAAAATATATATTATAATATAAGATATAAATATATTATATGTCGTATAATAAAGTATATATATATTTCTTACTATCATATAGTATCAAAGGCAGAAAGCCCAGTATGGTTAGTACATAGTAAGGAAGGCTAATAGAAGAAAAAGTACAGGGGAGACTTAGCTATTATCATACTTATTTTAGAGATGGAAGAACTTAACCTTAGAAACTTGCCTAAGATTACATGTTCAAGATTACACCTGTAAGTGAAGAAAGCAAAATTCAATTCTAGTGCTTAAACCCTTCATACAATTTTACCTCTGGTGGGTGGGATGATGTTGCAGAATTATAAAACTAAAAATATAGATTGAGACCATATCTGAAGGGCCTTGTGAAATGTGAAATAAAATGGAGTCACTTATGTCAAGTAGTTTTAAAATGGAGCTGGGAGGATATTAAAAAGTGGACTTAACATACGTTCTTTGAACTGGGCCAAACCACAAATATCCCAAGGGCTCTGCAAGAGCATCTGCAATTTGTCAAAACAACAGACTTTTTTTTTTTTTTACAACTCTCCCTACTGATAGCTTCCACAATCAATCATAATTAGCCCAGACTAACTTCTGCCTCCAACTCCAATTAAAATTCTTCGTAACTTGAACCTCCCTATATTTTTAAAAGTCCCTGACTTTTACTCCCTAGTAAGACATTATTTGGGTCGCTACCCAAATCTGTGTCCCCTTAATTGCATTTCTTTTATGCCAGATAAATGTTTTCTGCTTGATTATTGCCTGGTGGATTTATTCAGGTTGATAGCCTTGACTGTCATACTGAGGATCTGAGCTTTAATTCTCTGGTCTGGAGAATAAAGAACCATTAAAAATCTTTAAGGAAAATAAAGATAAGACACCTGTGTTTTCAGCTATTCTTAGATTTTGAAAATCAGCCATCATGGCAAGGGTGGGATGATTTGAGAGAATAGCATTGAAACATATATATTACCATATGTGAAATAGATCACCAGTCCAAGTTTGATGCATGAAACAGGGCAATCAAAGGCAGTGCACTGGGACAACGCTGAGGGATGGGATGGGGAGGGAGGTGGGAGGGTTTTCAGGATGGGAGACACATGTACACCCATGGCTGATTAATGTCACTGTATGGCAAAAAACCACTACAATAAAGAAACTGGCCTCCGATTAAAATAAATTAATTAATTTTTAAAAATTAGCCTTCAATATTTTGTTTGGAAGATCTTGTTTTAACTTCTGTGACTTCTTAAGAAGAGAAGAGATGGTGTAGAAGGAGAAAATGAAATTCCTGAGAAGTTGGATCCAGTTTCAAAAATGACAGAAAGGGTCATTCCAGCATCTGGTCTCATCAAAATTCAGATTTCTTGATTAGCTTGTTGGAGATCTCAAGCCTACACTTGTCACATTGTGAGAAGTACAGTCAATCCCAATATTCAGAATGACTGAAGCAGCTTGGTGTATCAATTGGTCCTCAACTAATATTTGTTATACTGAATGGAGAAACTGCCAGCTTATCAGTGATCAAAGACTTGATTCAGTCTCAATCAATCACTGTGAGCTTTCAAGGAAAAGTTTCCTTTATAATCCTTCAGTTCAGTTCAGTCTCTCAGTCGTGTCCGACTCTATGCGACCCCATGAATCGCAGCACGCCAGGCCTCCCTGTCTATCACCAGCTCCCGGAGTTCACTCAGACTCACGTCCATTGAGTCAGTGATGCCATCCAGCCATCTCATCCTCTGTCGTCCCCTTCTCCTCCTGCCCCCAATCCCTCCCAGCATCAGAGTCTTTTCCAATGAGTCAACTCTTTGCATGAGGTGGCCAAAATACTGGAGTTTCAGCTTTAGCATCATTCCTTCCAAAGAAATCCCAGGGCTGATCTCCTTTAGAACGGACTGGTTGGATCTCCTTGCAGTCCAAGGGACTCTCAAGAGTCTTCTCCAACACCACACTTCAAAAGCATCAATTCTTTGGCACTCAGACTTCTTCACAGTCCAACTCTCACATCCATACATGACCACAGGAAAAATCATAGCCTTGACTAGACGAACCTTTGTTGGCAAAGTAATGTCTCTGCTTTTGAATATGCTATCTAGTAGGTTGGTCATAACTTTCCTTCCAAGGAGTAAGTGTCTTTTAATTTCATGGCTGCAGTCACCATCTGCAGTGATTTTGGAGCCCAGGAAAATAAAGTCTGACACTGATTCCACTGTTTCCCCATCTATTTCCCATGAAGTGATTGGACTGGATGCCATGATCTTCGTTTTCTGAATGTTGAGCTTTAAGCCAACTTTTCCCTCTCCACTTTCACTTTCATCAAGAGGCTTTTGAGTTCCTCTTCACTTTCTGCCATAAGGGTGGTGTCATCTGCATATCAGAGGTTATTGATATTTCTCCCGGCAATCTTGATTCCAGCTTGTGTTTCTTCCAGTCCAGCGTTTCTCATGATGTACTCTGCATATAAGTTAAATAAGCAGGGTGACAATATACAGCCTTGACGTACTCCTTTTCTGATTTGGAACCAGTCTGTTGTTCCATGTCCAGTTCTAACTGTTGCTTCTTGACCTGCATACAGATTTCTCAAGAGGCAGGTCAGGTGGTCTGGTATTCCCATCTCTTTCAGAATTTTCCACAGTGTACTGTGATCCACACAGTCAAAGGCTTTGGCATAGTCAATAAAGCAGAAACCGATGTTTTTCTGGAACTCTCTTGCTTTTTCCATGTCCAGCGGATGTTGGCAATTTGATCTCTGGTTCCTCTGCCTTTTCTAAAACCAGCTTGAACATCAGGAAGTTCATGGTTCACATATTTCTGAAGCCTGGCTTGGAGAATTTTGAACATTACTTTACTAGCGTGTGAGATGAGTGCAATTGTGCGGTAGTTTGAGCATTCTTTGGCATTGCCTTTCTTTGGGATTGGAATGAAAACGGATATTTTCCAGTCCTGTGGCCACTGCTGAGTTTTCCAAATTTGCTGGCATATTGAGTGCAGCACTTTCACAGCATCATCTTACAGGACTTGAAATAGCTCAACTGGAATTCTATCACCTCCACTAGCTTTGTTCGTAATGATGCTTTCTAAGGCCCACTTGACTTCACATTCTAGGATGTCTGGCTCTAGGTCAGTGATCACACCATCATGATTATCTGGTCATGAAGATCTTTTTTGTTAATTACAAAATTCAATTTGCCCTTTTTCCAAGTGCATTCACTAAGCAAGTAGGGCTTTATTATAGGAGGAGGAAAAAACTTCCCCAGATGCCACAGTTAGCATTTAGAAGATTGCCTTTGTTGTTTAGTTGCTCAGTCGTGTCCAACTCTTTGTGACCCCATGGACTGCAGCACAGCAGGCTCCCCTGTCCCTTACTATCTCCTGGAGTTTGCTCAAACTCATGTCCATTAAGTCAGTGATGCTATCTAACCATGTCATACTCTGTTGCCCTCTTCTCCTCTTGCCTTCAATCCTTCCAAGGATTAGGATCTTTTCAATAAGACAGCTCTTCACATCAAGTGGCCAAAGTACTGGAGCTTCAACTTCAGCATCAGTCCTTCCAATGAATATTCAGGGTTGATTTCCTTTAGGATTGACTAGTTTGATCTCCTATCTCTCCAAGGGACTCTCAAGAGTCTTCTTCTCCAGCATCACAATTCTTAAATATTAATATACGGCTGTCACTTTTCAGCTTGATATTAACTAAATACTGGGAAAATATGTAGGTAGAGAAGTGTGTCTAAAAGTATTGATAAATGCTAGCTCTGGTTTTGTCACAAAGTAATTGTATGGCCTTTGCAACTTATTCTTTTTTACCATTAATTCATCTTATGTGAAATCATGAAACTATTACTTACTTCATAGATTTTATGAGATTAATGATATTATCTGTGTAAAATTGTTAATGTAATGCCTGCAAAATATTGGATTAATAAACATTAGTTTCTATTATTATCAACCATACTCTCCCCAAGTTCACCGTGATTTTCAAACAGTGCTATCTTAGCAATTCTAATAAAATTAAATGTGACAGGCATTTCCAACAATAATAGAGTCTTAAAGCTTCTGAAATTGCTCTGTGGCTAAAAATAAAGCCCTGAGGATTCATTCTCTTTGAATGTACAATTGAATTGCACAATAGAGAAGATGCAGTGGACTTTATCCATTTGTTAAGTGTAGTTGACTTACAATATGATGTTATTTCAGGTGTACAATACAGTAATTTGATATTTTTATAGATTGCACCCTATATAAAGTTATTATAAAATATTGGCTATATTCCCTGTGCTGTATCTTGTATCTTATCTTACAACCTAGTAGTTTGTACCTCTTAATCCCCTTCCTCACCTTGCCCCTTCCCCCCAACTCCTCTACCCACTGGTAACCACTAGTTCCTTCTCTGTATCTGCAAGTCTATTTCTGTCTTGTTAAATTTGTTTTATTTTTTAGGTTCTACATATAAATACTAACATACAGTATTTTTCTGATTTATTTCATTAAGCATAATACCCTCCTATTCCATCCATGTTGCTGCAAATGTCAAATTTTCATTCCTTTTATGGCTAAGTAATATTCTACTGTGTGTAACCACATCTTCTTTATCCATTCATCTGTTGATGTTGCTCAAGTTGCTCCCATATCTTGACTATCATAAACAGCACTTCTATGAACATTGTGTATGTGTATGCTCAATTGTGTCCGACTCTTCATGACCCCATGCGCTATAGCCTGCCAGGCTCCTCTGTCCATAAAATTTTCCAGGCAAGCATACTGGGGTGGGTTGCCATTTCCTTCTCCAGCGCATCTTTCTGATCTTGGGATTGAACTCGTGACTCCTGCATTGGCAAGCGGATTCTTTACCACTCTGCCACCTGACAAGCCTCTGTGAACATTAGGGTGCATATATCTTTTCGAATTATTGCTTTCATTTTCTTTGGATATATACTCAGGAGCAGAATTCCTAATATAGTCCTATCTTTAATTTTTTTTTTTTTTTGAGAAATCAGGATGAGATTTCAACAATGAAGGCCAAGGTATTCAAGAAACAGATTTGATTATCCCAACCAGGAAAAATAATTCTGCAAAGGATATTTTGTCCTCTCTCTTGATAACTTCCCTTGCTAAAATGCTCTTAAACTTTTCTCCTCTAATCCCATCCTGTTTCCAGGCCCAATTTAAACATCAGTCTTTAGTCTCCAAAATAACCCCATTGATGTCAACTCTTCCTCTTCTAAAAGTGACTGGCATTGAGCATCTATGTCAGAGGCTGAGCAGTGATTATCTCCAGTAGAAAACATTATGATCCTATATTGTTGTATTTACAGTAACTTCATGACTGTTAGTTTTGTATGTGTATAACTTCTCCATTTCACTGGAAGCTTCTTAAGGGCAATAAAGAAACAACAGATAAGTTATTGTATTGCATAACTCCTGGCCCATAAAAGATATTCCAAAAATGTTGTTACATTTAATTGAATGCTAAAGGGAGAAATATCCAGAGTTTGTGTTTTTGGTGCCCTGAGATGTTCCTCATTCACTGTATGCCTATTGTGAATATTTTAAAATCATCAGCCAAATGTTATTTGATCCCAGAGGGTCACTGATGAGACAGGAATAAAAACCATCAATTCTGGGGGCTCAGTGGTAGAGTGGGCTGAGTGGAGGAGAGTGAACTCTCAATTGAGTTGAATCTAAAAGCTCAAGCAAGTTCAAGAACATTGTTTTCCCTGACTTTCTATATTGTTTGCAATTGCAAGTTTTCCCATCTCAGCCCAGAGATTTAACTAGTGGTCCCTCAAATTCTTTGGCCCATGATCAAATGAGGGCACAGTTCATTGAGAAGAGAATATTTCAAGGGTATTTATTTCCTGGTTGGATAATCATTTCCCACAAGCATCTAGCAAAGTGGTTGTGAAACAATCTCCTGCTTTGCTAAGCATCTGCTAACAAACTCAAAGCCAAAAGCACAGATAAACATGATTTTGTTTATCTGTCTTTGGAATGATCAGGCCATAGCAATTTATAAGACAGACTAGTTCCCCCAACCTACCTTGGCATTCCTGGATTTCTAAGCAACTTTCAAAGGTAATAATAGATATCTTGGAAACATTTTTAATGTTTCATAAGAACATAATGGGTAAGACCCATAAAAATGAACATTCTAGAAATATTAATGCCACTAATAATTTGACAAATGCAAATCAAAACTACAATGAGGTACCACCTCACATGCTGTTGGTCAGAATGGCCATCGTCAAAAAGTCTACAAATAACAAATGTCAGAGGGTGTGGAAAAAAGGGAATCCTCTTACATTGTTAGTGGAAATGTAAATTGATACAGCCACTATGGAGAACAGTATAGAGGTTTCTTTAAAAATTAAAAATATAACTACCATATGACCCAGCAATCCCACTCCTGAGCATATACCCAGGGAAAACCATAATTATTTGAATTTTTAAAGCTTAATGGAAACAACACATCTATTGGCAATATGACTCTAAAAGTTAACTCCAACAGTAAAGGTTTTGTTTTGGAGGCTGGAATCCTGTCTCCAGCTCATTAGCAGGTATGATTCTCTGTTTTAAATGTCTTAAATACTTTGTATAAATGAAACAGATTTTTAAATAGAAAAAATTACTTAATATACAAGACAAAGCCCATTTCACAGATCAAAACTTTCAAAATAATAGGATCAAAAGAAGAATATATTATAGGAAGGAATATTATTTGCCAAACAGTTCAAAAACTAATGTAGAGCGTATCTGGCATATAGTAAAGATTCAATTCATGTTTGTTGAATGAGAGAATGAACAGATCAGACTCATCATTAGAAGATTTAAAGAAGGAATTTCTAAATGTTGACCCACTAACAATCATACAACTGTCAGGAGGCAGAGGAAGTCTCAAAACCAGGTCTTGTATCTCCAACAAAACACAGTGGATTATTTTATAAGGAAAACTCTAGCTGAGGGAAAGAAGAAACTTAGGTTTAATTTAGTTCAGCCTAACATAGAACGCTCAGCCTTCTTCACAGTCTAACTCTCACATCCATACATGACCACAGGAAAAACTGATGCCAAAGAATTGACGCTTTTGAACTGTGGTGTTGCAGAAGGCTCTTGAGAGTCCCTTGGACTGCAAGGAGATCCAACCAGTCCATTCTGAAGGAGATCAGCCCTGGGATTTCTTTGGAAGGAATGATGCTAAAGCTGAAACTCCAGTACTTTGGCCACCTCGTGCAAAGAGTTGACTCATTGGAAAAGACTGATGCTGGGAGGGATTGGGGGCAAGAGGAGAAGGGGACGACAGAGGATGAGATGGCTGGATGGCATCACTTACTCGATGGGCATGAGTCTGAGTGAACTCCGGGAGTTGGTGCTGGACAGGGAGGCCTGGCGTGCTGCAGTTCATGGGGTCGCAAAGAGTCAGACACGACTGAGCAACTGAACTGAACTGAACATAGAAGTGGGCTTCCCTGGTGGCTCAGTCAGTAAAGAATCTGCCTGGAATGCAGGAGACCCAGGTTCAATCACTGGGTCAGGTAGATCCCTGGAGGAGGGCATGGCAACCTACTCCAGTATTCTTGCCTGGGAAATTCCATGGACAGAGGAACCTGGTGGGCTATAGTCCATGGGGTCTCAAAGAGTTGGACACGACTGAGCAACTAACACATACATACACATAGTGGAATGATATGTAATTTTGTTCTGTATTTTACAAGTCTACTGTAATGTGTTATCATACTTTCAAATTTAAAAAAATTTTTAAAAGGAAAAGAAAAAGAAAAAACTGGAACATTTTGTATCTAGTGAGGGCCCTTTTCCCAGGTTAGGACAGCCATCTTCTTATTCTATCCTCTCATTGTGGAAGGTAGAAGGAAGCTCTCCTGGGTCTCTTTTATAAAAGCACTAATTCCATTCATCAGGGCTCCACTCTCATAATGTAACCCTCCTCCAACTACTATGACACTAAGGATTAGACTTCAACATATGAATCTGGGGGGAACATGAACATTCAGTCCATACCAGACAGTTAATAACAGGACTAAAAAGACTCTCTCCTCTTATGCTAATCACTTGTCCTTCATACCCTGGGTATCAGCCATCAGCATCTGCCATGCTGAGGACCAATGGACCAAAAAATGCCAGGAGAACATGACCTCCATGAGAGAAACATCATTTTACTTGTTCCATATGTGTATGTCTTGTCAACTGCAAATTGGCACTTACCAAGAGCATTGCCAACAACATTGGCAAGAGCATTTGCCATCTGCCTCTACAGAGATTGAACCCCATGCTGCTTTAGCTGTTGACCTTCAACAACCCCTGAGGGAGTTCAAGGTAGAGTGAGGCACTCTGTGCTCCAGGGAATCTGGTGGGACAGGTCTTTAGATGGTTGAATGTTTTTAGGAACAGATTTTCTGATCTCAATCCTTGCATCTCCTCATATCTCAGCTCAGTCTGGTTCAGTTCAATTCATTTGCTCATTCCTGACCAACTCTTTGTGACCCCATGGACTGCAGCACGCTAGGCCTCCATGTCCATCACCAACTCCTGGAGTTTACTCAAACTGATTTCCATTGAGTTGATGATGCCATCCGACTATTTCATCCTCTGTGGTCCCCTTCTCCTCTTGCCTTCAATCTTTCCCATCATCACCATCTTTTCAAATGAGTCAGTTCTTCGCATCAAAATATTAGAGTTTCAGCTTCAAT
Source organism: Bubalus bubalis (assembly GCF_019923935.1). NCBI lineage: Eukaryota > Metazoa > Chordata > Mammalia > Artiodactyla > Bovidae > Bubalus > Bubalus bubalis. Next base: position 135,909,778 of record NC_059159.1, read on the forward strand.
ATCAGTCCTTCCAATGAACATTCAGGACTTATTTCCTATAGGGTGGACTGGTTGGAATTCCTCACAATTCAAGGGACTCTCAAGAGTCTTCTCAAACACCACAGTTCAAAAGCCTCAATTCTTCAGCGCTCAGCTTTCTTTATAGTCCAACTCTCACATCCATACATGACCACTGGAAAAACCAGAGCCTTGATGACACAGACCTTTATTGGCGAATTAAGTCTCTGCTTTTTAATACGCTGTCTAGGTTGGTCATAACTCTTCTTCCAAGGAGTAAGCATCTTTTTATTTCATGGATGCAATCACCATCTGCAGTGATTTTGGAGCCCAAAATAATAAAGTCTGACACTGTTACCACTGTTTCTCCATCTATTTGCCATGAAGGGATGGGACCAGATGCCATAATCTTTGTTTTCTGAATGTTGAGCTTTAAGCCAACTTTTTCACTCTCCTTTTTCACTTTCATCACGAGGCTCTTTAGTTCTTCTTCACTTTCTGCCATAAGGGTGGTGTCATCTGCATATGTGAGGTTTTGCTATTTCTCCTGGCAATCTTAATTCCAGCTTGTGTTTCATCCAGCCCAGTGTTTCTCATGATGTACGCTGCACATAAGTTAAAATAAGCAGAGTGACAATATACAGCCTTGACATACTCCTTTTCCTATTTAGAACCAGTCTGTTGTTCCATGTCCAATTCTAACTGTTGCTTCCTGACCTGCATACAGATTTCTCAAGAGGCAGGTCAGGTGGTCTGGTATTCCCATCTCTTTCAGAATTTTCCACAGTTTATTGTGATCCACATAGTCAAAGGCTTTGGCATAGTCAATAAAGCAGAAACCGATGTTTTTCTGGAACTCTCTTGCTTTTTCGATGATACAGTAGATATTGGCAATTTGTTTTCTTTTTTAATTTAATTTTATTTTTTAACTTTACAATATTGTATTGGTTTTGCCATATATCAACATGAATCCGCCACAGGTATACACGTGTTCCCCATCCTGAACCCTCCTCCCTCCTCCCTCCCTGTACCATCCCTCTGGGTCATCCCAGTGCACCAGGCCCAAGCATCCAGTATCGTGCATCAAACCTGGACTGGTGACTTGTTTCATATTTGATATTATACATGTTTCAATGCCATTCTCTCAAATCATACCACCCTCTTCCTCTCCCACAGAGTCCAAAAGACTGTTCTATACATCAGTGTCTCTGGCAATTTGATCTTTGGTTCCTCTGCCTCTTATAAAACCAGCTTGAACATCTGGAAGTTCATGGTTCATGTGTTGTTGAAGCCTGGCTTGGAGAATTTTGAGCATTACTTTACTAGCGTGTGAGATGAGTGCAATTGTGCTGTAGTCTGAGCATTCTTTGACATTGTCTTTCTTAGGGATTGGGATGAAAACTGACCTTTTCCAGTCCTGTGGCCACTGCTGAGTTTTCCAAATTTGCTGGCATATTGAGTGCAGCACTTTCACAGCATCATCTTTTAGGATTTGAAATAGCTCAACTGGAATTCCATCACCTCCACTAGCTTTGTTCATAGTGATGTTTCCTAAGGCCCACTTGACTTCACATTCCAGGATGTCTGGCTCTAGGTCAGTGATCACACCATCATGGTTATCTGGGTCATGAAGATCTTTTTTGTATAGTTCTTCTGTGTATTCTTGCCCACCTCTTCTTAATATCTTCTGCCTCTGTTAGGTCCATACAATTTCTGTCCTTTATCGAGCCCATCTTTGTATGAAATGTTCCCTTGGTCTCTAATTTTCTTGAAGAGATCTCTAGTCTTTCCCATTCTGTGGTTTTCCTCTATTTCTTTGTATTGATCGCTGAGGAAGGCTTTCTTATCTCTTCTTGCCATTCTTTGGAACTCTGTATTCAAATGGGTATTATCTTTCCTTGTCTCCTTTGCTTTTCACTTCTCTTCTTTTCACAGCTGTTTGTAAGGCCTCCTCAGACAGCCATTTTGCCTTTCTGCATTTCTTTTTCTTGGGGATCATCTTGCTCCCTGTCTCCCGTACAATGTCACGAACCTCCATCCATAGTTCATCAGGCACTCTATCAGATCTAGTCCCTTAAATCTATTTCTCACTTTCACTGTATAATCATAAGGGTTTTGATTTAGGTCATACCTGAATGGTCTAGTGGTTTTCCCTACTTTCTTCAACTTAAGTCTGAATTTGGCAATAAGGAGTTCATGATCTGAGCCACAGTCAGCTCCTGACACCCAGTTGTGGATGTGACTGGTGATGGAAGCAAGGTCTGATGCTGTAAAAAGCAATATTGCATAGGAACCTGGAATGTTAGTTCCACGAATCAAGGCAAATTGGAAGTGATCAAACAGGAGATGGCAAGAGTGAAGGTCGACATTTTAGGAATCAGTGAACTAAAATGGACTCGAGTGGGTGAATTTAACTCAGATGATCATTATGTCTACTACTGTGGGCAAGAATCCCTTAGAAGAAATGGAGTAGCCATCATAGTCAACAAAAGAGTCTGAAATGCAGTACTTGGATGCAGCCTCCAAAATGACAGAATCATCTCTGTTCGTTTCCAAGGCAAACCATTCAATATCACGGTAATCCAAGTCTATGTTCCAACCAGTAACGCTTAAAAAGCTGAAGTTGAACAGTTCTATGAAGACCTACAAGACCTTTTAGAACTAACACCCAAATAAGATGTCCTTTTCATTATAGGGGACTGGAATGCAAAAGTAGGAAGTCAAGAAACACCTGGAGTATCAGGCAGATTTGGCCTTGGAGTACAGAATGAAGCAGGGCAAAGGCTAACAGAGTTCTGCCAAGAGAATGCACTGGTCATAGCAAATACCCTCTTCCAATAACACAAGAGAAGACTCTACACATGGACATCACCAGGTGGTCAACACCGAAATCTGATTGAAATATTGTTTTAGCCAAAGAATGAGAAGCTCTATACAGTCAGCAAAAACAAAACAGGGAGCTGACTGTGGCTCAGATCATGAACTCCTCATATCTAGAGAAGCACTAAATCCCTTCACGGTGACATCAGATCCTCATGACTAACAAAAACCTTTTGTAAAATGAATGCTTCATGGTACTGAACTCCCCCTTCACCAAAACCTTATATATTGACTTTCTCCCATTGCCGCTTTGGAGCAGTCTTTCAAAGCTATCTGAGGTGCTGCCTCCCAGGCTGCAGTCCTCATTTTGTTCTGAATAAAATTAACTCGCAACTCTCAAGTTGTACATCATTTTTAGTCAGTATATATATAGATAGATAGATAGATAGATAGATATAATTTGATTCATCCATGACAAATGTTACATCAATGGCATCCAGTTCAAATGAGATGATGAAAATCCAATGACTGATGCAGTGGAATCTTCTGCCAATAATATAAGGTGCTGATAATTTCCTGTTGTTCATCAGTTCCTTGTTTCCATCTCTGATTACTAATTAATGTGGAGATGGTTGGGCTCCCTGCTGGAAACACAGAATGCAAATTTGCTGGAGGCTTCAGAACTATTCTAATAATAAGTTTCTGCTAATAGACAACAGCTATCTTAAACTATTAAATTATATTTGCTATAAAAGTATGAAATGTACAGTTCTTAATGTGCACTCTTTTAGTTTTTGCAATCTTTCCCATAAAAGCAACCAAAATTAAGTGCCTAACACATCAATTAGTAATTATTTGGCAGATCCACCAAAAAATGGTATTTTATGTAATGGTAGCCTGTTTCAGAACTCCTGCAGAGTTCCTGTAAGACTATCTCTTTTCCCATCTTTAATTTCCTTCTGCAAAAAAAAAAAAAAAAAGGTTTGTGGATTTTTCTTTCTCCTTTTTTTTCAAACAGCAAAATAGCTTGCTTTCTCAATAACTGAATACTCATAATTGAGTTCCATAATAAAACAAGTCTTGCTTTATGAAAGAACAAAGTGCAGGGAAAGAAATAAGAAAGAAAAATTTGTGAGCAGAAATTAAAAGGAAGAGAGGTTGGATAAAGATCTGAACATTACAAAAGAGAGCCCTGTGGATTATGCAAAGCCATATCTCAACTAGAACAGGCTGGGGAAAACCCAGTTCAAAGGAGCACTTCTCATAGGAAGGAGATCAAGATAATGGAGTGGGAAGATGCTGAGCTCACCTCCCCCTAGAAACACATCAGAAAATACATCTCATGTGGAGCAATTCTTGCTGAAAACTAACTGAAGACTGGCAGAAAGGCTCTTGTATAACCAAGCCTGTGAGGAAAGACACACTGGAAGTACAGTAGGAAGGGAGGAGAAGCAACAGGCTCAGGACCCATGGTCCTAGCAGGGGACACAGAAGAGGTGGGGCTGTCACTGACTCAGGAATCCTCCCTGGCAAGGGAGGGACTCATTACCCATATTGGGCATCTTAGCCCTGGGGTCCAGCACCCGGAAGACGAGTCTTCATAGCTGGTTTGAAATCCAGTGGGACTTAGAGGAGAGCTGCAAGAAACCAAGACTCTGCTTGTGAAGAACACACAGACACATACGCATGCACACACACACACACACACACACACACTTGTTTACTCCCAGGAACGAGGCTAAGGAAACCAGTTGAAAACTGTGTGGGGCTCTGGCCAATTTCTTGTGACAGCCCCAGCACGCACCCAGCCCACAGTGGGTGCCCATTGCCAAGGAAAGTGTGCACATCCAAAGAAGGAACGAAAATAAGAAGAAAGAACAGAGGGGAATTACAGAAACAACCAGAAAACAAGTACCAAATGGCAGTAAGTACATACCTATCAATAATCATTTTAAACGTCAGTGGACTAAATGCCCCAATCAAAAGACAGAAGGTGGCTGATTGGATTAAAAATAATAATACTAAGGCCCATCTACAAGACACTCACTTCAGAGGTAAAGATAACACAGACTGAAAGTGAGGGGATGGTAAAAGATATTTCATGCAAATGGAAACAAAAAGAAATGAGGGTAGCTGTACTCATATCAGACAAAGTAAACTTTAAAGTATAACAAAAACCAAAGAAGGGCATTACAAAATGATAGAGGAATTCATAAAAGAAGATGATATAACACTCAGTACCATATACACACTATAATATAGGAGCACCTATTAATATATGTAATGGAGAAGGCAATGGCACCCCACCCCAGTACTCTTGCCTGGAAAATCCCATGGACGGAGGAGCCTGGTAGGCTGCAGTCCATGCTAAGGGTCGGACACGACTGAGTGACTTCCCTTTCACTTTTCACTTTCATGCATTGGAGAAGGAAATGGCAACCCACTCCAGTGTTCTTGACTGGAGAACCCCAGGGATGGGGGAGCCTGGTGGGCTGCCGTCTATGCGGTCGCACAGAGTCGGACATGACTGAAGTGACTTAGCAGTAGCAGTATTAATATAAAAGCATGCTGCATTCTCAATGCAGGGGGCCCAGGTTTGATCTCTGGTCAGGGAACTAGAGCCCACATGCCTCAACTAAAGATTCTGTCTGCCATAACTAAGACCAATATAAATTAAAAAAATATAGAATAAAAAAAAAAAGAAGACAAGGGCTTTGTGAAGGACATACTGATAATGTAAGATTTCAAGATATTGGTAAATGTGCAGTTCTTACCTTGGGTTTTTCTATTTAATAACCCTGGATGACCTGCATATACATTATACATGTTATTTATTAATATATATTCAAAATGTTACATAATTTAAAAGTGCGTTGAGAGAGAAGGAAGAGCCACATGACTAGGAATGAGACATGTATCTATGATCATAATCAGCAGCCCTTCTGAACCCCTAGAAACCAGACTTACATGGGAACTGACATGTTGCCAGAATAGAAAATAAGGGGGGGACAAAATCTAAATTCTCTGTATTGGGCCTTAGATCAACCAACCCTAAAGTTCACCCTCCCTCTAGACTTTCAGTTGTGTGAGTCAGTCAGTTACCTTAGAGTTTAAGCCAGTTTGAACTTCAGCAAATTTTACATTATTACAGCAGAAAGTCTCTTGCCCATTTTTTACACTGAATGTTTGTCTCTTCCTTACAATGAAAAGCATTCTTCTGTGTATCATTGATGGTAACCCTTCATCACATGCAGTGACTAGGTTTTGGCTGTCACTTGGCTCTTAGTTTTTTGTGACACACAAGAGCTTCCCATTTCTATCGATCCTTCCCGGTGGTTTCTGCCTTTGCTTTTATGCTGAATAAATTCCTCCTTCCTAATCAAGAACCCAAATGTGGTTCTGACATTAATTCCTTATGACTTCATGTTTTTATGTTGACTGAATTATTTAATCTATCTAGGATATGTGCTGGCATCCACAAGACAATGGGAGGTATCATTTTGTTTTGAAAACTCTAAGTCACTTTTCTCAACACCATTTTTAAATAATCTACCCTTTCTCACCTATTAGTTCCTCATTATGATTTGCAAAACTCTCTCACAAGTGGCTCTCTTTGGGGACTGTATACTCCTTCCCCTGATCTGACTAATTACTGTACGCTAGGAACACACCAGCTTAATTATTGCAGATTTGTAGTATTTGTCCCCTGTTCAAATGGAGGTCAGCAAATCTTTAAGACTGTTCCTTCAAAATACATTCCATATTTGACAACCCTTTCTCATACCCGACTGCCAAGATTCTCACTCCAACCACTATCATCTCTGATCCAGAATTCTCCAATCATCTTCTGATTTATCTTTCTTTGTCCACTCTTGTCCTACTTTGGTCTATCCAAGATGCTTCTTTTTTTTTCAAAACCTTAATCAGACACCTCTTCCCTATTCAAGACTCTCTACTTCCCAATGTCTTTCACACTTATGACAAAAATCCCAGACTCTCCCTGTGAGTCAGTCAGTTACCTTACAGCTTAGTTAAAACCACAAAGCTGTAAATTACCTGGCCCCTGCAGCCTCCTCACCTTCCTTTCCTACCATCCTGCCTCTCTATCTTCTGCATTTTGGCCTTGGTGTTGCCACTGTGAGCTCCATCTTACTCCCTCCTTTGGGTTATTTGTTTCCTCTATCTACAAGGCCTTGCCCCAGATCTTTGAACAGCTCATTTCTTACTTTATTCATGTCTTTGCTTGGAAATGAGCTTCCCTGGTGGCTCAGGTGGTAAAGAATCTGCTGGCAATGCAGGAGACCCAAGTTCAGTTCTGGGTCAGGAAGATATCTTGAAGAAGGGAATGGCTACCAGCTCCAGGATTCTTGCTTGGAGAATCCCAAGCAAGAGGACAGAGGAGCTTGTCGGGCTACAGTCCTTGGGGTTGCAAAGAGCCAAACACAACTGAGCAACGAAGCATGGGCACACGGTAATCCTGTGAATCAAAGCAGAGAAGAAGAGAAAGCCAGGCATGCACAGTGAGGGGAAGAAGAGGCTGCAGAGGTGCTATCTCAGGATGGTTTCGATTTGCATTTCCCTGGTGATTAGTGGTGTTGAATACATTTTCATGTACATGTTAGACATTTGTATTTCTCTTTGGCAAAATATTTAATTCTGTCCCTCTGACCATTTTTTAATCAGATTGTTTGGGGATATTTTCTTTTTTCTGAAATTTTATTACTTTTAATACACATTTGACAAGTAGAAACTCTCACACCACACACCATCACAGAACCAAGTGTTTCCATTTCATCAAACTTATTTAGCTATTTACAGTTTCACCTGAACAAAAGCTCAACTAAAGACATCTTATTAATAATAAAGAATCTTTGCTTATTATTTTTTGAGAATATATTTTTGATCTGGCTTTAATGATTTTATAATTTTTGAGTTGTATACATTTTTGATATATTTTGGATATTAATCCTTTCTCATATATATGATTTGCAAATATTTTCTCCCTTTCTGTAATTTACCTTTTCATTTTGTTAATGGTTTCCTTTGCTGTGCAGAAGCTTTTCAGTTTGATATATGTTGACTGTATTTCTAAGTACAGAAAATACAACATGTGGCTAGCTTTTTTAATTAAAGTTTTAATTTCCAGTTGAAAGAGGTAAATAGAAAGCTGTATGCTAAATATACACAAAAATTAAAATTCAAAAGCATGTATTAGTATATAGGTGCACAAAAATTTACATTGGAGTTGTCTAAGAAAAACTAATACTTACTATGGCAAAGATGTTTTTAACTAGGTAGTCTACGTGTTATCTTTTACTTGTTTTTGTTTTTTTAAAACTCCAACATACCTTCCTTGTATGTTACAAATTTTCCTGGGTCTTGCTTTGTGGGGAGCCATCAGTTAGGCTTGTTTATGTCAAGGAATCTGGGCTTTGCATAAGAAATCTGGCTTCTAGCCCCACAAATGAACAGTATGACTTTATCCATCTATCTACTTTTCATTTTTTAATTCATTCATCTAACACTGTGTGCATGTGTGCTCATTTACTCCAACTCATTGCAACCCTATGGACTGTAGCCTACCAGGCTTCTCTGTCCGTGGGATTTTCCAGGCAAGAATACTGGAGTGGGTTATCATATCCTATCCTAAACCATGGACAGAACCCAAGTCACCTGCATCTCCTGCATTGCAAACAGATTCTTTACACTGAGCCACCTGGGAAGCTCTCATCTCACATTAGCTATTTACATAATATATGCCAGAAACTGAATGAAGATCGAGAATCAAAATTAAAAATGAAGCAACATTTCTACCCTCTTAGAAGCTCCAATAGGGGAAAGAGATATGTTAACCAAGATAAGAATATAATATTATATAGATCAAAAAGAACTATGTAGGGTAGACCTCCCTGGTGGTCCAGTGGTTAAAACTCTGTGCTGCCAATGCAGGGAGAGTGGGTTCAATCCCTGGTCAGGGAACTAAGATCCCCCATGCTGATCTAGCGTCAGGTCAGAAAAGCTCAAGGCTGCCAAAACAATGTACTGACTTCCTGCCTTTCTTAAAGGGTTTATTTTACAAGCTTACAACTGTATATCCTTCCACTGTCCCTTTGAGATGTACATACATCTCCTAAAACCCAGGACAGTCTCAAGGACCTGAAAGCCCTTCCTTTGAAACGTAGTTCTCAAAAAGAAGTGGGGCTCTGCTTTCCAGTCTCCAAGGGAAAGTAGCAGCCTGACACTCCCTAATCAAATTCATGCTGGCCAACCCTCTTAACCACTTTTTGTAACTTCAGTTGCTTGACTGCCTAATCCTCCTCCCCCCATCACTTCTCCCCACTCCCTCATTCTCATTTTTTTTTAATTTTATTTTATTTTTAAACTTTACATAATTGTATTAGTTTTGCCAAATATCAAAATGAATCCGCCACAGGTATACATGTGTTCCCCATCCCGAACCCTCCTCCCTCCTCCCTCCCCATTCCATCCCTCTGGGTCGTCCCACTGCACCAGCCCCAAGCATCCAGCATCGTGCATCGAACCTGGACTGGCGACTCGTTTCATACATGATATTATACATGTTTCAATGCCATTCTCCCAAATCTTCACACCCTCTCCCTCTCTCACATAGTCCATAAGACTGTTCTATACATCAGTGTCTCTTTTGCTGTCTCGTACACAGGGTTACTGTTACCATCTTTCTAAATTCCATATATATGCATTAGTATACTGTATTGGTGTTTTTCTTTCTGGCTTACTTCACTCTGTATAATAGGCTCCAGTTTCATCCACCTCATTAGAACTGATTCAAATGTATTCTTTTTAATGGCTGAGTAATACTCCATTGTGTATATGTACCACAACTTGCTTATCCATTCATCTGCTGATGGACATCTAGGTTGCTTCCATGTCCTGGCTATTATAAACAGTGCTGCGATGAACATTGGGGTACACGTGTCTCTTTCCCTTCTGGTTTCCTCAGTGTGTATGCCCAGCAGTGGGATTGCTGGATCATAAGGCAGTTCTATTTCCAGTTTTTTAAGGAATCTCCACACTGTTCTCCATAGTGGCTGTACTAGTTTGCATTCCCACCAACAGTGTGAGAGGGTTCCCTTTTCTCCACACCCTCTCCAGCATTTATTACTTGTAGACTTTTGGATCGCAGCCATTCTGACTGGTGTGAAATGGTACCTCATAGTGGTTTTGATTTGCATTTCTCTGATAATGAGTGATGTTGAGCATCTTTTCATGTGTTTGTTAGCCATCTGTATGTCTTCTTTGGAGAAATGTCTATTTAGTTCTTTGGCCCATTTTTTGATTGGGTCATTTATTTTTCTGGAGTTGAGCTGTAGGAGTTGCTTGTATATTTTTGAGATTAGTTGTTTGTCAGTTGCTTCATTTGCTATTATCTTCTCCCATTCTGAAGGCTGTCTTTTCACCTTGCTAATAGTTTCCTTTGTTGTGCAGAAGCTTTTAAGTTTAATTAGGTCCCATTTGTTTATTTTTGCTTTTATTTCCAATATTCTGGGAGGTGGGTCATAGAGGATCCTGCTGTGATGTATGTCAGAGAGTGTTTTGCCTATATTCTCCTCTAGGAGTTTTATAGTTTCTGGTCTTACATTGAGATCTTTAATCCATTTTGAGTTTATTTTTGTGTATGGTGTTAGAAAGTGTTCTAGTTTCATTCTTTTACAAGTGGTTGACCAGATTTCCCAGTACCACTTGTTAAAGAGATTGTCTTTAATCCATTGTATATTTTTGCCTTCTTTGTCAAAGATAAGGTGTCCATATGTGCGTGGATTTATCTCTGGGCTTTCTATTTTGTTCCATTGATCTATATTTCTGTCTTTGTGCCAGTACCATACTGTCTTGATAGGGACTTCCCTGGTGGTCCAGTGGTTAAGAATTAGCCTTCCAATACAGGAGACACAGGTTCCATCTCTGATCCGGGAAGATCCCACATGCCTCGGAACAACTAAGCCTGTGTGCCACAACTGTTGAACTTGTGCTCTAGAGTCCAGGAGTTGCAACTACTGAAGCCCACATGCCCTAGTTTCTAGAGCCCGTGTTCCACAACAAGAGGAGCCACTGCAATGAGAAGCCGGCTCACCACAACTAGAGAGTAGCCTGCACAGCAACAAAGATCCAGCATAGCCAAATATAAAAATGTTTTGTTTCTTTGTTGCTAAGCCCAATTCTTTGCAACCCCAGGGACTGCAACATACCAGGCTTCCCTGTCCTTCACTATTTCCCAGAGTTTGCTCAAACTCATGTGACATTGTGTCGATGATGCCACCCAACCATCTAATCCTCTGTCACCCCCTTCTCCTCCTGCCTTCAATCTTTCCCAGCATCAGGGTCTTTTCTAATGAGTTGGCTCCTCGCATCAGGTGGCCAAAGTATTGAAGCTTCAGCTTCAGCATCATTCCTTCCAATGAATATTCAGGACTGCTTTCCTTTAGGATTGACTGGTTTGATCTCCTTGCAGTTCAAGGGAATCTCAAGAGTCTTCTCTAACACCATTATTCAAAAGCATCAATTCTTCAGCATTCAGCCTTCTTTATGGTCCAACTCTCATATCCATACATGACTACTAGAAAAATCATAGCTTTGATTATATGGACTTTTGTTGGTAAAGTGATGCCTCTGCTTTTTAATGTGCTGTCTCAGCTTGTCATAAACAAGTAAAAAAATTAAGAAGTTTTTAAAAAAAATAAATAAAATGAGGAGCCACTGAAAGTTTTTTGCCCATATTAAGTTTTTTAATTGAGGTGAAAGTCACATAACAAAATTCATCATTTTAAAGTCCACAATTCAGTAGCATTTAATACTTTCACAATGCAACCACCACCTCTTGCTAGTTTTAAAACATTTTCATCACCCCACAAAAAAACTCTGTACCTATTAGCAATCACTTTGAATTCTCTCCTGACCCCAGCCCTTGAGCAACCACCAGCCTAATTCCTGTCTCTATGAATTTACCTATTCTGGATATTTCATATAAATGGAAGCAATCAATAAAAGTCTTTGATGTCTGGCTTATTTTACTTATCATAAAGTTTTCAGAGTTCATCTCAGTTATAGTGTAAATCCTTTAAAATCTAGTAATTCCTTTTTATGGATGAATAAGATTCCATTGTGTGTATGTAATGTGTTTGGTTTATCCATTCTCCCTTGATGACATTTGGTTGTTTACACCTACTGGTTATTGTGCATAGTTCTGCTATGGACCTTCATGTCTATGGAGGGACTAGCCAGCCCTCAAAGTTCTTGCTTAAGTAACTACAAGAAATATTTGTCCTGCCACTGCATTTAATTCCAGAGATTATCCTAAGGGAGATAAAAAGTGCTGAAACTGTATGTTGTTCCTAGCTGAACCCAAGCAGTCTCTGAGAATTGTTTGTTATTAACAGAAATTTGGAGGAATTTGGGCTTTTAGAGTAAAACCATCTTTACAGCTTTCTAGTATTTATTTGAGTTTTTTCTAGATAGTTTTGGGCTTTCCAGGTGGCTCAGTGGTAAACAATCTGCCTGCCAATGGGAGATGCAGGTTTGACCCCTGAGTCAGGAAGAGCCCCTGGAGAAGGAAATGGCAATCCACTCCAGTATCTTATGGGGAGAATTCCACGGACAGAGGAGCCGAGCGGGCTACAGTCCAAAGGGTCTCAAAGAGTCAGACACACCTGAGTGACCGAGTATCTAGATACCTTTACTAAAAAGAGCTTTTTTGATTGTTCTTAGTGAAATGCAATTCACAGGTTTGAGGAAGGGGATAGAATTTAATTCTCTCAGTGACAGACTGAGAACAAAATGGAGCTTTATTTCCCTAATAAAGTTCCTACTTAAGAAACTAACCTTTTTAATTATGCTACTTATTGTTTCTCAAATCAGCTCTTTTATAAAATGTTTTACAGAACTCATTAAAAATTAAAAAATAAAATGGAAACGATGAAGCCATAAAATCATGGGTTAAATATAAACAAGTCACTTCATTTCTTTAGGTTCTAGAGAGATTTTCTAAAATAAGAGGCTGGATTTCCTACAAGCAAAGGATTGCTGCCTTAATGTTATGGCTTTTCTTAATCCATAACTGGCTTTTCTGAGCTGACAAGATCGAAATGGATAGATGGATGGTGGAAGTTCTATCTGCTCCTCTCTGGAACCAATCCTGTGGAATTAGGTGGGACCGCAGTTCAGTTCAGTCGCTCAGTCATGTCCAACTCTTTGTGACCCCATGAACCGCAGCACGCCAGGCCTCCCTGTCCATCACCAATTCCTGGAGTCCACCCAAACCCACGTTCGTTGAGTCGGTGATGCCATCCAACCATCTCATCCTCTGTCATCCCCTTCTCCTCCTGCCCTCAATCTTTCCCAGCTTCAGGGTCTTTTAAAATGAGTCAGCTCTTCATATCAGGTGGCCAAAGTATGGGAGTTTCAGCTTCAACATCAGTCCTTCCAATGAACACCCAGGACTGATTCCCTTTAGGATGGACTGGTTGGATATCCTTGCAGTCCAAGGGACTCTCAAGAGTCTTCTCCAACACCACAGTTCAAAAGCATCAATTCTTTGGTGCTCAGCTTTCTTTATAGTCCAACTCTTACATCCGTTCATGACCACTGGAAAAACCATAGCTTTGACTAGACAGACCTTTGTTGGCAAAGTAATGTCTCTGCTTTTTAATATGCTGTCTAGGTTGGTCATAACTTTCCTCCCAAGGAGTAAGCGTCTTTTAATTTCATGGCTGCAATCACCATCTGCAGTGATTTTGGAGCCCTAGCTCCTAGCTAAGACCAACCTAGGACCATCCCTTTGGCCCTCTCAAGGAACTTTCCAGCAGTCCTTCCTTCTTTCTTTGCCATGATATTCCCTTCTATATGAATCCTTCTCTGGATCTACTCCAAACTTCTATTTGTTCTCCTATCTTAAAAGTCACTCTACTTTCTCTTCCCTTCACCCTTTGGGTACCATTCTATTTATCACCTTCTTTTAGAGCTTAACACCTTAAAAGTGACTGCTATCTCCAATGCTTCTTTTTCCTTTCTCTCTTGTAACTATTCTCATCATATTATTGCACTCCATGTAACTCTATCAAAATTGCTGTTATCAAGTTCATGGATGACCTTCACATTTCTACATTCAGTAATCAATTCTCAATCTGCACCTTATTTGACAAAGTTCATCACTTCCAACCCTTTCACTTTCTTCTCTTGGTTTCCAAGGCAATACACTCTCCTGATTTCCTTCTACTTCAATAGTCATGAATTCTGAGCCTTTTTTTGTTTTTTGTTTTTTGTTTTTTTTTTTCTGAGTCCTTCTAATCTCCCTGAACTTTCCGTATTGCAGAATTCTAGAAACCAGTTCTTGGTCATCATCTCTGTATACTCATTGTTTTGATGATTTCATCTACTCTCATGACCTATATGGGGCCTCCCAGGTGACTCAGTGGTAAAAGAATCCATCTGCCAATGCAGGAGATGCAGGATACCTGAGTTTGATCCCTGGATCAGGAAGATCCCTGGAGGAGGAAATGACAACTCACTCAAGTATTCCTGCTGGGAAAATCCCATGGACAGAGGAGCCTGTTGGGCTACAGTCCATGGGGCTGCAAAAAGTAGGACACAGCTGAGTGACTGAGCAGAGGTGGGCATGACCTATATGCTGATGACTTCAAAATTTATATCCTCAGCCCAGACTTCTTCCCCAAACTCTTCACTATACCCAACTCCTTCCTCAAACTTACTATAAAATTATAGAATAGGCATCTGAACTTAACATGGACAAAACTGAAGTCTAATCTTTCTCCTGTAAACTACCAGCAGCTTTCCCCATCTCATAGGTTATAACTGCATCCTCCTAATGGCCCTAGCCACATGCCCATGAGGCACCTAAGCTCATGAGCCACAACTACTGAGCTCGAGTACCACAACTACCAAAGCCTGAATGCCAAGAGCCTGTGCACTGCAGCAAAGAGTAGCCCCACTAACCACAAGTAGAGAAAGCCCACTCTCAGCATGAAGACCCAGCACAGCCAAAAATAAATAAATAAATTTTTAAAAAACAAAGTTGGAGTTTTTCTTACTTCCTTTCTTTTCCTCACATACCATATCCAGTTCAGGAACAGATCTTTGAGCTTACCTTCAAATCATATCCCAACATTAGCTACCTCTTACCATCACCACAGCTTCCACCCTGACCTAAACCCCCTTCATACTTGCTTGGATTGGAAAAAAAAAAAAATTCCTAACTCATCTCCTACATCCAACCTTGTCCTTCTATAGTCCACTCTTGACACAATAGCCAGAGTGAGTTTGTTACACTCTGTCAGATGATTTTTTTAGCCTTCTCAAAAATCCTCCAATTTCCTCCTGACTTACTTTAAGTAAAAGCCCAGAATATCACATTGGCAGAGAATTCTCTACATGATTGAATCACCCAATTAACCTTTCAAAGCTCATCTCTGACTACGCTTCACACTTGCATGCTGAGTTCTAGCAGTACCAGTCCCTGTGAAATTAGAAATTGCGCTTAGAAATTATGACGTGAGTGATAAAATATGGCCACAAATTCTTTGAGACTGTTCTGAAATGGCCCCTGAAAGATGTTCACATCCTAGTCTGTATATGAATGTTATCTTCAACAGCAAAAGGGATTTTTCAGACATAACTGAGATCTCAAGATGGGGAGAATATTCAGGATTATCCCAGTGGGTCCAATGTAATCACAGGAATCCTTATAAGAGGTATGCAAGTCAGAGTGAGAGAAGAAAATGTGACAACCTTCATACACCATCAGTGGGAATAAAAATGGTCTGGCCAATTTGGAAAAGAGTTTGGACTTTTCTTAAAGTTAAACCCACACCTACCATATGACCCAGACATTCTACTTCAAGTTACTCACCCAAGAGAAAGCAAATATTTTCATAGAAATGCTTATGTATAAATATTCATAACAGATGTGTTCATTCACAATAGCTAAAAACTTGAATCTAACCAAATATTCCTCAACAGGCAAAAAAGGATAAATAAATGTTGATTACACAAAACCATGAAGGACTCTCAAAATGATTTTTTAAAAATGTAATCTGACATATAGAGACAAAAAAAGCATATACAGATGTCTGGGGCCAGATGTGAAGAAAGGGCACATGACAAAGGCAAGGGTGGCTTTTGAGGGTAATAGGTATATCCTGTCTTAATTGTGGCAGTGGTGTACTGAGTGTGTGTGTTTGTCAGAGTTCATTGAATTTCATTTTAAACTGATATAGTTTATTGTACAGAGATCATAGCTCAATGAAGTTGATTTCTGAAACATTCATAGGAAGGAAAGAATACAGAATATGACAAAACAATCTAACTACATTACAAATATACAAAACAACCTCTCTGAAAGGGGCAGGGGAAGAAGTACTGATTTAAGTAACTGAAAATGAGTGTATTTCATAAGACTAGAGGTAAAAGAAACTGCACAGGAGCACTGCAGCCTAGTTGGCCAAGTAATTTCGCACAGGGGTAGGGGTTAATACTTCTACCACTGTTATGCATGTATACCAGAATCGAACAATTGAATAAATGAACAACAGTTGGTCAAAGGTGGCTTTCTCACTGTTGGACGAGAAGGTTAGAGACAAGCTAGAATAAAAGGCTAGAAAAGGGACTTCCCTGGTGGTCCAGTGGCTACCACTACATGTTCCCAATGCAAGGGGCCTGGGTTTGATCCCTGATCAAGGAACTAGATCAAAAATGCGACAACTAAGAATTCACATGCCACAACTAAGAGTTCGCATGCTGTAGCTAAGACCCAGCACAGCCAAATAAACAAATACTTAAAAAAAAAAAACCTAGTTAAAGAAAAACTGTTATTTTAAAAAAAGGCTAGAATGACCTATGTGATAATGGATCAAAGTTGGTGACATCAGTAAGAACTCATGTTTAGCTTAACTCACATTTAGCTTAATATACAGATAGCTGCATATAGAAATATTTATTTATGTGTGTATTATAGTGTACACATTTATGGCTAATGTACACATATATTTTCTTGGTCTAGAAGGACCTGGAAGGAATGACACTTGGTATAATGTCCAGATTTTGGTTTCTAAGATTCTCCAATAAAAGGAGCCAGGATTCTTCTAAAAGACTAATTTTGTGGCGATAGCAGAAAATATCTATGATAAATCCAGAGCATCTTGTAATGGCAGAAAATGATAAGTGTTAAAACAAACAAACAAACAAAAGCCTACATTGATCGTGGTTTGTCAAAGGGACACAGGGCCAGCTGAAAGGGCTCCAATCATCAAAGGTTGGAAATTTTGAGCAACATAGAGTTATATTATAATCCGGTGGCTCAGATGGTAAAGAATCTGCCTGCAATTCAGGAGACCCAGGTTCAATCCCTGGATTGGGAAGATCCCCTGGAGAAGGGAATGGCTACCCCCTGCAGCATTCTTGTCTGTAAAACCCCATGGACAGAGGAGCCTGTCAAGCTACCATCCATTGGGTCGCAAAGAGTCAGACATGACTGAGAAAGTGACACTGTCATTGTCAAAGGAAAACCAGCCATTTCAAGTTAAGGAATATAGTGCTTCTCTGTGTATGGGAAGACTCAAGAGATTGGGTTCACTGAAATCCTTCCTTTCATATGCATTTCACCTACCATGTTTCCTTGTCCTAAATTTCCTCAGAGGTTATTGTAGGGAATGGCTGCTGTAGGGAATAGTAGTCTGGCGGCTACTAAATAGCAGGTATTCCAGAAAGTTTGCTTTTTAAAATTCCCTGAAAAATATTTAAAGTGATAAAGAGGGACACTAGGTAACAAAAGAGGAGCACACCATCAAAAAGATAATATACATTTTTGTGATCATGCACATAATCTTGAAATACACGTAGCAAAATCCCACCCAATTGCAAGGAGATATTGACATGATCCAAATGCAAGGGGGTGATTACAATGCATCTCAAGCAGAGACAGAGAGAGCAGGCAGATGGAGTGACCTGAGCGCTCACACTGAACTGTCTGGAAATGAGCTAGCTATAGCCAGATGGGGTCTGCATGTGAACTCAGTTTCCTTGGGAACTAATGGCTTTCTCATGGCCCTCCATGAGGGGGTAAATAACAAGATTTCCAGGTGCCAGGCAGCTAGAACTGCTGACAGAGTGGCCCCAAATCCAGACAGCCCGACATCCAGCATCCTGTTTGTTTCCCCACCAACAAGCTGCTTCCATTCTTTCAGCTGATGATGACAGGGGAAGCCAAGTGGCTGGAGGAGGTCTGTGTACTGAAGAGGAAGACCCTCACTGCAAGCCAGCAGCTGCTCATCCACAGGTGTCTCTGGTCAATGGAGGGGAACCCCTCCCTGCCTTTTCTCCTGTTGATTCCCTTGACCTCTGTAAGTTTTCCTAGTGAATCCTGCTCCTGAATCTGTGCCTTCTAGCAATGCTGTGGAATTCATCCCACACCCTGGTGATGACAGGTGGAAACCCAGATAGTGACCCACCTGGTCTGACAGCATGAAATCTACAGGGGATTCACCTTGCAGGACACTCACCAAAATCATAAGTCAATACTTTAAAAAGCAAACTAATAAAATAGACAAGACTAGTCAAGAAAAACAGAGAAAAGACACAAAAATATACCATGAAAGAAAAAGAGATCATAGTTAGAAATACTAAGAATAAAGGTAAACCATGAAGTATTAAAGTTTAGACGGAATGGATCTTTTTTGAAATATAAAAAATTTAAATAAACTCAATGATAGATTGGAAACATGAGTAAATCAAGAACCATTTAAAGAATTCAATCATTGCTCAAGCGTCCTCCATACCCAGCCACCCACCAGACATCAGGCTCAGGTGGGCTCATAAATTATTTTATCCAAACCTTCAAAGAACATATAAATAATCTATCTCCTATTAAACTGCTTCAGATACAAGAAAAAGATAAATACCTATCCAACTAATCTTATGAGATAATTGATAAGGTAGTTCTAAACCCAAACTGGACAATTATAGAAAAGTAAATTATACACAAATGTTGCTTATATTTATAGATGCAAAAATTTTTTAACTTAATTTTATTTTTTAACTTTACAATATTGTATTGGTTTTGCCATATATCAATATGAATCTGCCACAGGTATACACGTGTTCCCCATCCTGAACCCTCCTCCCTCCTCCCTCCCGGTACCATCCCTCTGGGTCGTCCCAGTGCACCAGCCCCAAGCATCCAGTATCGTGCATCGAACCTGGACTGGCGACTCGTTTCATATATGATATTATACATGTTTCAATGTCATTCTCCCAAATCATCCCACCCTCTCCCTCTCCCACAGAGTCCATAAGACTGTTCTATACATCAGTGTCTCTTTTGCTGTCTCGTATACAGGGTTATTGTTACCATCTTTCTAAATTCCATATATGTGTACTAGTATACTGTATTGGTGTTTTTCTTTCTGGCTTACCTCACTCCGTATAATAGGCTCCAGTTTCATCCACCTCATTAGAACTGATTCAAATGTATTCTTTTTAATGGCTGAGTAATACTCCATTGTGTATATGTACCACAGCTTTCTTATCCATTCATCTGCTGATGGACATCGAGGTTGCTTCCATGTCCTGGCTATTATAAACAGTGCTGCGATGAACATTGGGGTACACGTGTCTCTTTCAGTTCTGGTTTCCTCAGTGTGTATGCCCAGCAGTGGGATTGCTGGGTCATAAGGCAGTTCTATTTCCAGTTTTTTAAGGAATCTCCACACTGTTCTCCATAGTGGCTGTACTAGTTTGCATTCCCACCAACAGTGTAAGAGGAGTGTAATTGCTATAAAATGTTGTGTTAGTTCCTGCCGTACAACAATGTGAATCAGCTATGTGCTGTGCTGTACTTAGCTGCTCAGATGTGTCCAACTCTTTGCAACCACGTGAACTGTAGTTCCCCCAGGCTCCTCTGTCCATAGAATTTTTCAGGCAAGAATACCCAAGTGGGTTGCTATTTCCTCCTCCAGGAGATCTTCCCAACCCAGGAATCAAACTGATGTCTTCTGCATTGGCAGGGAGATTCTTTACTGCTGAGTGCCATGAAGCCCACACTTAGCCTCATTAAATTCTGTTACATTTCAAGTATAAACTTTTTAAAGTCTCACAAGTTCTATCGACACCCCTACAATTTTTTTAAAGCCAGATTGGGCCTCAGACATCTCATTGTTAATTGTCATGAGACAGTGGCAGCACTGAGGCCAATGTTTAGAGAAGGGTTTCTTGACTTCAACACTATGGGCTTTTAGAGTCAATGGGAACAGGTGTCCTGGGCACCTTGGTATGTTTAGCATCACACCTGGCCTCTATCAGCTGTAATGTCAGCAACATTACCCCCTAGTTACAACAACCCAAACTGTCTCAAAACATTATCAGGTATCCTCAGGGGTAGGGGAAGGGTACTTGCCCCCTGTAGAGAACCACTGGTCTATAGATGTGAGAACAGAAAAGATTTCCTCAATCAAGTGGCCACTTATATATAATGGTAGCTGTCATTTTCAGACTTCAAGTTATATAAAGGATACCACTCTTAAAAGAAAAGAAAAATCACATACGGATATATTATAGGCAACTGAGTCATGAGCCAAAATTAAATATCAGCGTGGAAAAAAGAAAAAGGAAGCTGTGAGTCATAAGATTAATAAAAATGACCTTTATTTTCTCTATAATGAGTTTCAGTGTGGGTTTATTTTCATCTTGTGTAGGATTGAGAATTCCAAACATTTTCAATTTCAAGATTCACATCTTTCTTCAATTCTGGCAAATATCTCAACTGATATCTCTTCATATACTGCCTCTTCACCACTTCTTTCTCCTGGACACACAGACTGTATTTCTCAGCCTTGCTTGCCATTAGATGCAAGTACATGACAGGGTTTGAGCCAAAGAAACAAAACCTCTTACAGGCAATCCTCTTTTCTCTGCCTACAGATTGGAAGCAAAATATATCAAGACCTTAAAGGATAACAGAATTGCAGAACAAAGAGTCCTCCTTAATGAAAGATTCACGAAACACTTACATTTGGCTTTTAGACAAAATAAATTCTATTACTTTAAACTGATAATTTTTGAGGTACATTTGTTATAGCAGCAAACATTGCCTTATATAATAAGACAAGAGATAGAGAAAATAAGTGATCCAATGCAGGGGAGTGGCACAGGGAATCTCCAGGAGAATTGTAAATGGTGTTCGTCAGATGAGAGCTGGGCATTGGCTGAGAGTGCCAACCTGCTCCAGATTAGAAACAAGCATAGTGGCTTCCAGGAGGGATGGTGAGGGATTAATTTGATTGTATGGCAAACTGGATTGATGGCTATTTTGATGTGCAAAGAACAAGATATTCTAATGAAGCCCCAGAAAAGAAACATCGATGAAATTTATTTCGGAAAATAAAATGTTGACACAGAAATGCAAACATAAAAAACTACTTGGCTCATCAGGGAAAAATATTTGTTTGCATAGTTCCAAGATTGCATGTATGTGGTAGGAATATAACCAAAAAAAGAGAGAAAATTCTGTTAGGATACATATGTAAGACCAAATAAGAATGTTAAACCCTTGGATTCCATAGTAAGAAGTCACCAGGTATTATGGATAAGATACAAAACCAAAAAGTCAAGAAATAGTAGTATATCTATGTAGAATAATCAAAGTAAATAGCAAGAGAAGAAAAGAATGTACAGTGGTTGCCTCTAGGAATTAAAAATCTGTGATAAAAAGCTATTTGTCATTAGAAACATTATACCACTATTTGACTGAGACTATGTACATATATGGAGAAGGCAATGGCACCCCACTCCAGTACTCTTGCCTGGAAAATCCCATGGACGGAGGAGCCTGGTAGGCTGCAGTCCATGGGGTTGCTAAGAGTCGGACACGACTAAGCAACTTCACTTTCACTTTCATGCATTGGAGAAGAAAATGGCAACCCACTCCAGTGTTCTTGCCTGGAGAATCCCAGGGACAGAGGAGCCTGGTAGGAGGCTGTCTATGGGGTCACACAGAGTCAGACATGACTGAAGCAACTTAGCAGCAGCAGCAGCATGTATATATATTGGACTTACCTGCTGGCTCAGATTGTAAAGAATCTGCCTGCAGTGCAGAAAACCTGGGTTTGATCCCTAGGTTGGGAAGATCCCCTGGAGAAGGGAATGACAACCCACTCCAGTATTCTTGCCTGGAGAATTCCATGGACAGAGAAGCTGGCAGGCTACAATATCACTTTGGTAAATATGAATCTATGTATTTAAAAAAAAAAAAAAACAATTTGCTTACATCAGGCATTTCTATATCTTCAGCCTGACTGCACCACACTTTTTAAATGGCTTATATTCAGGATATGGATAAATTTATCTTGATGGCAGAGAGTAAAAATCAATGTGCCCTCACATTGTTTTTGTAGAGTAAAATGATTCTTTGAGGGCTTTTTGTTGTTTCCTTAAAAAGAAAATAATACCAATAGAATAAAAAGAATTATTGGCTGAATGTTGCCTAAAATCATTTAAGATGGGACTTAGAATAAAACTTTAAGGTTCTTAATAACTTTAAAAGACTCTTAAATAAGTTTAAATCATTTAAGATGGGACTTAGAATCTAATCTCTGCATCCTGGAATGCAAAGTCAAGTGGGCCTTAGGAAGCATCACTCGAACAAAGCTAGTGGAGATGATGGAATTCCAGCTGGGCTATTTCAAATCCTAAAAGATGATGTTGTGAAAGTGCTGCACTCAATATGACAGCAAATTTGGAAAACTCAACAGTGGCCACAGGACTGGAAAATGTCCATTTTCATTCCAGTCCCAAAGAAAGGCAATGCCAAAGAATTCTCAAACTACTGCACAGTTGCACTCATCTCACACGCTAGTAAAGTAATGCTCAAAATTCTCCTGTGGTGGATTCATTTTGATATTTGGCAAAACTAATACAATTATATAAAGTTTAAAAAAAAAATTCTCCAAGCCAGGCTTCAGCAATACTTGAACCACAAACTTCCAGATGTCAAGCTGGATTTAGAAAAGACAGAGGAACCAGACATCAATTTGACAACATCAACAAAAAAATCGGGAGAATCCAGAAAAACATCATTGACTAAGCTGAAGCCTTTGCCTGTGTGGATCACAACAAACTGAGGAAAATTATTCAAGAGTTGGGAATACCAGACCACCTTACCTGCCTCCTGAGAAATCTGTATGCAGGTCAAGAAGCAATAGTTAGAACTGAACATGGAACAACAGACTGATTTCAAATTGGGGAAGGAGTACCTCCAGCCTAAAGGCTGTATATTGTCACCCTGTTATTTAGCTTCTATGCAGAGTACATCATGCAAAATGCCAGACTGGATGAAGCACAAGCTGGAATCAAGATTGCCAGGAGAAATATCAATAACCTCAGATATGCAGATGACACCATCCTTATGGCAGAAAGCAAAGAGGAACTAAAAAGCCTCTTGATGAAAGTGAAAGAGGAGAGTGGAAAAGGTGGCTTAAAACTCAACATTCAAAAAGTGAAGATCATGGCATCCAGTCCCATCACTTCATGGCAAATAGATGGAGAAACAATGGAAACAGTGTCCGACTTTATTTTCTTGGGCTCCAAAACCACTGCTGATGGTGACTGCAGCCATGAAATTAAAAGACATTTGCTCATTGAAGGAAAAGCTATGACCAACCCAGGCAGCATATTAAAAAGCAGAGACATTACTTTACTGATAAAGGTCCATCTAGTCAAAGCTATGGTTTTTCCAGTAGTCATGTATGGATGGGAGAATTGAACTATAAAGAAAGCTGAGAACTGAAGAATTGATGCTTTTGAACTGTGGTGTTGGAGAAGACTCTTCAGAGTCCCTTGGACAGCAAGGAAATCCAACCAGTCAATCATAAAGGAAATTAGTCCTGAATATTCATTAAAAGGACTGTTGCTGAAGCTGAAGCTCCAATACTCTGGCCACTTGATGCGAAGAATTGACTTATTGGGAAATATCTTAATGCTGGGAAAGCTTGACTGCAGGAGAAGGGGACAGAGGATGAGATGGTTGGATGGCATCACCGATTCAATGGACACGAGTTTGAGCAAGCTATGGGAGTTGGTGATGGACTGGACAGGGAAGCCTATGGTGCTGCAGTCCATGGGGTTGCAAAGACTTGGACACAACCAAGTGACTGAACTGAGCTGCACTAGAATCTAACAGGCATGCATTCTTGTCAGGGAAATACTTCAAGTTATAATAGAGTGACTGGATGGGTCTGTGATGCAAAAATGTGATGCTTATTTCAGCCTATTTAAATTTTGGGGGGAGGCCATGCCACAAGCATGTGGGATTAGTTCCCCAACCAGGGATTGAACCCACACCCCCTGCATTGGAGAATCTTAACCACTGGACCACCAGGGAAGTCCCAGAAAAACCTCTATCTATAATGACCTCTTTAGTGGGAACATTTTAGCTGATGCCAACTGTAGTGAAAACATAAATAATCAACACACACTTCATCTTGCATAAAAAGAGAGCAGAAACAGCATGAACAGGAGAGGCAGAAACATGGCAATAATATACCCCCTATTTCCAAAAGATGCCCAAACAAAAATATTCCCTTTCACTGTCAGACTACGGATTTGACTTTGTGGCCAAATTGTCAGCTCAGAAAACAAAGCAATAATGAATCTATGGCAGAGAAAGGAGAGAATAGAGAAATCAGAGCCAGTTGGGCTTTGATGGTATTTGATGGTATCTTTTCAGCCAGTCCTGCCCTGTCTGAATGCTCCCCTCTACTGTTCTTTCCTTCCTCCTTGGCCATCCATCCTCTTCTCCCTGCTCCAACCATCCAAGAAGGGAGCTCTGAGAAGGCTAAAGGTTATTCTGGACTTCCCCCCACCACCACCACCCCCGACACACACAACACACACCTTTAGAGCTTCTGGAAGGAGATTTTGTTAAGCCTTTGTGAAGGTGAATATCCCCATTGTATGGGTCACCTGAAGGCAAGAAGAAAATAGCAACATTCCATCGCTGTCTGAGCCAACACACCCAGGGCGAAAGATAACAGCACCTGCCAGACATATGATTGCCCACCGGAAGCTCCTCCCCTGTAGGCAAACACCCTCTGAGAAACTGCATTAATCCAGACACACTGGAGAGCTGGCCTTCTGCTTGGGTCATTTTCAGTTTTGGAGAGGGCTGATCTGTTTCCACGTTGCCCTTACTTCTAGACTTTAATGCCCTTGTCAGGGCTATTTGTTCCAGCCCATCCTTCATGAGATGCTCTTTATGGGATAGTGAAGTTAGTTTGATTTTAAAAACTAATATAGCAACAGCTGAATGTAGTTTACTTTTAATGTATCTTTATTTTACTAGAAATCTTTGGTCCTCCACCAAAAAAAAAGACCTATGCTTCTGCTTCTATTTTGCTGTGGGATTCTGAGTAAATCACTATACTAAGGGATTGAAAAAAGGGTTAGGTTTCCTCTAACTCAGGCATTTTAAAGCTCCCTTATCCTAATGATACACACCAAAGGACAGTTTTTTTTTGTGGGATAAGTTAAGATTGGACAGAGCATAAAAAGGTTAACATCAGCAAAAGGATTAATATTTTTCCTAAAAATTTAAAATAATTCTATAAATATCTGTTATCTGAGCAGCATCCCAGGTGGTACAGTGGTAAAGAATCTGCCTGCCTGTACAGGAGACGCAGGAGACATGTGTTCAGTCCCTGGGTCGGGAAGATCCCTTGGAGAAAGAAATAGCAGCCCACCCCAATCTTCTTACCTGGAAAATTGCATGGACAGAGGAGCCTGGTGGGCTACAGTCCACGGGGTCACAAAGAGTTGGATATGACGGAGTAACTGCATCAGCAGTTAAGAGCATAATTGAAAGTAGAGAATGAGAGAAAGTTGACCCAAATGTACCCACTATAGAGGATTAGATTCTGAAGTCTAAGGCAAAAAGTGACTTGTAGATTGGTAGGTTATTTAAAAAAACAAAAACAAAAAAAACCTTGAAAAATGCTTAAGTAGCCCACAGAGTAAACATATTCATATCTCAAGTCACACAGAAGACTGACATTCCAACTCTCCCTCCATAGATCCAAAAAAAGTCAGTTTTCCCTTCCACGCTAAAAGTATTTCTTCAGTTGACCACCAAAGTATTTGGTTTCTATTTAGAGATCATATCATATTTTTTAATGTTTATTTAAACACTAAAATCACATAGATGCTTCAGGAAGCAAGTGGGAACCAAGATCTGCTAGGAAAGATTAGATTACATCTCCCAGCATACGTTTTTGGGGTAAATGGACATCAGCTCATAAATGTGCAGATCACCAGCAGCACTCCCCTCTCCACTGTGATTTTACTATAACAGGTTATGGGAGAAGGTAGGATAAGTATTTGAGGTCAAGGTAAGGGATACAAGTGGCGCCAGTGGTAAAGAATCTGCTGCCAGTGCAGGAGACACAAGAAACACGGGCTCAATCCCTGGATCAGGGAGATCCCCTGGAGTAGAAAATGGCAATCAACTCCAGTATTCTTGCATGGAAAATTTCATGGACAGAGAAGCCTGGCCATGGGGTGGCAAAGAGTTGGACATGACTGAGCACATGCATGCACGCATAAGGACTACTAATAGTGGTCCACACATTAGGTTATCCAGGGCACAGGAGTTACTAACTACAGTACTATTTGCTCAAGAGCCAGGGGAAAACCTTAGAGTCACAGAATAATGTTATGAAGAGATGAAAGTGAAGTAACATATTTTGTGCCTCTGTTAGTATGACATATCATAAGTACACAATCACACTTGTATTTTTTAACAATTAAAAGGATTTTACTAATGAGAAAATAGAAGATCTCAGAGGGAGTCCTGCTTATTTTTGTGGACCTACTCTCTTACCCCAAGACTGCTGAGCTCCAAAGTCCATATCTCCCATATGCTGAAAAGCTGTTTGGTGTATTCAATTTAGGGATCCTAATTATTGAGCTCTCCATTGAGTTCTGCCCTCCACTTGGACTTAAAGAAGCAAATTAATCAATGGACTATGCAATAATAATGGAAGCATTACTTGCTGGCTGTGAAGACGTATTTATCTATAAAACTATGATCCAGGCACCATTTTGTGAAAAGTTCTCTATTTAAGAAAATGAGAGGCTAAGCCATCACCTTTATTACGTTCCAGGAAAAGGCAGGTGTCATTCAATGGGAAATATGCTCTTGATTGATTTCTAAGCAGCTCTGTTAAATGGAGCTATGGTTCTGAACACTAATCAACGGTTGTAGAGTCAACAGAGCTATGATGCAAGGACGTGAGCCACCAGGAAGAGACCAGCCTTCAAGGGATGAAAACTGCTTCACACTGCCTCCGTGGAGGAGAATTTAGACGTGTAATTATTGCCAAGTTCATATCTGAAGGTGACTGTGCTGTTTACACAGTGAATACTTAGATGGAAGTAACGACGCTTCATTGGAAGGCATCCGGACTGTCACTTCACCAGCCTTCCACCCTGGCCCATCTGAACAGATCTGAACAGATGTGTTTACATCTTCATCTAAATTAGACTCCACTGCAGGAAATGCAACTTGAAAGCAGCGACAAGAAGCAAAAGCAGTTATATATATTTTTATTGATGGGAAACATTATTACACATAACCAAATATAAAAATGTATATCCAGTGACTAATCTCTTGTGGGAACATTTCCATGGATGGACTTCCCACATTCTTACTTTCTTTCAAACAGAGATGCCAGCATCTTTGCCAGGAATCTTTTCCTGGGGGATTACGGTTACTGAATCTGTTTCCATATCATCATTTCACAAGAACAAGTGTCTAAAGAAAGACTCAGAAGAGTAACGACAAACCCACCAGGAGTGTTGGATGGCTTGTGTCAGGAGCACTTCATATTGTCAAATAATCATTATGTTAATGAACTTAAAGCACATGACAGAGGTGAAGGTGTTAAGGAGAAATACACTTCTCTCATTACCTCCTCTTAAGTTTTTTCATTTATTTATTCTGTTGACTGAAGATTGCTAATTTATGACATGATTGCATTTGATCATGTCATGATTGCTTTATCCACACACAAAACTGTGCACTATGGTATTCTACTCCACCCACCTTCTTATCTCCTACCTTCCATTTAAGCACATATAATAGACTTTTGTTTAATTGGAACTTAGTTGCTTGTGGCTCAACTGGTAAAGAATCCACCTGCAATGTGGGAGACCTGGCTTCGATCCTTGAGTTGGGAAGATCCCCTGGAGAAGGGAAAGGCTACCCGCTCCAGTATTCTGGCCTGGAGAAATTCACAAAGAATTGGACACGACTGAGCGACTTTCACTTTCACTTGTTTTACAATATCGTGTTTCTGCTGTACAGCAAAGTGAATCAACTATACTTTTATCCCCTCTTTGTCACCACAGAGCATTGAGTAGAGTTCCCTATGCTATACAGTAGGTCCTCATTAGGTATCTGTTTCATACATAGTAGTGTATATATGCCAATCCCAATCTCCCAATTCCTCCTACTCTCCTTACCCTCTCGATGTCCATATATTTGTTCTCTACGTCTGTGTCTCTATTTCTGCTTTGCCAATAGGTTCATCTGTATCATTTTTTCTGATTAAATTCCAATTTACAAAAGTTCACTCTAACACTGCCCACTTGAAGCACAGACATAACAGGGGAAGAAACCTTCATGTTCAGATATAAGTCAATTCAGCTCACTCACAGGCCAACTCCACCTCGTGTGTGCATGCCTACATGCTCGGTCACTAAGTCATGTCTGATTCTTTACAACCCCATGGACTGTAGCCTGCCAAGCTCCTCTATTCCCACCTCAGTAGGATGACAGTCATGCTACACGCCACACACTGTGGTAACTCTTATAAGGAGAATGTCTCAGGTCTAAGTTATTTGTGCACTAGATTAGGACTGATGATAAGAATGAAAGCCACATTCTGTGTGTCTTCTGACACCCATCCAAGGGAAAATGCAGGTCTCCTCTTTGGGCTGTGCCGGAGGTAATTGCAGACTCAGATGGGCACAGTGTCCTGGTCCTTCCCCAGCTGTGGGGAGGGGGGACTGAAGAAGAGAGGAGACTAAAGAAGAACCAACCTTGCCTGAAAGCATTTTCTCTCTTTTTTCTTTCTCTGTTTCTCTCAAGTCAACCATTCCTGCCTCCCACTTCTTCCTTATCTCCTCCATCTTCATCTACCTCTTCTTTAACTTTCCTTTGTCTCTTCTCATCAGCTTTCCTCTCCTGCCGGGCTCAGACCTCAGTTTTACTACCTGCTCCCCCTACTGACGTAGACGAGGCTGAACAAGGCTGCATTGATTATTCCCACAAAACACCACGTTTTAGCATGTCTAAGGGCTTTTTGCACAGATGTGATCAAATACACTACATGTCCTGAAAAAGCTAAAATATGATCATACTGGGACACTTACCAAGTAAACATGAATTCAATCAATCCAAAATCTAAGGTTTAGTAAGAAATAAAATATGAAGAGGAGAAAAGAAGTTCATTTAAACTTGAACTATTCACTGCCGAGGAATAGAGGCAAAGTCTTAAGTAGGATATTAGTGAGATTTGGGACAGGAAAGGACAGAAGAGTCTTCTGTGGATTTAAAGACTTTAGTAAGCATCAAGACTGTTGGTTTGAGACCAATATAAACCAACTGCCTTTCAGTCTGACCTTTGGCAGTGTTCATGCCATTGGCATGCTGGTGGGAGAATTTGTTGTGCAAAGACTGCCTTCACATCATCAAAATTTAAAACTTTTGTGCTTTAAAGGACATTGTCTGGAAAGTGAAAAAACAACCCACAGAATGGGAGAAACTATTTGGTAAGTCATAGATTCAAAAAGGGACTTGTGTCTAGAATATATAAAGGTGCCTTATAATTCAACAACAAAAAGACAAAGAAGTCAATTTTTTAAATGACCAAAAGACCACAATAGATATTTCTCCAACGAGTACCATATAAATGGCCAATAAGTACATTTTAAAAAGAAGTCTAACAACACTAGTCATCAGGTAAATGCCAACCAGAGCCCACAATGAGGTGTTAATTTACACCCACTGGTATGAAAGAGGAAGTATTAGTTGCTCAGTCTTGTCCGACTCTTTGTACACCCATGGATTGTAGCCCACGGGGCTCCTCTGTCCATGGCATTCTCCAGGCAAGAATACTGGAGTGGGTTGCTGTTCCCTTCTCCAGGGGATCTTTCCAACCCAGGGAACAAGCCCGGGTCTCCTGCATTGCAGATGGATTCTCCATCATCTGAGCCACCAGGGATGCCCCCCCAACCTTGTATGTGTGTCACTCAGTCATAGCAATAGTCAAAAAGGCAGAAAATAACAAGTGTTGGCTAGAATGTGGGGAAACTAGAGTCCTCGTGCACTGCTGGAGGGCATGTAAAATGATGGACCCACTTTAAAAAGTATCCTAATAGTTCCTCAAAAGATAGAACATAGAATTTTTTTTTAAAAACCCAGCAATTCTACTCCTAAGTATATGCCCAATAGAAGTAAAAACATGTATCCACACAAAAACTTGTACACAAATGTTCAAAGCAGACATGATCTTTACGATAGCCAAAAGGTAGAAACTACCCAAAAGTTCCTTAGTCAAAGAATGGATTAAAAATGTGATATGTGCTGTGCTGTGCTTAGTTGCTCAGTAGCGTCCAACTCTTTGCAACCCCATGGACTATATCTCACCAGGATCCTCTGTCTATGGGGATTCTCCAGGCAAAAATTCTGGAGTGGGTTGCCATCCCCTTCTCCAGTGGAAAAATATGATATATATACATACAATAAAATATTATTCTGCAATAAAGAGAAATGAACATGCTTCGACATGGATGAACTGTGAAAACATTATGCTAAGGGAAATAATCCAGTCACAAAGGACCACATGGTATATGACTCTGTTTATATGAAATGTACACAAAAGGCAAATTGATAGACACAGAAAATAGCTTTGTGTTTGCCCAGAGCTGGAGGATGGGGTGGTTGGGAAGTGACTGATGATGAGCACAGGGAATCTTTTTGTGGTGATAAAAATGTTCTGAACTTGTGGTGGGAGTCATACAAGTCTGTGAATTTATATACTTTAAATAGACGATGTAGTCAGGGGTCCCCAACCTCTGGGATCTAATGCCTGATGGATGACCTGAAGTGGCGCTGATGTAATCATAATAGAAATAAAGTGCACAATAAATGCAACGTCCTTGAGTCATCCCGAAACCATCCCCCACTCCAGACTGTGGAAAAACTGCCTCCACGAAACCAGTTCCTGGTGCCAAAAAGGTTGGGGACTGCTGATGTCGAGTATGTGGATTATGTCTAAATAAATTTTTAAAAAATATAAAAGACTTCCTGGGCATTACAGAACTGGCTCCACAATCAACCACCTCATCTCCAAATGCTGCTAGCACATTTTCTGTTGTTATGACAAACCACAAAATCCCCACAGAAATGTCTAAATCCCCCCTGGTGAGGGGAAACATAAAGTCCCCACCTATTGAGAACCACTGGAAAAGAGTAATGCCGGAGGACACAACCGAGCAACCACACTGGAGACTGGCTTCCCAGGTGGCGCTAGTGGTAAAGAATCTGCCTGCCAATGCAGGTGACACAAGAGACACTGATTCGATCCCTGGGTCTGGAAGGGAATGGCAACCCACTCCAGTATTCTTGCCTGGAGAATCCCATGGACAGAAAGAAGAGCCTGGCAGGCTACAGTCCACGGGATAGCATAGAGTCGGACATGACTGAGCCCTGGAGATTGGCAATACTCTTAACAATAGGTAGTGAGCTTCCCTGATGGTTCAACAGTTAAGAATCCACCTGACAATGCAGGAGATGTAGGGGATGCTGCTTTGATCCCTGGATTGGGAAGATCCCCTGGACAAGGAAATGGCAACCCACTCCAGTATTCTTGCCTTGGAAATGCCATGGACAGAGGAGCCTGGTGGGCTGTAGTCTATGGGGTTGCGAAGAGTCGGACACGACTTAGTGACTAAACACAGCAACAAACACATCAATGCCTATGTAATAATAATAATAACAATAAAACAGTTGTTAAATAAGGAAAGTTAAAACATGTAATAACCTAAATGGGAAAATAATTTGAAAAAGAATACATACATGTATACGTATAACTGAATCACTCTGCTGTACACTTGAAACTAACACAAGTTGTTAATCAGCTATGCTCCAATATAAAATAAAAATTTTTTAAGAAAGGCAAAAGGGACTTCCATGGTGGTCGAGTGGTTAAGATTTCATATTTCCACTGCTGGGGGCTCAGGGTCAATCCCTGGTTGGTGAGCTAAGATCCTACATGCTGCACAGCAGCTCACCAAAGAAATTAATTAATTTTTAAAAAATTTTTAAAAGAAAGAAAAGTTAAGGCAATAAATTATTTGATGAAATAATGAAAGTCCGAAGCTACCAAATGTAAATGTATTCATTTATTGGCCTCTGAGAATGACAGTCAACGTCTTTGTTAGTCTTTGAAATTATAAAATTTTTTCATCACACACAAAAGACAAAAACTCTATATTGTAAAAGGATAGCTCCCCTCCATTTAAAATTGAATGCTGCAGTGATCAGGGAGGGAAATAGAGTCAGAGCTCTCTGTACAAGGAGACCAATGGCTGCTTCTCCATCCCAGGTGACAAAGGACCCATGCAACTCATGATGTGTGCATTACATGTGAGGACAGAAATATATTCACCACTCATTGGCTGTGATATGGGGAGGGCAGAGAGAGCATCTCGAAAAACATTCAAACAAGACACATGTACAAGAGCTGGCAGAGAAGGAGATTCTGAACGTGAAGCCAAAGGTGGCTTGGGAAGACAGAAGGAAACAAGAGATTAGGGTAGTAGTGGCTGAAGCCTAGATCGTAAGCTAGATTGTTTTCCTTTGCTTCCTAGCTCCGTCTCCTGTTTGCTGTGTAATCTTGGACAAGTTACTTAACCTCTCTGTGCCACGTTTTTCCCATCTGCAAAATAAGGATGATACATAGTTATACCTCAAAGGCTTGATGTGAAACTTAAATGAATTAGTCCCCTGGAGTACTTAGAAGAGTTCTGGGCACACAAGACACCAGCAACAAACTACTATTATTCCACCCAGGCAATCTGAGGCTGGCTGATCTAATGTGCTTCAACACTTCGTTCACGTAGATACCCATATCAGGGACTGAGAGAATGACCTCTTGTCCTTCTTCACAGGAAAATACACCAGGACAAGGATCATTGGTGAAGGCATGAGAGTGATTGCTTGTGAGTGATTATCATGGGGTCGCAAAGAGTCGGAGACGACTGAGCAACTGAACTGAACTCAACTGAGGACCATTCCTAGTTGTAGTTGGGAGACAGTCACGTGGATGCCCAAGCCAGAAGGGATGTCAGTGATGTGAGCCCAAGTCACTCATTTGCAGCTGAGGACAGTATACTCAGAGGTTCTATGAGTTGGCCAAAAACACACAGCTATTAGGGCAGAAATGGGGGTAGAATGTTCCTATTACTTTAGTACTCTATCATCACGATCTAGCCTAGATCTGGATGATTCAGCCTTCAACACCGAGGCCTTGTGCTACAAAGAGGGGGTGGGGGCAGGATGTGCAATCTAAGGAAATACAGGATCATTCTACAGCCTGGTCAGTTCACCTGCGGGATCCCCATTCATCAGCTCAAGATCTCCAGGAATGGCTCATCCATCACTGGATACCTGAAGGATGCCAGAGGACTCCATAGCCTGCTTCCACCCAAGGTGTTTGGGGACACAAATGCATCTCTGGATGATGGGGTAAGCCCAATGAACTCCATCACCCATGTTTTTAGGAAACTCCAGCAACTCCAGGTAAATACTAATGCAAGTAAGAAAAGGAAACTACTGAGCAAAGAAGAGATGTAAACTCAAAGCAGCGCTGCCCAGAGACTTCCCTAGTGGTTCAGTGATTGAGAATCCACCTGCCAATGCCAGCAACCCATTTGATCCCTGGAAGATCCCAAATGCCTTGGGGCCACCAGGCCCATACGCCACAACTTCTGAGTCCTTGCTCTAGGACCTGGAAGCTGCAACTTCTGAGCTCAGGCACTGCAACTACTGAAGCCCGCATACCTAGAGCCCGTGCTCCACAACAGGAGGAACCATTGCAATGAGACGCCTCCGCTCACAGCAAGGAGAAAATGCCCATGCACAGCCATGAAGACCCAGCTATGCTAAGTCACTTCAGTTGTGTCCGACTCTGTGTGACCCCGTAGACGGCAGCCCATCAGGCTCCCCCGTCCCTGGGATTCTCCAGGCAAGAACACTGGATGGGGAACACATGTATACCTGTGGCGGATTCATTTTGATATTTGGCAAAACTAATACAATTATGTAAAGTTTAAAAATAAAATAAAATTTAAAAAAAAAAAAAAGAACACTGGAGTGGGTTGCCATTTCCTTCTCCAATGCATGAAAGTGAAAAGTGAAAGTGAAGTTGCTCAGTCGTGTCCGACTCTTCGCAACCCCATGGACTGCAGCCTACTAGGCTCCTCCGTCCATGGGATTTTCCAGGCAAGAGTACTGGAGTGGGGTGCCATTGCCTTCTAAGACCCAGCACAGCCAAACTAAAAAAAGGCAGTACTGCCCTCAGTGAGCGCCAAGAGCTCCACAGTCAAGACCCCTCTATTGGCTGTTCCCCAGAGAAATAGTTCTATCTGTTGTCTTGGTTACCACTGCAAAGCAGTGAATCATGATTGCTTTTTTCCAGCCCCCTGAAGGTACATTATACTTTCCTTTGGGAACTATCAAGTGACAGGACAATCTGAAAATACTTCTCTGTAAACTTCACCCCACAAGTGAGAGTCTACAGAAAGGCATGTTAGTCAGTGCCTGGGGATGTTGTGCTTTGGAAGTTTCTGAAGCGTTCTCTGGATTTAGAGTGGATTTCATGAACATTTGACAGATCGTCAAGCCAAGGCAGAGGGTCAAGTTTAAATGCAGAACTTGCCATCTGACTTTTTAAAGGCACTTTTATAGCAACAAAAGTTTTCCTTCTGTTAGAACAATTAGATACAGGAATTAAATGTTTCAATCCAATTTTACATATTGAATTTAGCCCTAATTCCAGCTCTTCATCGGAAGGAACCATCTTTAGGCTGCAAATACATCTTATTTCAGGTACTTTGGTTCAGGCACTCACAAGGGAATTGTCAAGAACTCTAATTATAAAAAGAGCAAGTGATTGAGCACCAGCTAAATTCCCCACATACTCATTGCTGATTCTGATTTGCCTGTGGCCAACAGATGCTTTTGAATTTAAGACCCATGTCTCTTAAACAGAGGTCCTGAAAGGTCACAATACATTGGGTTGGCCAAAAAGGTCCCTCATGTTTTCCCTCAACATCTTACAGAAAAATAGAAATGAACTTTTTGGACAACTGAATATTCTGGTGCCTCCAAATTGGCATTTATTGGCACCCTTATTTATTACACATACAGGGGACATTACAAATGAAGAAATATTTTATTACTGGTTAGAGTTTTGGATCCGAACTGGATCCACACAATTTATGTAGCCTAGAGACCAATGTTTCTCTAACTTTTTGGTCTCCAGAACTTTGTATTTTTAAAAATGACTCATGACACCAAAAAGCTTAGGTTTGTGTGAGCTCCATTCATGGATATTAATCAAACCAGAAACTGAAACTGAGAAAATTCTGAAGTACTTAATTCATTTAAAAAAGAAAAACAATAAACTTGTCTTATATATAATGTAGTTTTATTAAATATGGCTATAGTTTCTAATGGAGAAGGCAATGGCACCCCACTCCAGTACTCTTGCCTGGAAAATCCCATGGACAGAGGAGTCTGGTAGGCTGCAGTCCATAGGGTCGCGAAGAGTCGGGACACGACTGAGCGACTTCACTTTCACTTATAGTTTCTAAACAAGGACAACTAGTGGCATTGTTTCACATTCTTAGAAATCTCTTTAATATCTCTTTAGAAACAACTGAATTCCCATATTTACTTCTGCATTCAATCTGTTGCAATATGTTGTTTTAGTTAAATCATATGAAAAAAAACTCACCTCTTACCTCAGACAGATGTTAATTGGAAACAGAAGGAATATTTTAATGATCTTTACAGATAATTATTAATATTATGGATACTACATAAAAACTCAGCATGTTGTAGTTTCTTAAAGCAAAGTAGGATCTTGAAAGTTCGTTAATAAACTTTCTGTTCATTGATACAATTTAAAACCCATGGATCTCTCTTACATTTCCCATGGACCTTTTACTCATGTATGATTTGGTAATGTCATGAAGTGGTCATTATTGTATGCACATCTTTCAAACGGTGACATATGAATATTATAGTATCAAAAAATCACTGCTTATCTCATGAGAAATACCTTTAAGTTTGCAAACTGTCCAGCTAACAAGTTGAAGGCAACATTTCCAAAATTCTAATTTCCTAATGTCTAATATTTTTTGAGAGTTTGAAAAAAATATTATTGGCTTGTCATTGGCCAAAATCCACTCAGTCCTTTTCCTTGAAGTGACCAAGGTGACTCATTTTCAAGAAAATACCTGTAAATACCCAACTCTGGGTAATCAGACTTTGTCTATCAATCAGTCTTTCAAGTACAAATGATGTCCCATGAAATACAGCAGTCAGTTCATGATGCAAAGCTTTGCACAAGTATCTTTTCTCAACACAATGATCATACTCAGTATTTAGAAGAAGTGCTTTATGTATATTTGCCATTTTACCACACAGAGTATTTAAAAGGTATATATTCAAAAGTAAATTTTTAATAAAATCAGTAATTTTTACTGCTTCATCAAGGACATTCTTAATTAAAACTGTCTTTTTTTTCCTAGAGTATATGTTGTAGAGACTCCATATCTGTGTCACTGTTTTGATTTGTGCTAAAGCACCAGAATTTGGGGCTTCCCTGTGGCTCAGTGTTAAAGAATTCGCCTGCCAATGCAGGAGGTCTGGGTTCAATCCCTGGGTCAGGAAGATTCCTTTCAGAAGGAAATGGCAACCCACTCCAGTATTCTTGCCTGGAAAATTGCATGGACAGTGGAGCCTGGTGGGCTACAGTTCAGATCAGATCAGATCAGTCACTCAGTCGTGTCCAACTCTTTGCTACCCCATGAATCGCAGCACGCCAAGCCTCCCTGTCCATCACCAACTCCCAGAGTTCACTGAGACTCACGTCCATCGAGTCAGCGATGTCATCCAGCCATCTCATCCTCTGTCGTCCCCTTCTCCTCCTGCCCCCAATCCCTCCCAGCATCACAGTATTTTCCAGTGAGTCAACTCTTTGGATGAGGTGGCCAAAGTACTGGAGTTTCAGCTTTAGCATCATTCCTTCCAAAGAAATCCCAGGGCTGATCTCCTTCAGAATGGACTGGTTGGATCTCCTTGCAGTCCAAGGGACTCTCAAGAGTCTTCTCCAACACCACACTTCAAAAGCATCGATTCTTCGGCGCTCAGCCTTCTTCACAGTCCAACTCTCACATCCATACATGACCACAGGAAAAACCATAGCCTTGACTAGACGAACCTTTGTTGGCAAAGTAATGTCTCTGCTTTTGAATATGCTATCTAGGTTGGTCATAACTTTCCTTCCAAGGAGTAAGTGTCTTTTAATTTCATGGCTGCAGTCACCATCTGTAGTGATTTTGGAGCCCAGAAAAATAAAGTCTGGCACTATTTCCACTGTTTCCCCATCTATTTCCCATGAAGTGGTGCGACCGGATGCCATGATCTTCGTTTTCTGAATGTTGAGCTTTAAGCCAACTTTTTCACTCTCCACTTTCACTTTCTTCAAGAGGCTTTTGAGTTCCTCTTCACTTTCTGCCATAAGGGTGCTACAGTTCATGGGGCCACAAAGAGTCAGACACAACTGAGTGACTGAGCATGCACACACACCAGAATTTTACCTTCTGTTTTTGCATCACCTGTGCAAATGTCAACACATTGGAAAAGATAAAAAAATATATCTTGGTGTTAAAATGAAAATAGTTTTGATTTTACAGACTCCATTGAAATGATTCGGGGTGGCCAGAATTCTATGGAGCACATTTTGAAAATCATTGACACGTTGAAGGACATCTGAGGCCTTCCCCGTGACTCTGTTCACTTTTGTCCCATTTTGTTTCCCAAGTGGTTTAAGTGGAGAAGGTGAAATACTTCCCCCCATGAAGAAAAATGTCCCAGACTATCCTACTACTTAACCATATGAAACAAGAATCTTTAACCTCTTGACTTCTCTTGCGGAAAACACACCCAGGACTATGGCAGCCCCAGACTCTTGACTGGCACAACCAAAAACCCTCCTGGGAATGGAATGAACTAGAGAGAAACCTTGAGCCCCCTCCCCAGGAACTATAACATGCAAATTATATTCACTGTATTTCTTATTAATATAAAGACCAAGGTCCAAGGTCAACCAATGTGGTGCTACCTTTACCATTCAATGAGTAATCAGAGTTTCAGAAAAACTGCATATAAATGAGTCTGTTTTCAATGTTTTTCCTTTGTCTGAAGACCAATATCTCAAGATAGTTTTCAAATGTCTCTTCAATGCTTTCCCCAAAAGTCATGTTAATATTTTATTTTCCAAGTAATTTTAGTTTTAGAATTATATTATGCATTTTTAAAACATACTTAGAAGTTTAGAAAACAATATCAGGAAATTCCAAATATCATTTACTGGGCTCAACAATTATTCAGATTTTGCCATACTTGATTCATCTATTACTTTTTCTTTTTTTCCGTTTGCTGAAGTCTTTTAAGGTAAAGTCCTCACACCATGTTATTTTACCATGTGTTCTGTTGTTGTTTCATCGATATGCCGTCCATCTTTCCCAGCATCAGGGTCTTATCATACATGATTCAAAAGGTATCTCTAACAATATAATTATGAAACCATGGTGCTATTATCGCACCTAATAAAAATTAACAATCATTCTTTTGTTTCACATAATTTGTTGTTCAATCACTCAGTCATCTCCAACTCTTTGTGGCCCCATGGACTGCTGCATATCAGGCTTCCCTGTCCTTCATCATCTTCTGGAGCTTGCTCAAACTCATGTCCATTGAGTTGGTGATGCCATGCAACCATCTTGTACTCTGTCATCCCCTTCTCCTCCTGCCTTCAATCTTTTCCAGCATCAGGGTCTTTTCCAATGAGTCAGTTCTTCCCATCAGGTGGCCAAAGGATTGGAGCTTCAGCATCAGTATCAGTCCTTCCAGTGAATATTCAGGGTTGATTTCCTTTAGGATTGACTGATTTGATCTCTTTTTTGTCCAAGGGACTCAAGAGTCTTCTTCAATACCACAGTTCAAAAGCATCAGTTCTTTGGCACTCAGCCTTCTTCATGGTCCAACTCTCATATCCATACATGACTATTGGAAAAACCGTAGCTTTGACTAGACAGAACTTTATCGGCAAAGTAACATCTCTGCTTTTTAAAACACTGTCTAGGTTTGTCATAGATTTTCTTCCAAGGAGCAAGGGTCTTTTAATTTCATGGCTGTAGTCACTATCCACGGTGATTTTGGAGCCCAAGAAAATAAAGTTTTTCATTGTTTCCATTGTTTCCCCTACTATTTGCCATGAAGTGATGGAACCAGATGCCATGATCTTTGTTTTTTGAATGTTCAGTTTGAAGCCAGCTTTTTCACCCTCAGGGTTTCACATAATGCCCTTTCATAAAAAATATTCCAACTGCCTCCAAAAAGTTGATTTTACATTTGATTGGGTCAAACCAGAATCCAAATATAATCCACTCATTATATTTGGTAGTTATGTCTTAAATCTCTGTTAAGTGGGAATTTTCCTCCCCTGCTTTTTTCCTTGCCAGTCATTTACATGTTGCAGAAACCAAGTCACCCAACTATAAAAATATCTTACATTCTGAATTTGCCTCCTTGGGGTCTTAGCCTGTTTCTGTATATTTCCCTGCAAATGAGAGTTAAATCTATAAGCTTGATTAGAATTAGTTTCAACTTTTTTTTTTTTTTTTTTTGGCAAGAATACTTCTTCACTGTTACTATGAGCTAGGATCTAGATGCCCCATAGTTAGTGGGCATCTGATGAATGAATTCAGAAGACTGCAGTCTGATTCTTCCCTTTTCCCCATTATGAATCTCCCCATCAAATTTTCACCTAGGCTAATATTTAGTCTATTGGGGATCAATAACAGTTGCAAGATAGATATTACAATTCCATCATTTCTTCCACAGTTTTAACTAGAATTCTTCCTTTAAATAAAAAAACTTTTTAGAGTGTCAAGGCTTTCTGATAACCTTGAAATACAGCTTATGAAGAAAGACAGACTAAATGTCTAATTCTTTCCTTTTAATTTCCAGTTTTTGCTGTAAGTTGGTTTTGCTCCAGTTACTCCGGTGGTATCCAAAGACATCTTAAAAATTATGAACTCCAAGGTTTTTATATAGTCAATGTTTTCAACCAATAACATTCAATATCATTTTTAATATTTCAAGATGCCCATCTTTGATCAATGAGAACCTCTTTTTTTTTGGCCCCTGTATTTTTTGAACATGAATTTTAGTAGTCTTTTATATTTAAACACTCTTACTAGCCAGCATAATGAACCATCTACCATATTTTTGAACATAATGAAACATTCCAGGCTCAAGAATGTCTGTCCTTTTCTGTATCTGGGTATAACTATTATTCCAGAATCCCTGTTTCTTTTTTTCTTCTTTTTTTACATATTTATTCTACTTATTATTTATTTATTTGGTTGTGCCAGGTCTTGGTTGCAGCATGTGGGATCTAGTTCCCTCACCAAGAATTGAACCCAGGCCCCCTGTAATGGGAGCATGGAGTCTTAGCCACTGGGCCACCAGGGAATTCCTGCTTCTTTTTAGCAGAAATAGTACCCTGGAGGTCATTTTATATCCTTGTATGGAAGTCATATTTTGCATAGTATTCCAATTTTGGATATGCTAGTCATTTTTTGTCTTAGCTTTATTGAGATATAAGTAACATATAACAATGTATAAGTTTGTACACAATGTGATGATTTGATGCACACATATTTTGTGAAATTTTATTAATATCAAAATAGGAAATATTAGTATAAACTTTGAATTTTTTTTATTTCAAAATTACATATTTTCTAGATTTGTCCGTGCAAAAGCTTAAGAGAATTGACAGCCTGTAATCAATGGGCACACTCCATTGATGAAGGTTGAGATCACTAAATACTATTTCTGCAGTGTGTATGTATATAAACATATAGTTTTAAAGAAAAAAAAGCTAGTGAGCACCTTCATCAACTTACGTAATTACCATTATATGCGTGTGTGTGTGTAGTGAGAGTATTTAACAGCTGCTGTTTTAGCAAGGAGTCACCAGAGGGCTTCCCTGGTGGCTCAGCTATAAAGAATCCATCTTCGATGCAGGAGACACAGGTTTGATCCCTGGTTCAGGAAGATCCCCTGGAGAAGGGCATGGCAGCCCATTCCAGTATTCTTGCCTGGAGAATCCCATGGACAGAGGAGCTTGGTGGGCTGCAGTCCATAGAGTGGCACAGAGTCAGATACAACTGAAGCGACTTAACACACACACACACAGTCCATCAATTATACTATACCTTAGACCAAAAAAAATCCATCTACAAGCTATTTCCATTCTCAAGTTTTGTCACTATGTTGCCCAACAAAGAACAAAAGATAATCTTATAAAAACTGGACTATTGCAGCCAAAAGGTACAACTGTCAACAGTATAAAATGATCACTCAATTACATTTGATCTTCACAGCATCTTTGTGAAGGGAATATTGCAATTACCTCCATATTCAGTACAGGAAATTAAATTTCAGAAATATTAAATAGCACATCTAAGATTACACAGCTAATAAAGGACAGCCAGGACTTAAACCCACTTCTGTTTCATGCTAAATTCTGTGCTTTTTGTCACCAGGCACTGCCGTGTGTCATCTGCTTTAGTATTGGTTTAAAATTCATGAATGTTTATATTAACTGGTCATACATTAGGCCACAAAGTAATTTTAATAAATTCAAAAGTGAAGTTTGTACAGAAGATATTAGTGAAATATAATAAAAAAGAAATAATAACTAACATAAATAAAAATATCATCTCAAAATAATTGAGGCCTCCTTGGTGACTCAGATAGTAAAGAATCCACCTGCAATGCAGGAGATCCAGATTCGATCCCTGGGTCAAGAAGATTCCCCTGGAGAAGGAAATGGCAACCTGCTCCAGTATGCTTTCCTGGAGAAGCCCTTGGACAGAGGAGCCCTGAGGGCTATAGTGTGTGGGGTCGCTGAGTCGGATACGACTGAAGCAACTTAGCACACAAAATGATTACTGATAGAAATCAAAGAGTCCATCAAAACTACAATTACCAATTATTTACAAAATGCAGCAATGAGGTGATGACACATGAAAACCAATACAGTCCCACCAAAGACATACTCCTTAGGAAAACCAAATGTTTTACACAGTGTCATTACTAAACAAGAAGGAATGAACACAAGAACTAAAAACTCAGTTCAGGAAGCTATAAAGTGGAATACACAACAAACTCGGGATAAATCAAGATGAAGTTGATAAATACAAAGATGAAAATAATTAAATTAATGTTAGAATCAATAAATACATAAATAAATCCAAGGGCTGATTCTGTGAAAAAGAGAACAATATGGACACTTTTCTAGCCAGTTCACTCAAGAGAAAAAAGCAAAAAACAAACAAAAAAAATCTACAAATGTATAACTGAAGAAGAAGAAAGGGGATGTATCCATAAAGGAGCGTTAAGCACTGTGATAAAATGTAATACTTAGTGTTTTTGTATGCTAACATTTACTGAAGGCTTTCTACTGCCATTTTTCTTCCTTATCTCACTTAATTCTCTCTGTGGCCCAATAGTATAGCAGATGGGATTGGAGAGACAACAGACTTGTCGGGGAAATACACCTGTAGAGGCCAATGGGGAGGAAATTTTAGAAGGTAAGGAAAGGCATCAAGCCAGGAGGCAGGGCTGACCCTTGAGGAAGAGAGGGAAGGAAAGAAGTTGGGGTAGAATGAGCCTTAAACTACAGTTGAATTCTTAGAAATTCTGGGCAAGGTTGATGAGGAAAATGTCAAGGGAAGGAAGGGTACCCACCAGAGAAGATCTGTGCATCTCAGCATCTCAGCTGCCTCAGTCACTGGCTGGGAGCAGCTGGTGGGAAGCATGGTTTCAGTGGAACACGAGTAGATTCAGAACATACCAACTGATCCATCAGCCAATTACCTGTACATCTTAGCTTCCAAGCAGCACGCCTGAGAAATACAACTCTTATAGACGTTTGATAACACTGAACATCTGTTTTGATTTTGTTAAACTTTCAGTGACCTGGAATGTGGGTACTTCCTTAAATATGATTAATATACCTATATATTTCTTAATCATATAACCAGTATTGCACTTAATGTTGAAAAACTGGAAAAAGTCTTAGTGTAGTCTGGATCAAGGCTAGAATGCCCATTATAATTACTCTTGGTAAGTATTTTTCTGAAGGTTCTAGCTAGTGCAATGTACAAGGAAAAAGAATATAATGTATAAACATCAGATCAGGGAAAAAATAATCATTACAGTCATCCCTAGGTACTCATGGGGAGTTGCTTCCAGAACCCACATGGATATAAAATTCATGGATGCTCAAGTCCTTTATATAAAATGGAATAACACAGTCACCAGTTTTCCATATCTAGGGGTTCTACTTGGTATTTGTTTGGACTTTCAATCGACAGTTGGTTGAATCCACAGATATGGAACCTGGGATACTAAGGGTCCACTGTGTTTGCAAATAATAAGATTGTAAACTGGAAACATCCACCTCCCTAACCAAATTAACTAAACATGTTTAAGAATTAGTGAAAGTTTATATATTCAATCATAAAATAAATATACAAAGATTTTTTTCCCCAAAGCATTAGCAATAAGCTAGAAAAATAATAGTTAACATAAAATATAAAATACTAAGCACTACATTGGGCTTCCCAGGGGGCACTAGTAGGATAAAGAACCTTTCTGCCAATACAGGAGACACAAGAGACATGGGTTCGATCATTGGGTCAGGAAGATTCCCTGGAGGAGGGCATGGCAACCCACTCCAGTATTCTTGGCTGGAGAATCCCATGGACAGAGAAGCCTGGTGGCCTACAGTCTATAGGGTTGCAAAGATTCAGACACGCCTGAAGCAACTTAGCATGCATACGCGCAAGCACTACATTAACTGTATGTTTATAAACCTGTTTGAAGAAGACTATAAAACTTTGCCAAGGGACATAAAAGTGACTTGAATAATTGAAGAAAATAAAAGCCATTCTATCCCTAGACAAAAATATTTAATGAATAATGAATTCAGTTCTCGGGCTTCCCTGGTGGCTCAGCGGTAAAGAATCCACCTGCCAGCGCAAGAGATCCAGGTTCTATCCCTGATATGGGACGATCTCACATGCCTCAGAGCAACTAG
Organism: Bubalus bubalis; assembly: GCF_019923935.1. NCBI lineage: Eukaryota > Metazoa > Chordata > Mammalia > Artiodactyla > Bovidae > Bubalus > Bubalus bubalis. The sequence goes on from NC_059159.1 coordinate 135,954,159, forward strand.
GCCCGTGTACCACAACTGTTGAGCCTGTGCTCTAGAGCCTGGGTGCGGCAACTACCGAAGCCCGCGTGACCTAGAGCCTGCGTTCCACAGTAAGAAGCCACAGCAATGAGAAGCCGGGGTACCACATCTAGACAGTAGCCTCTGTTCACCACAACTAGAGAAAAGCCAGTGCAGCAATGAAGACCCAGCAGAGCCAGAAGTAAATAAATAAATAAATTATTAAAAAGAAAAAGAATTCTCTTCTCCTAAATGTGGACTATACATTTTATCAAATTTCAATAAAATCTCCAATATAATTTTTAGGAACTGGAAAAGTACTTCTAAAGTTTTTTTTTTTTCTCCCCTTGGAGGAAGAATTTCATGGATTGGCCATAATTTGAACCAAAAGAAAAATTATTTTAGTAGGCTTATTTTATTTTAAAGCATAAAAGTAACACCTATGTAAATAGTATTGGAATAAAGGATAAAAATATAGATTGATGGAACAGAAAAGGAAATCCCAGAACAGCAATATGTAAGAGCAAGAATGCATCATATGTTAAAGACATTTCAGAACATTCAATATGGAAGGAATGGATTATTCAAAAATAGTATTAAAACAACTGGCTGGAAATGATTTAAAATTAGAACCTTACCTCAATCCATATATCCAAATATATTCCAGATGGAGTAGTTAAATGGAGGGCACAGAATAAAATCCAAAAAAATTAGAAGAAAAAACAGATAAATGTTAACACAAGTTTGTGGTAGGGAAAAACTTTCTGAACATTTAAGCCAAAGTCAAAGCACTTGAAGAAAAATATAACTGATATAACTAAATAAAAATGTAAAATATTCATGTATCATAAAAACAATAAAATGAAAATAAACATATCAAATTAGAAAAGGTATTTCTATAGTGATTCCAAACATAAAATAGTCTCTCAATATTAAGAGCAAGTGTAACTTAATTAAGAAAAGCTCAGATCAGTTCAGTTCAGTTCAGTTCAGTTGCTCAGTCCTGTCTGACTCTTTGTAACCCCATGGATTGTAGTATGCCAGGCTTCCCTGTCTATCATCAACTCCCAGAGCTTGCTAAAATTCATGGCCATTGAGTCGGTGATGCCATCCAACCATCTTGTCTTCTGTCATTCCCTTCTCTTCCTGCCTTCAATATTTCCCAGCATCAGGGTCTTTTCCAATGAGTCAGTTCTTCCCATCAGGTGGCCAAAGTAATGGAGCTTCAGCATCAGCATCAGTCCTTCCAAGAATATTCAGAACTGGTTTCCTTTAGGATGGACTGATTGGATCTCCTTGCTATCCAAGAGCCTCTCAAGAGTCTTCTCCAACACCTCAGTTTAAAAGCATCAATTCTTCGGCACTCAGCTTTCTTTATGGTCCAAACCTCACATCCATACATGACTACTTGAAAAACCATAGCTTTGACTAGACAGACCTTTGTCAGCAAAGTAATCTATCTGCTTTTTAATATGCTGTGTAGCTTGATCATAACTTTTCTTCCAAGGAGCAAGCATCTTTTAATTTCATGGCTGCAGTCACCATCGGCAGTGGTTTTGAAGCCCAAGAAAATAGTCTCTCACTGTTTCCGTTATTTCCCCATCTATTTACCATGAAGTGATGGGACCCAATGGGACCTGAACTTGAGGATGTTCAAGCTGGATTTAGAAAAGGCAGAGGAACCAGAGATCAAATTTCCAATATCCATTGGATCATCAAAAAAGCAAGAGAGTTCCAGAGAAGCATCTACTTCTGCTTTACTGACTACGCCAAAGCCTATGACTGTCTGGATCACAACTAACTGTGGAAAATTCTTCAAGAGATGGGAATACCAGACCACCTGATCTGCCTCTTGATAAATCTGTATGCCGGTCAAGAAGCAACAGTTAGAACTGGACATGGAACAACAGACTGGTTCCAAATCGGGAAGGGAGTACATCAAGGCTGTATATTGTAACCCTGCTTATTTAACTTATGTACAGAGTATGTCATGAGAAATGCCAGGCTGGATGAAGCACAAGCTGGAATCAGGATTGCCGGGAGAAAAATCAATAACCTCAGATATGCAGGTGACACCATCCTAATGGCAGAAAGTGAAGAGGAACTAAAAAGGCTCTTGAAGAAGTTGAAAGAGGAGAGTGAAAAAGCTGGCTTAAAACTCAACATTCAGAAAACTAAGATTATGGCATCCAGTCCCATCATTTCATGGGAAATAGTGGGGAAACAATGGAAACAGTGACAGGCTTTATTTTGGGGGGCTCCAAAACCACTGCCAGTGGTGACTGCAACCATGAAATTAAAAGACACTTACTCCTTGGAAGAAAAGTTATGATCAACCTAGACAGCATATTAAAAAGCAGAGAGATTACTTTGCTGACAAAAGTCCATCTCATCAAAGCTATGGTTTTTCCAGTAGTCACGTATGGATGTGAGAGCTAGACCATAAAGAAAGTTGAGCACCAAAGAATTGATGCTTTTGAACTGTGGTGTTAGAGAAGACTCTTGAGAGTCCCTTGGACTGCAAGGAGATCCAACTAGTCAATCCTAAAGGAAATCAGTCCTGAATATTCATTGGAAAGACTGATGCTGAAGCTGAAACTCCAATACTTTGGCCACCTGATGCAAAAAAGCAAGTCATTGGAAAAGACCTTGATGCTGGGAAAGATTGAAGGTGGGAGGAGAAGGGGACTACAGAGGATGAGATGGTTGGATGGCATCATTGATGGAATGGACATGAGTTTGAGTAGAATCCGGGAATTGGTGATGCACAAGGAAGCCTGGCATGCTGCAGTCCATGGAGTTACAAAGAGTCAGACATGCCTGAGTGATTGAACTGACTCACTGACTTTTGAGACCCCATGGACTGGAACCCCCCCACCCCAAGACTCCTCTGTCCATGAGATTCTCCAGGCAAGAATACTGGAGTGGGTTTCCATTTCCTTCTCCAGGGGATCTTCCCAGCCCAGGGATGGACCCTGCATCTCCTGCATTAGCAGGCAGATTCTTTACCGCTGAGCCACCTGGGAAGCCCTCTCCATGTTCAATAGGAATCTACTAAAAAGTTTAAACTTAGGAGGATGGCATGATATGATTTAAGGTTTTTAAAAGGTTCTGTAGCTAATATAGGACTTCCATGTAGCTCAAGTGGTAAAGAATCTGCCTGTGATGCAAAAGACCAGGGTTCAATCCCTGAGTTGGAAAGATCCTCTGGAGGAAGGAATTGCAATCCACTCCAGTATTCTTGCCTGGAGAGTTCCATGGACAGAGAAGCCTGGCAGGCTATACAGTTCTTGGGGTTGCAAAGAGTCAGACACAACTAAGTGACTAATACACACACATAGTTAATATATGAAGAATGAATTGGAAGCAGGTCAGAAAAACTGCTTGCAGTAGTTTAACTGGGAAGTGATAGCTGGGTTGGTTACATGTGAGACAGGAGATGGTTGGCAGTGGAAATAAAGAAAATTGAAGGAATTAAAGATATCCATATGGGAGATACAAACTAGAGAATCTGATGATGTGGGTGCTGAGGGTATGAGAGGATTCAGAGGGTCACCCACACCTTTCTGACTTGAGAGTCTCAGGATATTTCTTTTTACTCACTGAGATGAGGGAGATTGGGGAAAACTGGGACTTTCGGAAGATCAGGAGGGAACTGAGTGTTTGGTTTGTAATAGTTTAAGCTTGTGGTGTAAGCTTGAGACATTCAGATGAGATAAAAAGCCCATGTGACCTGCGACCCTCTTGGAGTCTCTGAAACGCTCTGTTTATTCAGCCGGGTCCATCTATCCCATCTCAAGGGAACTTGAACGATTCCTGGCTCTGTATGAGCTCAGGAAAGTATACTCCTCACAAACTGGGGAGAATTCATTTTCACCTAATTAATATTCCATTCTGAATAGACCTGTCTTATTTCCTCTGGGTACCACCTTGTTTACTGCCTTGTTTTCTGAGAGATGCAGGGGAACGTGGGGTATGGCCTTCTTAAAAGTGAAAGGAGATACCAAGTCATCTTGTATCAGTCAAATTAGAGAATAATTACAAAGAAAAACAATCCAAAAAGGGGGATGGACTCAAGAAAAATAAGGGAGAAATACAAAATGGGAGAGTCATGGTTTTCCCCTCTGAGAGCATCAACTCCTAACTCAAAGCCTCAGATGTATCCCTGTCTCATACACACACTCACACACTGCCCACCAGGACACTGCTGCTGCTGCTGCTAAGTTGCTTCAGTCGTGTCCGACTCTGTGCGACCCCAGAGACGGCAGCCCAACAGGCTCCCCTGTCCCTGGGATTCTCCAGGCAAGAACACTGGAGTGGGTTGCCATTTCCTTCTCCAATGCATGGAAGTGAAAAGTGAAAGTGAAGTCGCTCAGTCATGTCCAACTCTTCAGGACCCCATGGACTGCAGCCTACGAGGCTCCTCTGTCCATGGGATTTTCCAGGCCCTCAAACCAAGAGGTAGGATGGAACACAGGAGAAAGACTTGCACTCCCCCAGTGCTATTTAGGGCAATCATTTTATCTTTCTCTGACAGAAAATCTTTTCTGATTTCTTCCCTTCTCCCCCCTCTCTTCTGATGAGACATCAGAAAGGGAGTAAGGAAAGCATAGTTTTCAGAGATATCCAAAAAAGACTTATTTATACTCAGAGGGAGGAAAATAAGGAAGAAAGGAAAAGGAAGGAAGGAAAGGAGAGGTAGAGATGGAAGAAGAGAGGGGAAAAAAGTAGAAAGAAGGAAGGAAGAATGGAAGGATGTTAGAGAACTAACATTCCTGGAATACTGTCTCCCAAAAATGTGCTAGGAGCTTTGCATACGTTATATGATTAATGTTCACTGTAATCTTATAAAGAGGCTTCCCTGGTGGCTCAGTGGTAAAGAATCTGCCTGCCAATGTGGAAGACCTGGGTTCAATCCCTGTGTTGGGTAGATCCCTTGGAGAAGGGATTCCAGTATTCTGGAATCTACCATTCCAGTATTCTGATCTGGAAAATCCCATGGACAGAGGAGCCTGGTAGAGTTACAGTCCATGGGGTTGCAAAGAGTCAGACACAACTTAGCGACTAAATAGCAACAAATCCCATTTATGAGATCTCTGCCCCCATGACCTAACCACCTTGCAAGGTCTCACCTCCTAACGCTGTCACCTTGGGCATTAGATTTCAACACATAAATTTTGGTGAGACACAAACATTCAGAGTATAGTTATGTCTCTGCCATTACTCTAGCTCCATCCCATGTCCTTAGATTCAATGATTTTTTTGTTTCCAGGGCCAAGAAAGGGAAAAAGTAAGAAGGTAACAAGAGAAGTGACCTCAACAGAGTGCCTACCTATATAACAGACTCTGCTGTTTCATCACATACATTATCACATTTGATTCTCAAAGTAACTCATTTGCTGGGGTTTATTACCCATTTCAGAGATAATAAGACAAAGACTCAGAGGTACCCCTCTCCCCAATCTTGCACAACTTGTAGGAACAGAAAAAGGTTATAGAGCCTTGATCTGTTTAAATTCAGAAACAAGAAGAAGCTATACTCTTTGTAGAAGAATCCACCTCAATGGATGCGGCCTAGACTTACTCAAAAGAAAGGAGTCAGAGAGCCTTCTGCTTGGAGTCCTGATACAGGTTTCAACAAATAGCATCCCCTTTATGCCCCCACGATTATTGTTCTTTTTATGCTAGTAGGAGTTCAGACATGCATAACACTTCCAAAAAAGGCAAGAGACATAAGGTCATGCACACAATAAAATGTTAGTAAGGATGTCTCCCTGGGGAAACAAAAGACGCATGAGCAAATGCTCAGTGTTTTTGCATTTTTGTGAGTTTTTTATGGGTTATGTTTTATGATCAATCGCAGAAGATTATTCACAGGGGAAATGGTGTCTCTCGGAAAAATTGCTAGCAACATAATGATCTTGAAACCCTGAGAATATGCAATAAGACAAAAAATAAATGTTGAGTAGAGGCAAAAGTGCTTCATTCTTTTGTCCTTTCATGACGACGTGGTGATAATTTGGTTGGAGAAGGAAATGGCAACCCACTAAGTTACAAATGACTTATCACTAATGGTGTTGCTATATCTTGCTGTTGGAATCCCACTAAAACTTATGGCTAAAGATTGTTTATAAACACTAATTGTGGGATTTTCCCAGTGGCTTATTAGTTAAGAATCTGCCTTGCAATGCAGAGGACACAGGTTCAATTCCTGTTCTGGGAACTAAGGTCCATCATGCCATGGAGCAACTAAGCCTGAACGGCACAGATAGCGCAACCCAAGTGCCGCAACAAAGATGCTGTCTGCTGCAAGTAAGACTGGACACAGTCAAATAAATAAATATTTTTTAAAAAATTGCAACCAATAGTATCCACAGAGAGATAATTCAACCAAAAAATATTTCTTAGGTTTTTGAACCTCAATTAGACAGTAAGCCTGGGGAGACCCATGTAAACATAATAAGTTACTACAACTGAACCCATTTTAATGGAACATTCATTAACTTCTTAGGGACAAAATGAGGGAAGAATCCGTAAGTGTTAATGAATATTCCACTAAAATAGGTTCAATTGTCACACGATCTTTTTAACATAAAACAGGACTTTGCATTGATTTTAATATACTGGTGGATATTTTGAATCTTCAAAAACAATTAACATGCAGTCTTGCTCGAACCTGTTAGACCATCAAGTCTTTCTTCATAGAGTATTTTTATGAAAAAAAAATTGAGAAATGCTAGGGATGAGGAAAACCAAATATGGAAAAATGCCAAAAGTACAATACAGTAGAAGATAAACATATTAAAACAAGTACATTCTGTCACTCTCAACACCCCAGTTATAACCCACGAATCAAGAGGATCATTGAAAAAACAGCGACCATTGCAATGTGCACAATCTGAAAGGATTTTCATGACCTTGCTACACCAGCCATTATCATCAAAGGAAGCAATCTGATTGCTTATAGGCACTGGCTCCTACAAAGCCATAAACATCCCAAGATGTCCCCTGCCATCACCATAGCAACCCTACTCCTAATTACCAATTCTGTGAGCTCTGGTGTAACAACCTGTCTTGGGCGAGTCTTGTGTTTTTGCAGAACTACTGCTCAAACTCCCAGAATGAAATCAGCAAGAACCAAGAGCACCACCTGGTGGCTACCACTCTTTCCTGCACACTCCTGCCCGCTTTGAGGTGCAATGCCTGAAAATCAGAACTACAAAATTTGCACACTGCGTGAACCCTCCCAATTTCCAGAAAGAAATGAATTGTGATTATACAGAATTTGCACATTTATAAACTCCCATTCTTATGTCAGTGAATAAGGAAGGTCCAAACCCAGTGGCACACTCTCAAAACATAATAGGAAAGTAGGAATTCGAATGTGAAAATAGAATCAAGTTCAGTCAAGTTAATTTCTTGAAAATAAGTTTCCCCATAGACTCTCCTGAGATCTACTGTAACTGCATTCGCCATTGTCAATAAATAATGTGTAAATAAGTAAATAAATATTCCCTTTAAAATGAATGGTTAACCCAACGCTAACAGTGTACTTTCTATTCATTTGTTGTTCGCTGTAAATTTTTTACTTCTCTTTTTCCCCTCAGCATTTTAGGAGAAATCTTTAAGCTCATTTTATACCTGGCTTAAATAATCTGTTTATGGTGAGTGATTTATTAATTTATTTTACTATTCTGTGTCTTAATTCTGGCGTACATTTTTATTTTCCTTCAAAAGCTCCCAATATTGCATGCATCTCCATATTTCTTCCTCTTTCTTCTCAGTCTATTCCATATTAATGTGTTTTCTTATCATCTTTTAGCTGTAATTTGGGCCAAACTTCTTGAATTTCATTAATACATAGCAGGGGCTATTTATTTTTTAATAAATTTTTATTGGAGTACAGTTTCTTTACAGTGTTGTGTTAGTTTCTACTGTGCAGCAGAATGAATCATCCATCCATACATATATGTTGTTGTTTAGTCACTAACTATCATGCTACTCTTTTGTGACCCCATGGACTGTAGCTCGTCAGGCTCCTCTGTCCATGGGATTTCCCAGGCAAGAATACTGGAGTGGGTTGCCACTTCCTTCTCCAAGGGATCTTCCAGACCCAGGGCTCGAACCCACCACGTCTCCTGCATTGGCAGGCAGATTCTTTACCACTGAGCTAGCAGGGAAGCCTGCTGCTGCTGCTGCTGCTGCTGCTGCTGCTAAGTCGCTTCAGTCGTGTCCGACTCTGTGCGACCCCAGAGACGGCAGCCCAACAGGCTCCCCTGTCCCTGGGATTCTCCAGGCAAGAATACTGGAGTGGGTTCCCATTTCCTTCTCCAATGCATGGAAGTGAAAAGTGAAAGTGAAGTCACTCTGTCGTGTCCGACTCTTAGCGACCCCATGGACTGCAGCCTACCAGGTTCCTCCATCCATGGGATTTTCCAGGCAAGAGTACTGGAGTGGGGTGCCATTGCCTTCTCCGCAGGGAAGCCTAACCCCTCCCTTTTGAACTTTCTTCTCGTTCAAGTCACTACAGTGCATTAAGTAGAGTTCCCTCTGTTATAGAGTATGTTCTCATTAGTTATCTATTTTACATATAGTATATACGCATTGATCCTAATCTGCCAATTCCTCCCACATCCCCCCCCCCAGCAGTTGCAATTTAAATTTTCCATATCCCCTGCTATTTTTAGAATGGATAACCAACAAGGACTTACTGTATAGCACATGGAACTCTGCTCGACGTTATGTGGCAGCCTGGATGGGAGGGGAGTTTGGGGGAGAATGGATGCATGTATATATACAGCTGAATCCCTTCACTGTTCTCCTGAAGCTATTACAACATTGTTAATCTGCTATGCTGCTGCTACTACTGCTGCTAAGTCGCTTCAGTCGTGTCCGACTCTGTGAGACCCCATAGATGGAAGCCCACGAGGCTCCCCGTCCCTGGGATTCTCCAGGCAAGAACACTGGAGTGGGTTGTCATTTCCTTCTCCAGTTAATCTGCTATACTCTTTTTTTTTATTTTTTATTTTTAACTTTACAATATTGTATTGGTTTTGCCATGTATCAAAATGAATCTGCCACAGGTATACACGTGTTCCCCATCCTGAACCCTCCTCCCTCCTCCCTCCCCAAACCATCCCTCTGGGTCATCCCGGTGCACCAGCCCCAAGCATCCAGTATCGTGCATCGAACCTGGACTGGTGACTCGTTTCATATATGATATTATACATGTTTCAGTGCCATTCTCCCAAATCATCCCATCCTCTCCCTCTCCCACAGAGTCCAAAAGACTGTTCTATACATCAGTGTCTCTTTTGCTGTCTTGTATACAGGGTTATTGTTACCATCTTTCTAAATTCCATATATATGCATTAGTATACTGTATTGGTGTTTTTCTTTTCTGGCTTACTTCACTCTGTATAATAGGCTCCAGTTTCATCCACCTCATTAGAACTGATTCAAATGTATTCTTTTTAATGGCTGAGTAATACTCCATTGTGTATATGTACCACAGCTTTCTTATCCATTCATCTGCTGATGGACATTTAGGTTGCTTCCATGTCCTGGCTATTATAAACAGTGCTGCGATGAACATTGGCGTACACGTGTCTCTTTCAGTTCTGGTTTCCTCAGTGTGTATGCCCAGCAGTGGGATTGCTGGATCATAAGGCAGGTCTATTTCCAGTTTTTTAAGGAATCTCCACACTGTCCTCCATAGTGGCTGTACTAGTTTGCATTCCCACCAACAGTGTGAGAGGGTTCCCTTTTCTCCACACCTTCTCCAGCATTTATTGCTTGTAGACTTTTGGATCACAGCCATTCTGACTGGCGTGAAATGGTACCTCATAGTGGTTTTGATTTGCATTTCTCTGATAATGAGTGATGTTGAGCATCTTTTAATGCATTTGTTAGCCATCTGCATGTCTTCTTTGGAGACATGTCTATTTAGTTCTTTGGCCCATTTTTTGATTGGGTCATTTATTTTTCTGGAGTTGAGCTGTAGGAGTTGCTTGTATATTTTTGAGATTAGTTGTTTGTTGCTTCATTTGCTATTATTTTCTCCCATTCTGAAGGCTGTCTTTTCACCTTGCTTAGAGTTTCCTTTGTTGTGCAGAAGCTTTTAAGTTTAATTAGGTCCCATTTGTTTATTTTTGCTTTTATTTCCAATATTCTGGGAGGTGGGTCATAGAGGATCCTGCTGTGATGTATGTCGGAGAGTGTTTTGCCTATGTTCTCCTCTAGGAGTTTTAAAGTTTCTGGTCTTACGTTTAGATCTTTAATCCATTTTGAGTTTATTTTTGTGTATGGTGTTAGAAAGTGTTCTAGTTTCATTCTTTTACAAGTGGTTGATCAGGTTTCCCAGCACCACTTGTTAAAGAGATCATCTTTAATCCATTGTATATTCTTGCCTCCTTTGTCAAAGATAAGGTGTCCATAGGTGCGTGGATTTATCTCCGGGCTTTCTATTTTGTTCCACTGATCTATAATTCTGTCTTTGTGCCAGTACCATACTGTCTTGATGACTGTGGCTTTGTAGTAAAGCTTGAAGTCAGGCAGGTTGATTCCTCCAGTTCCATTCTTCTTTCTCAAGATTGCTTTGGCTATTCGAGGTTTTTTCTGCTATACTCTTATACAAAATATAAAGTTTAAAAATTCTTCTCTGTTCCATGATAGTAAATATTTCTCAAAAAATACCAAGTATTCCTATATAACTTGAGTGCTGTGAAAGGTTTATTTTGTACTTTCATCCCTTATCACAGTCTGATTGGTTTTTCCCTGTTACACATCCTTGAACAAGGACAGTTCTATCTGGTGGAGTCAGTAGATTCTCTTTGTGCTCAAGGGGATGACATAAGATGAGATGGTTGGATGGCATCACCAATTCAATGGACATGAGTTTGAGTCAACTCTGGGAGATGGTGAAGGACAGGGAAGCCTGGTGTGTCCATGGAATCTCGAAGAGTTGAACATGACTGAGCAACTATACAACTAGTTTATGTAGAGTCCTTATCAGATCATAAACTAAAAAACAGCTTGACAACAGTCTACATTACTATTCAGTGATTCAGCAGCCTAAGATGATGGAAGAGAAAAATCCGTGGGGGACCCAGGAGGCAAAATGATCCCTGTGCAGTTTCCTATGCTTGTTTTGGTGAAGCTGCTGCTTGAAGAAGCAGCTTTCTCCAGTAAATCTTTGGTTTGACTGCACCCTCAAGGTTCCCAGTGGCTGTTCTTGCCTTTTTTCCCCCTGGAGCAGTTGTCCCCTATGTCAGGGGAGCCCCAGGGATTCCTCTATATTTCCGCCTAGTGGAGCAGGGCAGGCTTTAAGAACCACAAAGCCTTCCTGACAGAGGTGAGATTAGAGCTGTTCAATGAAAAAAGAGCAGGGCATAGATGAGTTGATGAAGAGAAGGCCCAGAGAAGAACATATAGCACATAAAGACAACACTGCTGCTGCTAAGTCGCTTTAGTCGTGTCCGACTCTGTGCGACCCCATAGACGGCAGCCCACCAGGCTCCCCCGTCCCTGGGATTCTCCAGGCAAGAACACTGGAGTGCGTTGCCATTTCCTTCTCCAAAAGACAACACACTGGTAGACAAAAGAGCTTTGCTGGAAGGAGTAGAAGAAGTTTGAAGTGGGAGATAAATGCCAGAATTTGTGAACTCTTGAATTCCGGACTATAGGGCAATACGAGATACCCCATTTTTTTTCTTTTCTTTTTTTGGCTGCACTACATGGCATTCGGGATCTTAGTTTCCACGACCAGGGACGAACCCTTGCCCCTGCATGGGGAGCGCAGTCTTAACCACTGGAATTCTATTTCCTATTCCTGCTTCAGGGTCTCATCACCCAACCACAGAGCCTTATGCTCATAATACTCCATTTTGTCTCTACGTACATGACAGTTCCATAAAATAACCACGGAGAAAAAGAAGTAAGAAAACTTGAATGCACATTGCCATGACTGTGCAAATACTTTCACTGAATTTCAGAAGATAAAGAAAGCAGATTAATATCCTGTGTGAGATATTCAAGACTTCTGACAAAACACGACTGAAATAGCTCAGTCATTAGACATTCCCATGTTCTTAAAGCTTCCCATATGGACCCTCCTGACCTTGCAAGGAATCATATGGTTTATATATAAAGAGATTTGGTGACCTAAATCTCCTTAGAATTTCTCAGTTACTGCTCCTTCGTTGCTGAGTTCAGAGCATTTGAAGTGGCTTCAGAAGGCTTTTCTCTGCATAAATTCAAGGGCTTCAAGTAAAACTGCTAACAAGAAAAAAAAAAAAAAAATATATATATATATATATATAAGTGCTATATTTGTTTTCCATGAGAAATTTCGCCCACAGTAACTAGTGTGCCTCATTTCAAGGTTCCCAGAAGCCTCTCCTTTGGGAGTTCAGTTCACCTCATGAGGCTGTACCACTTGCCCAGGTTCTCTTAGCCAAGAAAAGACAAAGTCAGAATATTCTCAGTGTTTTAGAAAGAATACAGGTTCTGTTGTCAAGCTGAGCAGAATTCAAATCCTGGTTCTCTCCTTCAAGAACAATCTGGACATTATCCTCAGTCTCTGAGATGCTCATCTCCTTCTGTTAAATGAACGCAATGCCTCTCTGATAGGGTTAGAGTGATGATTAAACTAAATGACATAACACAAGCTAAGTGCCACGAGATAAAAGGCACATTGTAGGAGCAATGTATTTTTTTTTCTCTTGTCCCCTGTACAAAATATAATTTTAAAGATTTAACTTTTCCCTCAGTTTTATAGGGCTTCCCAGATAGTGCTAGTGGTAAGGAATCCACCTGCCAATGCAGGAGGCAAAAAACACGGGTTCAACCCCTGGGTCAGGAAAATCCTCTGGAGGAGGAAATGGCAGCAGACTTCAGTATTCTTGCCAGGAGAATCCCAGGAGCAGAGGAGCCTGGCAGGCTACAGTCCATAGGGTTGCAAAGACTCGGACACGACTTAGCATGAGACTACATATAAATATTCCCTTTTATAAAGAATAAATCTGAAATCAAATAAATACCACATATATTAACACTTCTGGGAACTCCATCAAAAAAGACATTTAACATCTATTACCATTAGCCTGTAGAGATACCACAAAAATAGACCGAGGAAGAAAGTGTGAAGATCTCATTACAAATAAATCTAGAGATTTTCTCCTTCCCGGAGGCAGAAACGTTCCACAGTTTTAATTAAACTTTTCAAAATTCATCTCGATTCTTCTTTCCATTCCTTTGAAGGCTTTTCTGTTACAAGTCTTCAGGCTTTCTTCCCTCCCCTGTCTACCATCTGTAGCCTCTAGCAAAAGTGCAGACACACACACACGCACACTCTTGTCTCATTTTATCTTTCTCTATCTCGCTCTTTCACTGTCTGTGTGTGTGTGTGTGTGTGTGTGTGTGTGTATGTGTCCTTCCCTCACTTCCTCCTTTCCTCCCTCCAACTCCCACCTCTTGCCCCCACAGTTATATGAATCCCTTGGAAGAAAATTATAATTATATTGTGTTTCCATGGGGAGTTCCTTCACCATTTGGTTGACAAAAAACTGATTTTCTGAATATAGGACTGTACGATCATTGCCATGGCAGTCTGTAAAGAGATTTATTTTCATTGTAGATCACTTGATGGCTCTTAATTGCCTGTAGATTAAGTCCAGATTTGTTTGAAATTCAGAACCCTTTTCAATGACACAATCATGCTAGGGTTCATTGTATATGGGGTTCTGTTCACTACAAATAATTCGTTGTTTTAGTTGCTTAGTCGTGTTCGACTCTTTGCAGCCCCATGGACTGTAGCCCGCCAGACTCCTCTGTCCATGGGATTTTCCAGGCAAGAATACTGGAGTGGGTTGCCATTTCCTCCTCCAGGGGTTTTTCTTGACCCAGGAACTGAACCCATGTCTCCTGCTTGACAAGCAGATTCTTTACCGCTGAGCCATCTGGGAAGCCCCTGGATAACTTACTGTTCCTAAAATACTTCCAGAAAACACTACCTAGGAGTTGTATGCGCTGTTTCCTTTCCTCATACTGTATAATCCCTGAAATGCCCTCTCTCCACACCCCTTCCAGAGCTGGTGGTAGCCTCCTTATGCAGAGGATTCAGTTCAAAGTCACGCTTACTCAGCCTGGGCTAAGGAGTTCCTCTTCTGGGCCCCCAGCAAACACCAATAGAACCTATGACTTGTTGTTTTGGTTGGTGCTGTATGATTCTTCCTTAATAGAATACAAGCTCTGGGGTCCTTTTATTCATATCTATCACTCCAGTGCTTTCAGTGTATTAGCACAAATGCAGGAAGTGGCTAAGACAAAAAAAATTGATACAAATTTTACTAATAATACAGAAATTAAATCTAATATGACTAGATCCAATTATAACTGAAAATTTTATTTAAAAATAAAATTTTTATTTTTTACATTGGATTATAGTTGCTTTACAATGTTGTGTTAGTTTCTGCTGTGCAATGAAGTAAATCAGCTATATGTATACATATATCCCCTCCCTCTGGACCTCCCTCCCACCCACCCCACATCCCACACTCCAGGTCATCACAGCACTGAACTGAGCTCCCTGTGCTATACAGCAGGTTCCCACTAGCTATCTATTTCACACATGGTCGTGTATAAATGTCTATGCTCTTCTCTCATTTCATTTCACCCTCTCCTTCCCCTATTGTTGCAGGAGACCTGGGTTCAATCCCTGGGTCGGGAAGATCCCCTGGAGAAGGAAATGGCAACCCACTCCAGTACTCTTGCCTGGAGAATCCCATGGAGGGAGGAGCCTGGTAGGCTACAGTCCACAGGGTCGCAAAGAGTCGGACATGACTGAGCGACTTCACTTTCACTTTCACTTTCCCCTATTGTGTCCACAGATCTGTTCTCTTTGTCTGCATCTCTTTTTAAAATGGTGTCTATTTCTCTTTTATACATCTGAAGTAAGTTTTGGTGTTAGGGATCCAGGCTTCTGTGACCCTGTTATGTTCCCATGCATACCTTAGGATCCAAAATGGCTCCTCCAGTTCCAGATATCACACCCAGATTCAATCCAGCAAGAGACAGGGAAGGCAAGAGATAGGAAAGGGAAAAAGAACACACTCCTTCAAATGAAAACATTTCCTGTACAAATGAACTTATTTACAAAAAAGAAATGTACTCACAGACATAGAAAACAAACTTCTGGTTACAAAAGGGGAGAGGGGAGAGGAATAAATTAGGAGTTTGGGCTTAAAATATAGACATTACTCTATATAAAATAGATAACCAACAAGGACCTACTGTATAGCACAAGAAACTATACTCAATATTTTACAATAACTTATAATGGAAGATAATGTAAAAAAAGAAAATATATACACACATATATATTCAAGGCTATGGTTTTTCCAGTAGTCATGTATGGATGTGAGAGTTGAACTCTCACAGAAGAATTGATGCTTTTGAACTGTGGTGTTGGAGAAGACTCTTGAGAGTCCCTTGGACGGCAAGGAGATCCAACCAGTCCATTCTAAAGAAGATCAGTCCTGGGTGTTCTTTGGAAGGAATGATGCTAAAGCTGAAACTCCAGTACTTTGGCCACCTCATGGGAAGAGTTGACTCATTGGAAAAGACTCTGATGCTGGGAGGGATTGGGGGCAGGAGGAGAAGGGGACAACGGATGATGAGATGGCTGGATGGCATCACCGACTTGAGGGACGTGAGTTTGAGTGAACTCTAGGAGTTGATGATGGACAGGGAAGCCTGGCATGCTGCGATTCATGGGGTCGCAAAGAGTCGGACACGACTGAGTGACTGAACTGAACTGAACTGATATATATAACTGAATCACTTTACTGTATACCTGAAACTAACACAACATTGTAAAACAACTATATGTCAATAAAAATTTTTTTTAATAAAATAAAAACACTTGCCAGAAGTTGTATGTACTGTTTCCATTTCCTGGTCAAAAATGAATAAACCAACAACAAGGGAGGTTGAGTTTTTTATCTAAAGTTTTACTATGCAAACTAAACACATACTCATGAAACAGATTCCCTGAAACTGAAATGACTTATGATAATTTGAAGTTATGCTCATGAAAAGTTAATGTCCAATACATTTAGCATTAATTAGTTACTCTATATTCAAGCATAAATTTTTGTATGTATTTATAGCTGTAACTTAAATTTGTCTCCATCAGGTGTTAGGATATTATTGCAATCACTGCTTCTGAGATTGCCTATTTCTACACTTAGCAGGACTATTCACTCCAGCCTTGGTTGTTGAACACAGAGCCCCATTACTTACTCCCTAATGCTGTTTAATGAAAAGCAACTCATAAGCAAGTTATGTAACTTAATTGTAATCAAGAAATCAGTTTGGTTATATTATTTAAAGAAATCAAATCTTAAATTCACCATCCCCCAAACTGAATGCTTCCCTTGTAACCTTCCCTGTTCTCCCATATTCTTTTCTCGTCTTAATGGTAGCAACACCATCTGCCCACCTGCTCAAGCTAGAAACCTGGAAATCTCTTTATTAAGTCACTAATGCCATTGATTCTTCCTGTTGCAACCCTTCCCTCTAATGCCTCACCATCACATACTTAGTTCAGGCTCTCACCCTGCCTGATCTCCTGAACATTCCTCTGCAGGCTCCCTGCTTCGGCCACAGTTCTTTCCTCTCTGGGCTTCCCAGGTGATGCTAGTGATAAAGAATCCGCCTGCCAATGCAGGAGACACAAGAGACATGGATTTGATCCTCTGGTCAGGCAAGATCCCTGGAGGAGGAAATGGCAACCCACTCCAGTATTCTGGCCTGGAGAATCCCATAAGCAGAGGAGCCGGTCAGACTATAGTTCATGGGGTAACAAAGAGATGGACATGACTAAGCATAGCACAGCATAGCACAGATCTCATGCTTTAAACCCTCCAAAAATCTCACAGGATGCAGCCAGCATTCCCAAACTCCTCTAGCTCCATTAAGAATCTGGGTCCAGCCAATTCTTGTACCTCCAACTCCTGGCACATCCTTTATTACTATCAATCCTTGCTATAGGAAACTACTAGTCACTTCCAGAATGCCATGTCACATTCTTACCTTTGCACAGGCTGTTCTCTCGGTCTGGAAGGCCCTCTGCTTCCTTCCCCTACTCTCTTCTGCAGCCTTGAAATTAAAAGACACTTGCTCTGTGGAAGAAAAGCTATGAAAAACCTAGACAGTGTATTAAAAAGCAGAGACTTCACTTTACCAACAAAGGCCCATATAGTCAAAGCTATGGTTTTTCCAGTAGTCATGTATGGATGTGAAAGCTAGACCATAAAGAAGGCTGAGCAATGAAGAAATGATGCTTTCGAACCATGGTATTGGAGAAGACTCTTGAGAGTCCCTTGGACTGCAAGGAGAGCAAACCAGTGAATCCTAAAGGAAATCAGTCCTGAATATTAATTAGAAGGACTGATGCTGAAGCTGAAGCTCCAATACTTTGGCCACCTGATGCAGAGAGCCAACTCATTGGAAAAGACGCTGATGCTAAGAAAGACTGAGGGCAGGAGGATAAGGGGGAAACAGAGGATGAGGTGGTTGGATGGTATCATCAACTCAATGGACATGAGTTTGAGCAAGCTCTGGAAGTTGGTGATGGACAGGGAAGCCTGGCATGTTACAGTCCATGGGGTCACAAATCATCAGATATAACTGAAGGGACTGAACAACAATAAACCCTCTTCTTCCCATCCTCTGCCTGCCTGACCCACTTCTGGAAATTCTCCAAAAGTCAGCTCAGATAACCCTCTCCTGTGTAAACTTCTCTGCTCCCTCACCTCCTCCCACTCCACTGAACAGTCAGGCTTTCCCATAAAACATCTACTTTCATTATATGACTTATCATAATACTTTGAAAATCTATATAACTCATTTAGATTATAGGACATTCCAGAAAAAGAATTTTTATTGTGTTTCTATTTGTATCTTCAGAACCTTGCCCTTATCTAAATTACAACAGGATCTCAACAGAATGAAAAGCTAAACACATAAATTAGCATATACTGCCTGTGTAATTTTATATGGTTAAGAATTACTAAATTATATATAATTTGATGTCCTGCTTTTTCCACTTAAATTATATCATTTTTTTCACATGGGTTGCCGAGTCAAGCTCCCTATAACATTAAAAATTTTTACAAACATTCCCTGTATAATTGTCCCATATTTTTAAGATTATTTCCCTATTGCCAGACAGTAACATGAGCAGCATTTTAATATTATATTTAATATTCTCATAAGAATTTTGTCCATAAACTTGGTATTTCAGATTTCTTTAGATTTCTAGAAAGTAAGTAAATCAGTGGGTATGGACAGTTGGATTCCCTGTGGCTCAGTGGTAAAGAATCTGCCTTCAATGCAGGATACGCGGGTTCAATCCCTGGTCTGGGAAGATCCCCTGGAGAAAGAATTGGCAACCCACTCCACTATTTTTTGCCTGGGAAATCCCACAGACAAAGGAGATGGTGGGCTCCAGCCCATGGGGTCCTAAAGAGCTGGACACGACTGAACAGCAAACAAGAACAACAACAATAGACGTTTTTTAGGGTCATGTTATGTATCACCAAATGGTTTGCTAAAATGGCCATACCCATTTGGATTCAGGAAAGTTGAACATCACACTTAAGAGAGTTATGGGGCAACTTGAAAGTCTCTATAGAAAGAGAGATATGGGGCAACTTGAAAGTCTCTATAGAAAGTAAACATTATGTGCAAGTAATTATTGGAGATAAATGTGGAAAGTTTACCAGAGGATAAGGGTGGACATGTTAGATATTTTTAAACATCTATCATGAAGAAGATTACGATAACATTATCATGAGGAAGAGGACGTAAACTTAGTCTCATTGCAGAGGAGAACAGCCATAGAATATCACTAACTACTATTCACTGAGCGTTAGGTGTGTGCCAGGCATAGTACTAAGCATTTTAGCTTTAGTAGTGACTGATCTTAGTTATTTTAGAGATAGATAATGAAAACTTCAAAAGGTTTAGTCACTTATCAAGAGTCACAGAGGTAACAGTAGATCCAATATTCATAAATCCAGATTGCAATGATTCTAGAGGTTATTTTCAACCCCTACGTCAAGACTTCCCAAACTTTTCCACCAAAATGAGCGTAATGTTAGAGAAGTGAGCAAGCTGATCCTTGGGGTGTGTGGAGTGTAGACAGACCTGGCCATTTAGAAGCAAGTAAAATCCTAGAAGCTTTTGTTTTTTCCTCAAAAATCTACGAAAACTTTTGCAACTGCTATGAAAAACAGTGGGATTCCCTGGTAGCTCAGCTGGTAAATAATCCACCTGCAATGCAGGAGACCCCGGTTTGATTCCTTAATCGGGAAGATCCTCTGAAGAAAGGATAGGTTACCCACTCCAGTGTTCTTGGGCTCCCCTAGTGGCTCAGTCAGTAAAGAATCTGCCTGCAATGTGGGAGACCTGGGTAAGATCCCTGGGTTGGGAAGATTCCCCTGGAGGAGGGCATGGCAACCCACTCCAGTATTCTTGCCTGGAGAATCCCCATGGACAGAGGAGCCTGGTGGGCTACAGTTCATGGAGTCGCAAAAGTCAGACACAACTGAGCAACTAAGCACAGCTCAGCATATGGAGTATGATAGTTCTTCCAAAAATTAAAAATAGAATTACCATATGAGCCACAACCCCATTTCTGGATATACATCCCAAACAATTGAAGGAAGAGCCTTGAAGAGATATGTGTACACTCATATTCATGTCAGCATTATTCTCATTAGCCAAATGGTGGAAGAGACCCAAGTATACATCAATGAATGAATGGATAAACAAAATAGCATGCTTGTGCTCAGTCTCTAAGTCATATCTGACACTTTGTGACCCCCATGTACTGCAGCCCACCAGGCTCCTCTGTTCACGGGACTTCCCAGGCAAGAATACTGGAGTGGGTTGCTATTTCCTCCTTCAAAGGATCTTCCCTACCCAGGGATCGAACCCGAGTCTCCTGCATTGGTAGGAGGGTTCTTTACCACTGAGCCACCAGGGAAGGCTGAGCAAAATATATACAATAGAATATTATTCAGCTTTAAAAAGGAAGGAAATCTTGGCACAAACTACAACATGGAGAAACCTTAAGGACATCATGCCAAGGGAAATAAGCCAGTTACAAAAAACAAATACTGTCTGATTCCATTTATGTAAGGTATCTAAAGTAGTCAAATGCATAGAAATATAAAGTAGATTGTGGTTACCAGGGAGGGGCTGGAGGGTGGGGGGAAAAGGAAATTGTTGTTTAAAAGGTACAGAGTTTTTGTTCTGCAAGATGAAAAGGTCTGTAAATCTGTTTCACAACAAGGTGAATATAATGAATATTACTGAATTATACACTTAAAAATGGTTAGGATGGTTCGTCTTACATTGTGTGTTTTTACTACAATAAAAACATTGAGGTGCATTTTAGTTTTGTAGTTGCTTTTCATATTTATCATAACAATGTTTCCCCTCAGCTTTTCAATAAAGACGGTCTTCTAGGAAGATGTGAAATTTTTGTCTTGTAGCTTTGTATATCCCCAGATATCATGTGCCCAGTTTGAGAAGCCTTACTCTGCATCACATAATGTGCATGCCTGTTAAGTCACTTCAGTTTTGTCATACTCTTTGTGACCCCATGGACTGTAGCCTGCCAGGCTTCTCTGTCTGTGGGATTCTCCAGGCAAAAATACTGGAGTGGGTTGCCATGCCCTCCTCCAGGGGATCTTCCTGACCAAGGGATAGAACTCACATCTCCTGTGGTTTCTGTAGCAGTTTTGTCCAGATATATGCCCAGGAGTAGGAAGGCAGAATCATATGATAACTCTATTTTTAGCTTTTTAAGGAACTCCATACTGTTCTCCATAGTGTCTACACCAATTTACATTGCCAACGACAAAGTAGAATGGTTCTTTTTCTCCACACCCTCTCCAACATTTATTATTCGTAGACTTTTTGAGGCCCAAGTGAGGATTGGTTCGAGATGGCAGAGTAGAAGGACATACGCACATCTTTTCCTTCCGGAGCACCAAAATCACATCTAGCTGTTGAACCACCACTGACAGAAAGATACTGGACCCCACCAGAAAAAGATACCCCGTGT
The DNA here is from genome assembly GCF_019923935.1 of Bubalus bubalis. Classification (NCBI taxonomy): domain Eukaryota; kingdom Metazoa; phylum Chordata; class Mammalia; order Artiodactyla; family Bovidae; genus Bubalus; species Bubalus bubalis. Next base: position 135,975,295 of record NC_059159.1, read on the forward strand.
CCAAGCACAATGGAGAAGCCACAACGCGATGTTAGGAGGGCCACAATATGGCAACCCAGTCCGGTATTCTTTCCTGGAGAATCCCCATGGACAGAGGAGTCTGGCGGGCTGCAGTCCCTGGGGTCCCAAAGAGCTGGACATGACTGAGCGACTAAGCACAATCATGATAAAGTCAAATTCTATACCTGCTGGGTGGACAACTCACTAACTGGAGAACAATAATACCAAAGAAGTTCTTGCACTATTGTGAAGGTTCTAGGCCCCACATCAGGCTCCCCAGCCTGGGTATCCAGTAAAGGGACAGGGAATCCCCAGAGAATCTGACTATAAAGCCCAGCAGGGCTTACAGAACTTCCACAGGACTGGGGGAAACAGAGACTCTTGGAGGGCACAAACAAAATCTTGTGCATACCAGGACCCAGGAGTAAGAAGCAGAGACCCCCCAGGAGACTGAGCCAGACCTACCTGCTAGTGTTGGAGCATCTCCTGAAGAGGCATTGGTTGGCAGGGGCCCTTGGCGGGGACATAGTCACTGGAAGCAGCAGTGCTGGGAGATACGTTTTGGCAAGTCCGCTTGGATGTCTCATAGAGCCTGCAGTCTCCAGGACTGGATTGCCTCAGGACAAAGAACTAACAAGGAGTCCCACCCATCAGCAGACAATTGAACTAAAGATTTACTGAGCACAGCCCTGCCCACCAGAACAAGACCCAGTTTTCCCTACAGTCAGTCCCTCCCATCAGGAAGCCTGCAAAAGCCTCTTATCCTCATCCACCAGAAGGCAGACAGAAGAAGCAAGAATACAATCCTGCAACCTCCAGAAGGAATAACACAATCACAGAATGCCAACCAAAATATTATTTGTAGACTTTTTAATGGGGCCATTCTGATTGGTTTGAAGTGATATTAAAACCTCATTGTAGCTTTCATTTGCACAATTATTCCTCTAGTAATTAGCAATGTTAAGCATTTTTCATGTTCCTGTTTACCCTCTATGTCTTTCTATTTCTAATTTCATTGGTTTCTGCTCTTATGTTTTCCTTCTGCCTATTCTGGATATATTTGCTTTTGCTTTTCTAAATTCTTAAGGTGAAACCTTAGACTGTTGATTTGAAATCTTCCTTCTTTTCTAATATTAGCATTTAAAAATATAAATTTCTCTTTAAGCATTTCTTTAGCTGTTTCCTAAAATTTTTGATGTATTGTGATTTTTTTCATTTAGTTCAAAGCATGCTAATTTCTGGGGCTTCCGTGGTAGTTCAGCTGGTAAAGAATCCACCTGCAATGAGGGGGACCTGTGTTCAATCGCTGGGTCAGGAAGTTCCACGGGAGAAGGGATAGGCTACCCACTCCAGTATTCTTGGGCTTCCCTGTGGCTCAGCTGGTAAAGAACCTGACCTCAAAGCAGGAGACCTGGGTTCAATCCCTGGTTTGGGAAGATCCTCTGAAGAAGGGAAAGGCTACCCACTCCAGTATTCTGGCCTGGAGAATTTCATGGACTGTATAGTCCGTGAAGTTGCAAAGAGTCAGACATGACTGAACAACTTTCACTTTTTTTCATGCTAATTTTCTGTATGATTTATGCCTCTACTCATGGGTTATTTAGAGTGTGTAGTTTAAATCCTAAATATTTGGGGGTTTTCCAGAGATCTTCCTGTTACTAATTTCTGCTTTAATTCCCTAGAGTCAGAAAATTTATTTTGTATGATTCCATTCTCTTGAACTTTTTGACACTTGATTTATGACCCAGAATTTAGTCCATTTTGATGAATTCCATGTGTACTTGAAAAAGAATGTATACTCCACTGTTGTTGGAGGTAGTGTTCTAGTTGGTCAAGCTAGTCAACTATTTCTGCTTTCAGTTTTATCAGGCTTTTCCCAATGTATTTGAAGCTCTGTTATTAGATGCACAAGCATTTACAATTATTTTCTCTTGATAAATTGCCTCCTTTATTATATATTGTCCTTTTTATTCCTAGTAATGATCTTTGTTCTGAAATCTTACTTAGTCTGATATGACTGTGGTCACCTCAGCTTTCTTTTGAGTGGTGCTTACATGACATATCTTTATTTATTATTTTTACTTTTAACCTATCTTCATATTTATATTGAAAATGAACCCACTGTATGTAGCAAATAGCTTGGACTTTGCTTTTTTATTTGATGTAGCAGTCTATACTTTGTAATTGGAGTGTTTACATAATTCAGGGTTATGGTGAAAAGAAAAGAAAAAATGAAAGTCACACTGTCCTGTCCAATTCTTTGCTATCCCACGGACTGTAGCCTGCCCAGCTTCTCTTTTCATGGAATTCTCCAGGCAAGAGTACTGGAGTGGGTTGCCTTTTCCTTCTGCAGGGTATCTTCCTGACCCAGGGATTGAACCAGGTAAAGAACTCAGATTCTTTACCAACTGAGTTACTAGGGAAACCCATTAGGGTTAGGGTAATGTAATGTAATTATCAACATGGTATACTTGAATGTTGTTTACAGAGTAAATCTCATGAGCTGTCATCAATATGAAAAAGTTTTGCATTTCTATACGAGATGATAAATGTTGACTAAACATGTTGTGATAATCATTTCACAATATATGTAAGTCAAGTCATGATGCTGAACATCTTAAATTTATACAGTCCTGTAGGTTGAATATATCTCAAAAAACTGCAGGGAGCTGGAGAAAAATTTTCTCTTTATCACTGTTTTTCAACGAATTGGTTGGGGTGTATCTTGGTGTTGTTTTTCTGTTTATTCTTCTTGAGGTTTGTTGAGATTTAAAAAAATCTGATATTTATACATTTTGCTGCTAAGTAGCTTCAGCCATATCTGACTCTTTGCGACCCTACAGACTGTAGCCCACCAGGCTCTTCTGTTCATGGGATTCTTCAGGCAAGAATACTGGAGTGGGTTGCCATTTCCTTCTCTAATTTATACATTTTATGAAATCTCAAATATGCTAGCCATTATTTCTTAAAATAATTTTTTGCTCCCTCATCTCGCTTGTACTCTCCTCTCTTCAAATTTTACATGTGCTGAAACATTTTCTTTCTTATTCCTCAGATCACTGCTACCCTCCTCATTTCTTTAGTACTTTTCACTCTATAATTAGCTTTAATAATCTCTGTGGTTTTGTCCTCAAGCTTTCTTTTGACTAACCAGCCACTAATCTCATCCAGTGTATATGTGCAATTTTTTCAAATATATTTTTATTCTAGAACTTCCATTGGGTCTTTTTCTATATATCTTCCATTTCTTTCTTGTTTTCTATTACTTCCTTATACATATGAAGCAGATTTTAGTGCCTATTTTAAAATCTTTGTCTATTAATTCCATCAAAGTTTTCCTTACTATATTTGCCTCCATAGATTTTTATCCTGATTATCTGCAATATTTTCCTTCTTCTTTGTATCCATTGTAGATTTTTACTAGATACCAGATATTTTAATTTTACATTGTTGGGCTCAGTTTGGACTTTGTTCTGGCATGCCAATAATTTGCTTGAAAGCAGTGTGATTTTCTTCAAAGCTTGCTTTTAGGTTTTGACAGGGTGGATTCAAGTTAACCTCTTGTCTGTGAGAAGGTGCTGAGCAGGAGAAAAGAATTAAGTCCAAGAACAGAGTAAATGGAGAAGAATAGGACTCAAGAGCCAAGGAGAGAGCACAGAGGAATGAGATAGATCAAGGGCTAAAGACCTAAGACCAGCACAGCAGAGGGACTGTGTTCCTGCAAAAGCCACCATGGTGGGGTGGGAAGGGGTTTGTGCTTACATGTAAAACTGAGTTCTGGGCTTAGATAACCATAAGCAGGTTTGTCACTTACACTCAGAAGTTGAGTGTGGTGTGGACATACTCTTGGTGTAAATCTATCATCCTTGTCTCCACCCGCTCAAAGGAAGAGTTGTGTCTGCTCCATGAACTAATCAAAATTCCTGCCACACAATTACAAAATGATATCTCTGATCCCTCCTGTTATCCTACTCTAAATGAATCTAAATTGCAGTGCCACTAGTGGGAAGAAAGAAGATTTATTTACAGAGTTGTATAAGACAGTGGGAAGCGCAGGGTGGCAAGGTGCCCTGGGACCCTGTTCACATACAGGCTGTCCCCACCCCCTCTGTTTGCAGGGAGAGAAGTAGGGAGGCTCCGTTCCCAGCTGTGGTTCCATGTTCTGGATCATGAAATGATCCTCTCTGCTTTCCACTAACAAACTTTATTTCCTCACTTGCTCACTATCTGTGACCACCTAGCATCTCATACCCTTCACATGAGGCAGACTTCCTCCTTCCTTCTTTCACTCAGTTGTGTCCAACCCTTGCGATCCCATGCACTGTAGCCCACCAGGCTCCTCGGTCCATGGAATTCTCCAGGCAAGAATACTGAAGTGGGTAGCCATTCCCTTCTCCAGGGGATCTTCCCGATCCAGGGATTGAACCCAGGTCTCCTGCATTGCAGGAGGATTCTTTATTATTTGAGCCACCAGGGGAGCCCTCTTTCTTCTTGGAGAACACATTAGAATGTCAATCCACTCAAAGGAATATTAATTTTATCAATTCAGTGCACTCAATACAACATGGGACAGCCCAGGAAAGGCGAGGGGAGTGGTGGGTAAAAATGAAGAAGAAAAATCAAACAATGCCAAAGAATGGCATGTCTCAACCATCCTCACCCAGCACCTCAGATGCCCTGATGGTCAAAATAACAAATAAGGGGGCATCTGGCCCCTGATGGGGGGAAACCAAATTCAAGAACATTCTATAAATTACACAAAGGACAAATTCAGGAAATAAAGAACTGGAGACTTGGAGGAAATGTTTCATTGTTGGTCATGATGATCAAAAGATAATGGTTAACACACGCACACACATTCACACCTCATCCCCCCGCCACAGGGCCCCCCACTCGCTGCTGGCGTCTCCGGCCACGCCCTGCAGCCCTCGTTCCACCCAGGACTCTGCCCTTTGCTGGGAATTCTACTGCCTGTTGTAACTTCCTTCAAGGCGGTGCCCGGATGCTCACTGTGAAGAAAAGCCTAGGATTTGACCTGGGCTGGATTACAATGTCCACGAGTCCTTCTCCATCTCTCTTTCCCCACCTCTCTCCTTCGCTCCCCTCTCCCACCCCATCGTTGTTCCCCTGAAACAAATAGGATGGCTTCACTGGTCAATTCTTTACATGTACAAACACCAAAAGCAGAGGAAACGCCCCTGGCCACCCCCCTCCCCCCAAACCCCAGTGCTGGGAGAGCAGCCAGCAATGGGCCAGGCTGCCTCCGGAACTGCGGAGCTGCTGGAGCTGTCTGGCCGTTCTGGAAACTTCTTTGCCTCTGGGCTTTACCTGGAGGCCTCTTCCTTCAGCTCCTTGTTTTTCCGCACCTCCTCCGCGTGCTTGTCCTGGGAGGGTAGGGAGAGAAAAGATCGGGTCACACCGACTACCCCAGGATAAAGGGAGACTGAGGGGCTGGAGGGCCGAAGCAAACAGTGTGGTCACCACTGGCCACCACAGGAAGAGACACGCAGGGTCTGCAAAGGCATCTTGAGAAGGGACCAGAGGAGGCAGGTGAGCCTGGCAGGAGACAGGTGAGGGAGCTTGCTGGTGCCTCTGGCCCCAGGATGCTTGTTACCTGGGAACAACTTCCCTGGGGGACCCACCTGGCAGGGACCATCAGCCTCTGCCATCCTCACCTGGCCATCTTAGGGCTGATTACACTGCTTGACCTAATGCCAGGAGTAGCTCAGGAGAACTCACCGCAGGTGGCCCCTACACACAGGCAACTGTACTGCCCTTGTGTTTCTGGTCCACCTCTTTAGTGAAGGTTGTCTTAAGCCCCTGGATGAAAGACAAGGGCTTGTAAAGCATAAATCAAATAAAGGATTTTGGAAAATGTCCAGTTCCACAAAGTGTGATAGAGAATCTTCTTTTGTTTCTTGAAAGTGACTGTTGGTCACTCAGTGGTGTCCAACTCTTTGTTTCCCTGCCAGGCTCCTCTGTCCCTGAATTCTCAGGCAGGAATACTGGAGTAGGTTGCCATTCCCTTCTCCAGGGGACCTTCCCAACCCAAGGACTGAACCCTGGTCTCCTGCATTGCAGGCAGATTCTTTACTGTCTGAACCACCAGGGAAGCTCCCTTTGTTTCTGAGCATCATCAAACCAAACAATGGGCTCTGACTTCAAAGGCCCATCAGCTGTGTGACCTTGACCAACTCATTTCACTGATCAGGCTCAGGGAGGGCCACAGACATCACTGTGGCTCAGTGGTAAAGAATCCACCTGCAATACAGGAGACCTGGTTTCAATCCCTGGGTTGGGAAGATCCCCTGGAGGAAGAAATGGCTACCAGTATTCTTGCCTGGAAAATTCCACAGACAGAGGAGCCTGGTAGGCTACTGTCTGTGGGGTCACAAAGAATCAGACGTGACTTAGCCACTAAACAACAAATGGAAAGGACGCTCTTTTACCTCTAGAATTCTGTAATTTTGGGGTTCACTTCTAGGGCTTTTCATGGTCTACTTTCCATCCCTGATCATGATGAAGACATCTGGGTCCTCCTTGTGGGCAGGGAGCATGCCTTTTCCTCTTTGTATTAGTATCTCCCAGTTCCTCATCTAGCACCATGCACATAATAGATGCTCAGTAAAGTGTGTCTCTGCCAGAGCCTTCTATCCATTCACACCCAGGTATGAATCAGCCTGGGGAAGACCCACTGAGGCAGCCCAAGGTCCCAGGAGGTACCTTAGACTACAGATTTGTCCCTGGAGAGACCCTAAAACTTTCCATGGCCCTGAAGAAAGCATGGGGAATGGTACATCTAGGGCAGTGGTTCTCAACCTGGCCACATGTCAGCATGATCTTAGAAGCTTATTAAACTGAGGCCCTACATGGACACAGGGGAGGGTGCAGTGGAGGGCGGGATGAACTGGGAGAGTAGCACTGACATATGTGCACTACCATGTGTAAAACAGCTAGTGAGAAGCTGCTGTATGACACAGGGAGCTCAGCTCAGTGCCCTGTGATGACCCAGAGGACTGAGATGGGGGGGCGGTGGGAGGAAGTCTCAAGAGGGACAGGTTGTATGTGTTCGTATAGCTGACTCATTTTGCTATACAGCAGAAATTAATACAACATTGTAAAGCAATTATACTCTGATAAAAAAATTTAATATGAAAAAAAACCACTGAGGTCCTCAGGCACCATCCCTAGAGAGCCAGGATTGGTGGGTCTGGGGTTAGGGTCCAAGTACCTATAGTTTTCAACTTTATACCAGGTAAGTCTGGTGCTGACGCTTGGTGACTCATGCAAGTACTGATGCAGAGGCATTGCTATAGGTGCCTAGCAGAGCAGACACCACACACCTATCTCATCCTACCTCCTGTCTTCATCGGTGGGCAAAGGTGAAGAGGGGTCAGGAACCCAGAGGAGTGAGGCCACCCACACGTCTGCTCTAATATCGTGCTCGTTTGAGGCTTATCTCACCCCCACAGCTCTTCCTCCAGACCTTGGACTTTCCCAGCCTCTCTAGCTCAGAACCTCTCTCTATTCCTTATATCCGCTCACTGGACAGATCCCTAGGTTCCTGGACTCTCTTTCCTTGGCCTCCAAGTGGCTCCCTGTCTGACAAAAGGCTGGCAGGATGCTTGTGGTCTGGTCTTCCTGAAACAAGCATAGAAAAAGCCACCTAGACTCATAGTCAAAGAACTCAGTTCTGTTCCCAGCTCCATTGCTTAGTGGCTATGTGACGCTGGGCAAGGCATTGGACCTTCCTCTGACATGGATTCTTACTAGTAAAATAAGGATAATGCCCGTCCTGTTCATCACATTGTGAGGATAGGGGTATGATGAAATAAAAGTGTTTTGCAGTCTTTCAAATCACATATCATGGCTTTATCCTCAGTATTTGTCTCAGGTTTAGCCTGACTGCCCAGGCCACATCCTGTCCCAATCTCTGATTTCCTTTTCCTGCAAGAGTTTGTTCCTACCCATCTCTCAATAACTGAGGAAGCCTGAAATCAGACCCAGAACACTTCCCTCCCATCTGATACTTATGGAGGGCTCGTTGCCCCCCTAAAGATGGAGAAAGAGAGTGGATGGGGGTTGCCACATGCTGGCCAGCTGCAGGGCCTACACAACATCCAGATCTCCTGTGAAGAAACCAGATCTTTCTGGTAGTTGTGCCAAGGGCCTGAGACTCTAGGTGGATGGGCAGGAAGGAGCGGAGACCACGCTGCTCACCATGGGATGAGGCCACCGATCGGGTCCCGGGAGTCACCGCGCGGCAGGCGGCGCCTGGAAATAAAACACAGAGCTGGAGCTCTCCCAGGAGCCGCAGGAGAAACTGGGGCAGCCTTGGGACTCAGGAAACGAGGCCAGCGTGTTCTCAGCAGAATGGACTGTGCTTCTGCTGACACGCGGCACCAACACCAGTCTCTCACGTTTCTCATATTCGGGTGACAGCATTAGGTTTATTGACAAAAGGCAGAATATTGGAGACACCGGTGACCCACTCAGCCCACATCAAGAGGTTTGGAGAGGATCGTGTTTCCTGCTCAGTGGGCAGCTCAGCTGGTCATGCCCTTGGCCTCAAGCCAAGAGCTCAAGTCAGCATCTTTCATTAAATCAAATCAGAGCATTTAAGGATGAAGCCAGGAATGTACAAAAGCATTCGGCAGGCTTTCTCTGGAAGATAAGCGGTCTAATCTCCCTCAGACGATGAGAAATTTCAACTGTGTAGCTGGGCAATTCATCCCCCCAAGGAATTCATGGTTTTTGGTTCATTGGTTCATGGTTCTTGGCTCAGTTTATGGTTCTTGCCTGTCACCTCCCAAGTAATCCCTTGGAACTCTCTAAGGATCTAACCTAACAGAAATGTGGCCACTCCTGCCTGAGGGTACTTGCTCCCTGAAATGATAGGCATGTCCATTGTACTTGCCGTGGAAGGAAGAGCAAGGCCTAGGAGTCTCCTCTCCAATCCGAGACCTCTTACCTTCTCTTGCAGCCGTTCCAACATGGCGGCAAGGTGGGCCTCCCGGTTCTCCTTATTGGATTCCATCTTCTGGGCCAGTTTTTCCTTTGCCATCTTGATGAAGTTGTTGTTTTCCTCGATGGCTTTTTGGATCACCTCACGCTCGTGTTCTCGCTTTTCTGCCAGGTGCTTCAGGAGCTCTGCTTCCTGGTACTATGGGAGCATGAAGTGAAAAGGAGGCCCTTTCGGGTGAGCAAGCCAGGGTGTGATTTTATCATCATAACTTAAGAGCTGCACACCCAGAGCGCACACCTCCCTGAGCCTGGGCCCCTGGCCTGTTGGCAGGAAGCAAGGATGCTTCTTGGGTTCTCCCACTGGGCTCTCAGTCCTCTTTTTCTCATTGCCATCATTCATCCATCTATCCATCCATTCGTTCATTCACAAAAAAGTGATCAGATTCAGTGTAGCAGGCACTTTTCTAGCAACTTGGGAAAGAAAAAAAAGTCTAGTGGACACAAATCATATATAAATAACTCTAACACAGGCTAGCATGTGACGTATGCCTTGAGAGGCAGAAATGAAGTGCTATAGGAATTCAAGGGTGATCATCATTTTCAGCTTCAAAGATGAAGGAAAGCTTACACAGAAACGGCATCGGAGTTGAACCATAAGAATCCATAGAAAGTCAGGAAGGCACACCAAGGGGTGAAAGTATCAGGTTGGCCAAAAAATTCTTTTGGGCTTGTTGTAAGCACTAACCAAAAACCCAAACAAGCTTTTTGACCAACCCAATATACCATACCATGACCTTCTTCCCCCTGTCCCAGTTAAGGACCCCTTTCCTTAATTGTCCAGCCTTTCCTTAAATCCTTAGTGTTGGCACAGGTCACTATAAGGTCACCTCTTGGAGGCATGTAATATAGCATCTTCTTCCCCTAAGCAAGCTCCTAAACACCTGGGGCTTTTACATCTTTGTTTCTCTCCATAGTGTCTCATTCCCTTCCTGGTATCTGGAGGTGCTGCCTTCATATCTACAGGTTGGCGGTGACCCGACTCCAGCTCAGAACCTGTCTTCTTCAACTTCCTCCCCATCACGCCCTGCCGGGGAAGAAAAGGAGAGCCACTTACCTTCCTCCGCTCCTCAGCTGCTTCCAGTTTCTTCTGGATTTCTTCCAGTGATGGGTCTCGCCGTCTGGGGAGGGAGGCATTGAACTCAGGCACCCCATCAAAGGAGGGTGGCTTCAGGATGACTTCAAAGGACTGACCAGAGGTGCATTTATTCAGCTCGATGACTTCCATGTCAGAAATGACACACCAGTTCAGGTCCACTGTGTCTGCTGCAGAGAACAGAAAAGGGGCTGCTCACCCCTCCTTGAAGACCATATGGGCCCCCCTATAGCATGCACACATATGAGGGAGGGCCAGGGTCCCCAAGGCTGACCAAAGGCCAGGGTTCTGGGTCTGTCCTGAACATAGCACCCAAGCTTGCTGGGCTCTGATGCGGCTGGAGTGGGCAGCCACTGGAGAGTCTCTGGCTCTAAGAGCAGGAGCCCCAGGACAGGGGATTTCTAATCATGGCTGTAGCAACTGCCTTTGTTTTGCTTCTGCCACAAGGGTCCCCCTTTAGCTGGGCTCTTGCTCAAAATGGCTTGCCTGGGAAATTCCATGGACAGAGGAGCCTGATGGACTACAGCTGTGGGGTCTCAAAGAGTTGAACACAACTAACACTTTCACTTTCAAATTGGTGCATGTGGAGGCATTCACCACCCACCGCCCATCCACTCCTCACCCCACTACAGATCTGACGCTCGGCCTGCGGACCTCTCCCCCCGCCCCCTCCTACCCTGCTCTCTTCTTTCTCTCCAGTCAGCACTGTCTCTCCGCTGGCTCTCATCTTTTCTCCTACACTGTCTCCCACACCAGCCTAAACAGAAAAAACAATCTCAGGTGACCTGAGCATTCCCATCTCTCATTTCCAGACCAAACCCGTATCTTCCTTTTAAGCCCCAGGAAATTAAGAGGTGACCTGGCTTCCCTAACCACCAACCCCCCTCAATCAGGACATGGCCAATCAATGTTCCTTGTCTGTATCCTGGGACCTGTCACAGGGCTCGGGCAACACGGCCATCCCAGAAACTCTTTGGGTGGCCAAAGCACAGAAGTCCCTTCCCACCTCTGGACTCGCTCAGAGCATTCTTGACCCTTTACTAAAGAGACAATGAGCCAGGGTATCTGGTGATTGACACGTGACTGTCCCTCTTCTAGGCTAGGTGTCCCTGAGGGCAGACTCTCTGTCTACTTGGCCTCTGCATCTTCCACCACATTTGTTTGTCACACAAGTGAACAAAAGCCGAGATCAAGGGGGCACTCTGAGAGGGTCTGACTTAGACCCTCAGCTGCTATCTGGTCTCCCAGGTCGCAGCCCCACTCCCACCATCGCGTTGCACGTAGACCGCCCCCCCAGAATCAGCTGCGGTGACTTTACTGGCTGTAGGAAAGAAAATGTGATGTAGGGCGGAATCTTGGGAAACAAGGGTGGGTATACTGGGCTCCTGGAGACAAGCTACAGGAAGCCTCGGTCCTTAGTCCCCCAGCGGTGGCCCTCACGTACCTTCATATTTATAGGATGACTTATTCAGGGGGTCGGCCAGGAAGCAGGAGCAGAACAAGGACACCAGCGGGAGCTCCTTCATCTTCTCCTTGTAGGCTGTGGAAACACGGACAGGTGAAGAGGGCGACCCCCTTCCTAAACTCAGAAACCAGACCCCGAGGGTCACCAGGCTCCACAGAGGCACCCAAACCACCCAGACCCTTGCACGGTGACACAGCCCTTTCTGCCCTGAGCAGCTCTCTTTAGAACCCCTGTGTATGATTTGGACCCACTTCTGCCCACCTATGAGAACCTGAGCCTGCCAGAGCTCCCAGAGGACCCTATCCTCTCTCCAGTGCATCATCTCCCTTTGTGATACTGAACGCAAAAAATGCCCTCAGGTATGGACCCCAATGGCTTCCCAGGTCTCAGTGATAAAGAATGCAGGAGACTTGCAGAAGATGCAGGTTTGATCCCTGGGTCAGGTAAAATCCCCTGAAGAAGAAAATGGCAACCAGCTTCAGTATTCTTGCCTGGGAAATCCCATGGACAGAGGAGCCTGGCGGGCTACAGTCCATGGGGGTCGTAAAGAGTCAGACACGACTGAGCGACTAAACAGCAACAACATGGGCCCCAAGCACCAGTGGCCTCACCCCAGCATGCACCCTGGACCTCTCTCTATTTCCCCTCATGTGCCCAGAATATTCCATTCCTTTCACTCTAGGATAGAGGCAACACACACTCCATTCTCAAGGTACTTGGCAGTACTTCTGTGAGGCAAAGAAGGCCACCACCATTCCTGTGATCCTGTCCTTCCCTGGGTGACAAGGTTAGACTGTGAGCCTTCCTTGATGATCCCAATGCAGTGGTCAAAGCCAAAAGGGCTGGTGTCCCTCCGTGAAGGCTGGACACATACCCCCACCCCTATCTGGTCACTCTGTGTCTGGAGAGGGTTTGGATACCAGGAGGTCACGTTTAGAGCTAATTTTTTTTTTCCACATGACTGGGCTTAGAGGATCTTAGTTCCCCAACAAGGGCTCAAATCCGGGCCCTCAGAAGTGGAAGCATGGAGTCCTAACCACTGGACCACCAGGGAAGTCCCTAGAGCTGATATGTTGAGTCCAGTCCAACCCAACTCCTCCAGGCCCTGGTGTGTGCTCCTGTCAGTCCCTTCCCCACCCCCACTGCTGCAACTCACCCCTCATTTCCTTTTACAAATTGAAAGCAGGATTAACTGCAAAAATATTACATAGCCATTGTAGAAAACAAAAAACACACTCAGATGAGTAAAAGGAAGAAAAGCTCAGCTATGATCCCACCCACCACCTAGAGATAATCTCTTTAACCCTTAGGTGCATTTCCTGTCAGCCTTTTATCTTCTCTGTGCACATGTAAGTATAAACACATGTGTACAGAAATACCCTGTGTTGTGGTGCCCATAACATAAGTGGGTTTTTGTACTTACCAGCAAGGGTCATGTTTTCCGGAATATGAGAGTTGAGTCCTAGTGAAAGTCAAGGTAAGTCTGCTGCCAGCTCAGGACACTGTCACAAATCCAAAAAATAAAAGCATTTTAGCTGACAGGTTATTCGCATGAGGAAGGTCTTTATACAACCAGGGAGGAAATTTCAGGATCATCTGTCCCCCACCTCCAGGCTGAATTTCCCTTCCCCAAACACCAAGCCACCTCTTCCACATCACCCCAGTCAAGTTCAGTTTCCAAGCACAATAAGAGTTTCATCATTGACTTCCCAATCTCAGGACCCCTCGAGCCTCAAACACGGGTTTCCCCAAACTGAATGTATCAGTAGATGTTCATCTGTTTCCTTGTGCAGCTCAGTGGCCTGGTCCAAGGCAAAGGTTGAGGTGAGAGACCAACCCTAAGTCAGAATCACCTGGGACATATTCACAAAATAACTCTGTGCCCTGAATTTCTCTTACACTCACCCTGGACCTTCCTGACTAGACCATCTGACATTGGACAGAGGATGTCAAAATACCTCTTCAGTGTGGTACATGTATACAGTGGAATATCAGCTGTAAAAAGGAATGAAACTGGGTCATTTGTAAAGACATTGATGGACCTAGAGTCTGTCATACAGAGTGAAGTAAGTCAGAAAGAGAAAAACAAATATCATGTATTAAAGGATGTATGTGGAATATAGAAAGATGGTACAGATGAACCTAATGAAGGGCAGAAATAGAGATGCAGATGGAGGGAAAAGACATGTGATGTAGGGAATGGACATTTGGACACAGGTGGGGAGAGGTGGGGTGGGATGAACTGGGAGATTAGAATTGACATATATACACTAACCATGTGTAAAACAGACAGATAGTGGGAACCTACTGTATAATGCAGGGAGCTCAGCCTGGTGCTCTGTGATGACCTAGAGGGGTGGGATGGGCGTGGGCATGGGAGGGGGGAGGTCCAAGAGGTAGGGGATATATGTATACATATAGTTGATTCACTTTGTTGCACACCAGAAATCAACACAACATTGTAAAGCAAATATACTCCGGTTTTTAAAAAAGAATATTTAGAATATAGTTATTCTACGATGTCATAATAAAATGAAATAAATTTCTTTTAGAAAACCTAAAGAAAAATCCAACAAAATACCTCTTCAGTTGCCCTCTCACTCTCTTTTGCTCATCTCCAGAACCACTGTCCTAAACACTGCTTGATCCCCTTTAAGACAATCCTAGACTATGAAAAGAGACAAATATTGAATATTAATGTGATCATCATGTGATTCATTCAGAGATGGAAATCAGCATTGGGGATTACTGCAGGACTACAGAGATGGGGCTTTAGACTCTGCATGAGGTCTGGGGAGCCAGAAAGGACCCCTGGTGTTAGCAGTACTAGTACTGAGTCTTAAATGATGAGTCAAAATTAAGCAGGATGTTCTTCTGGGGGAACAGCACATGCCAGAGTCAGGGTGAGGGAGACTTCCCTGCTGGCCCAGTGGTTAAGACTTCTGCAATCCCAGTGCAGAGGGCTGGGGTTCTATCTCTGGTTAGGGAATTAGATCCCACATGATGCAAGTGAAGATCCTGCATGCCGCAGCTGGTATCCAGCATAGCCAAAAAATTGAATACATTTTTTTTTTTTAATAAAAGAGAGAGTCAGGGTGAGAAAGCTATAGGGGTCCCAAGCTGATTGATGCTGGACCAGAAAGTGTGAAGGAGGAGGTGAAACAAGAGAGGCAAGAAGGAAACAGACTGGAGCGTGTCTGGAGGACAGATGGGAGGCACTAGGATCTACAGCAACCCTCTATCTGACGGAGTGAGGAACAACCAGCAGTGAGCCACCACCATGGGCACCACTGGATCCTTGATTGCTGTGATGGTTCATCCTTGTGTCAGCTTGACTGGGCTAACAGAGAGGGTGAGATGGCTGGTAAACAACATCCTTGGGTGTGTCTGTGAGGGTGTCTCTGGAAGAGGTGAGCATTTGAGTCAAGAGACTGAGCAAAGAAGGTGGCCCTCCCCAGTTTGAGTGGGCATCCTCCAATTCGTTGAGGGCCAGAGTAGAACACAACGGTGGAGAAAGGGAGGATTTTCTTTACTTGAGCTAGGACATCCATCTTCTCCTGCCCTCAGGCATGGGAGTTCCTGGTTCTTTGGCCTTTAGACTTGGACTAGGACTACTCAGGGTTTCCCCTATGGCACTAGTGGTAAAGAACCCACCTGCCAATGCGGGAGACATAAGAGATGTGGGTTTGATCCCTGGGTCGGGGATCCCTGGAGGAGGGCACAGCAATCCACTCCAGTATTCTTGCCTGGAGAATCCCATGGACAGAGTAGCCTGGTGGGCTATAGTCCATGGGGTCGCAAAGAGTCAGAAATGACTGAAGCGACTAAGCACTCACCCACACAGGATTATACCACCGGATTATAAGGATTATACCACCGGCCTTCCCAGGCCTCCAACTTACAGACAGCTGATAGCGAGACCTTTCAGCCTCCATAACTGCATGAGTTGTAGCCTACCGGTCTGTCTCTCTGGAGAACCCTGACAAACCCAGTCATCCTCAGTGGTCACTGTGCCAGCAGGAGGTAACATGAGCTCACTGCCTGCCACCCCAGGAGGGAAAGGGACTCTGAAACCAACTTAGAACCCCTTTCCTTGCTTACTGGGGTGTTTTCCTTCTGCGATCAGAAGTAGTACTGACTGGAGATGGGCAGGGGAGTGGATGGGAACAAGAGGCTCCACCCAGGCTTTAAGGCTGGACCAGCGTGGGGTCAGACACAGGCTTCATCTCTCTTGTAGCAGTCACTAGTCACGTCACACGTCTAACCTTGTTCTCCCCATCTTAATTCTGCACAGAGTTGTCCAAATGAAATGAGAAAAGCATCCAGCAAAAGGGAGCATTTCATAAATATTAGTTTCCCTTCCTCAGCCTTTTACATCAAGCTCACTAGCAGGTATCACACACCTACAGGTAAGGACTGTCATCCCCATCTGCACATGAGGAAATGGAGGCTCAGAGGGTTTGTGTGACTTGCTCAGGGTCGCTCAGCTAGAAAGTGAAAGTGCAGAGATTTGAAACCAGGTCAACAGACTTGAAGGGCTCTGTTCCCCTCAGGGCCTCTGTGTTCTCCTTGTGCTTTGGAGCCAGAGGTCCCTGCCAGGGCCCCTCCCGATGCAACACAATGGGCCTCTGTCCTTGGAGTCAAGTTGATCCTGGCAGCACCAGTGAGTCCCTGAGCAGAGATGCGGGCAGAGTGCCCGGAAACGACCCCCCTGGTCATGAGCTCCGTTCCACACCATCTCCCACTCATGACCAGGCTGCTTGATGGGGAGACTGGCAGATGGAGTGAGACCTTGCCAGGAGAGGGCACAGGCTCAGACCTCAACCTGGGTAATGGATCAGAAGTGAGAGTGGTCCACTGGTTAAGACTCTGAGCTTCCACTGCAGGGGGCAGGACAGGCAGGTTCCATCCATGGTTAAGATCCTGCATGCCAGAGGGCGAGGCCAAAACAAAAAATTCAATAGAAAAATAAATAAATACTTGTTTTTAAAAGTGGGGGTCCAAATAGGAAAGAGGAGGCAGAGTAAGTGCAACACCCTGAGGAAGGAGACCAAGCTGGGCTTTTTTTGTGACCGTGGCTACCTAGAGTCAGGGACCATGTCCCTTGGCTTGAGCTGAAAATGATAATTAAGACCCTACACTCGTGGAGCATGTGACTAATTACAGTCCTGGTTGCCTACATTATCCCAGTCGATCTTTGCAGGAGGCTGGCTGGGCTGATAAGACAGGCATTGTCAGCTTCGCTTTTAGGTGAAGAACTTGGGGCTCAGAGATGTTAAGATTCTTAGCTAAGGATACACAGCTAGTTGTTGTACAGCTGGTTCAAATCTTCTGACTTATAAGCTCATCTCTTATAGCCAGTGGAAGGGCTGAATGCTAACTACTGTTTCCTCCATGGTCCTGGGGACTCAAGGAAAGGCGGTCTAACTTCAGGATATGATTTAATGAAGACTACGTACTAGGCGCTCTCTATACATCAATGAAAGATACTATGTGAGAGGTTTTAATTGCAGGAGGAATCAAGTACAGGTCAGATAGGCAGAGAAAGAAGACAGGGCAGGGAAGAGGAGACCTCCTAGAGATGGGCAGAGGGAACTTCCCCAGTAGTCCAGTGGTTAAGATTCTGTGCTTTCAATGCAGGGGGCAAGGGTTCATTTGATCCCTGGTAGGGGAACTAAGATCCCACAGGCCATGCAGTGTGAATAAACAAAAGAAATTTTTTAAAAAGATGAGCAGAGGTATTCCTGCCCATGAGATTTGCAGTTGCGAGCTCTCAGTTTCACAGGGTTGAAATCCGCATCATTAACCATGTGTATTTATAGAGCATCTACTATGTGACAAGTGCTTTCACTTTAATTTTCATCATAACCTTGTGATGTAGAACTTACTACCCCTGTCTTAAAGAGGTCTGAATTGCAGCTCAGAGAGGCTAAATGGCATTACCAAGGTCACTCAGTGTAGTGCGTTGAGTGGTGTCCTCGAACCTAACCTGTCCACATCCTAACCCTTGCAGTTTGGGGATGTGACTTCTTTGCACATTTAAGTAAGTTGGATCTCAAGATGAGATCATTCTGTCTGTCCAGGTGGTACAAGTGACCTTATAAGAAACATGCAGGGGAGAGATGCACAGAGAGAAGAACTTGGAAAGGTGGAGACAGGCTGGAGTGATGCTGCCACAAGCCAAGCAAGGCCTGGAGCACTGGAAACTGGAAGAGGCAGGGGGAACCCTCCTCCAAGTCTCTGGGCGGGGTAAGACCCTGTTGACATCTTTATTTCTGAACTTCTGGACACCAGAACTGCACGAAGATGAATTTTTGTTGTGTTCAGCCACTAAGTTTGTGATCATTTCTTACAGTAGCCCAAGCAATCTAATATACTTGATAAGCAACAGAGCCAGGATTCATTCAAATCCATGATTCACTCGTTCATTGTATCTCAGCTACCAGTATTTTTACATGGTCTTATTTGGTTCTCAGGATAATCTCTGGGACTTCCCTGGTGATCCAGTGGTTAAGACTCTGGGTTCCCAACGGAGGCATCATGGGTTTGATCTCTGCTCGGGGAACTAAGATCCCAAATGTCCTGGAGCTCAACCAAAAAAAAAAAAAAAGATGATCTGTGTATGTGTACCTGAGGTATATGGTACCCTTATAAATCCTCATGCCAATAGTCACATCACTTCTATGGCACTTAAGACTCAAAAGAATGTTCTAAGAAAGGATATAACGGGGGTGGGGGTGCGAGGAGGGGAGGTGGGAGGGAAGATTCTTCTGCAAGGGCCCAACAATGCAAAGTGGTCCTGAGTCCCTGGGTAGTGGTGGCCACAGCAGGGAGCCTGACTGCATCCCTAATTAACCTGTGGCATCAATGTGGGTGGTGGGCCAGTCCCACCCCCTCCTCAGTACTCAGCCTTGCTGTCTGAGGAGTCCAAGTTTCCTGTGGGTGACACCCAGATTGGACACTCACAGCTAGAAAGATCTAGTTATGCTAACCCCTGACCTTCAGGCCCTTCGAAGCAGCTCTCAGTCCTCTGTTCTCCCATCTTGAACACCAACAGCCCAGGCCGTTCTCCTGGGTGCATCCCATGAACCCAAGGGCCCACAGACCAGCATTAGTTTAGAGATCTGGGCCCTGCAAGCTTGTCTCTGTGCTGTGGAATCTGTCAAATGGCTTGACAGTGTGGGTTGGGTTGTCAAGTCACAGCACAATACCTGCAATGGAGTGGGGCCAGCAGGCCTATCCAGGGACTACCAGAGAGGGGCAATAAGGGGTTTTATTGCCAAGGTCAGGGAGGACAGAATGCTAGGAATTTAGGGAGGCAGGTGAAGTTTAAAAGACCATAGAGGCCAGAGTAGGGGGTAAAGCTAAGAAGTCAGGCCCATCAGTGGGAGATTCTATCCAAGACACCAGATATCAGAACATCATCTGGCAAAAACCCTTGCTGAGGCACAGCTCTGGCCCTCCCAGAGTGTCCTTGCATGTTTTCTATTAAGGCAGAGGCCAATTCCAGGCCTTGGGTTGCCCCTAACCTTCCTTGGTTGCCCCTTAGGAAGACCAGGAAACTGACCATATTTACCAATAGAAGCTCAAAGGGGCCCGCAACAGAATGGGAACATGTCTCAATCACTCAGCCGATAACCACAGAACCAGAGCCAGAGTTCAGGACCACAGCCTCCCAATCACCCCCGCCTCCCCTGTCCCATCCCCTGGTGCTCACTCCCACACATTTCTGATGGGTGCAGACTGGTTGTTGGAGAGGCAGGGCCTCCCTGGGCAGCCCAACCCCTGTGCTGTCAGGTACGATCAAGCTCAGCCAGTGGCGAGAGGACTCATGCTTCAGGGGGCAAAGGTGAGAGGGTGATGGGGTTATGATGCAATGTAGCTTCTGCTGTGCTTCTAGCCTTGCAGTGGCTCTAGAACTTGCCTGTGTGCTGGGTGTGTGGACTGGGTTTACTGGTGAAACAGAGAGGACCCACTGGGCTGCATGCAGGATGCATTGGGACCAGTTGCTAGAATTGGAATAGGAAGATCAGAGACCTGCAGACCAGGGAAAGGTACTTTATCTTCTATTCAGTAGGAAGCCACTGGCATCTTTTGAATACAAACAAGAGGGAAAATGGTGATGCTGAGGATCATTGCAATAATAATAGCTACCACTTCTTGGGCACCGCCTTGGTACCAGAAAAATCATAGGCACTATCTCAATTTTATTTTCTGAGGTCCTTTTATAATGAGGAAATTGAAGCTCAACAGAGTCAGGTTAATTACACTAAGTCCTACTGGTAGTAAGGGGCAAAGCTGGACTTTTCAGTCTAAAACCCATCTCTCTCTTTAGATTATACTACTAGAAGAAGAAGACTAGGAGCTGAGATGAGGCCCAAAGGGATGAGGGCCTGCCTAAATGAGCTTAACCCTGGACTGTTTGCATGCCATGCAGCTCTGTTTTCCCATTTGCAAACTGCTCCCTACTCTTAGTCCAGCTCTGGCATCTAAGAGTCTGTGTATGGAAAAGCATGCATTTACACATTTTTGTTGATGGATTGAACCATTAGCACAATTGATAAAATTAATCAGTTAGTGGTAATCCCACAGAGCTGAGGTCCAGGTCATCAGAAGACACAGAAGGAAGAAATCTTGGTTGGGGGTAGGGCAGCTGACCATGAAGATCTAGAATCAAGGCTATTGACAGAGGAGGGATCTCTTGGTGGGAGGGAAAAATGAAAGTGAAGAGATCAGAGCCTCCAGTTCCCCCAAGACCATGAAAATGTCAGGGAAGGAAGAACTGGCCGTCACTAGCTAAGGAATTATCAACTAGGGGCAACCTCACTCCTGGGAAATACATGTGACTTTTGGAGGACTGTTTGACTGGCGGTGCTACAGGCATCCCTGTGGTACCAGGTAGCCTAAATGTCCTTCATGGCGCACAACGATCCCACACAACCAACGACTGTCCCTTCCATAACGCCAGTGTGTTCCTCCCTGGGGACTGGGTTTCTAGACGCCACACTGAGTTGGTGGCAGAGATGGAACCAAACCTCTGAATTCCAGAGTCAGTGCTTTTCCCTCTCTCCTCCCACACAACAGGAACATCCCACAAGGTGGTTGCGGGAGACTTGGAGGGTCCACCAGAGCCACTGATGGTGATAGGGACATTTTTTACAAGACCAGAAATGGCGACTCGTGCCCTCAGGCTTTCTATAAAGCAATCAATAGCCAAGAGCCAATAGAGAAGAGCATCCAGCTCTCAGATGCCATATGGCCATTTATTGGATGCATGCCTGACCTCCGGAGGCATCTCTGACCATCCATATGTCCCAAGTGAACAAGCATTTTATTTATCACTGCAAGCTCTGCCCAGAAAATGCCATCAGGATGTGTCAAATCCCCTGTAGACTATTTTCCAGAGGAAAAAAGCTAATGTGCATCCAAATGGTTTGAATAGAGTGGTCCCTGGCAAGAGTGTTCAGAGACAGTAAAAGAACTCATAGAATCATGCTGTAGAAGCTCTGAGTTCTGACCCAGTTCCTTTAACCACAAGCAGTAGAGGAAGCTGGCTCTTTTGATTTGTGCCAATTACCAGTATTTTTTAAAGTCCTGTTGAAATTATAACATTAACCTGAAATATACTGCACGAGCTGCCTAAATGTCATGGAATCATATCATGTCCGTACAGTAAACCTGGTTATTTCATGTTGATCCAAAGGCTCTGATTGGAAGTCATGTGTCTCATTTGGGTTTTCTTTAAAAGAAGAGATAAATTATTTTTTCATGATTGTGGTTTTCATTCTTTCCACAATATTTGTTGAATATTTAATTCCGTGACAAGCCCTCAGCCAGGTCCCAAAATAACCACAAGGGTTTTCAATAAGGAAAAAAATGAATGGGTCCCCTGGGTGTGAATTTAGAGTCTTGGAAGTTTCTGCTAGCCTTGGGCAAGTCTCTGGCAGTAATAAGGACCGTGTCATAAAGGGAGAAAGAGTGGGTATTAGGGTATGGGCCAAGAACGGATGGTTGAGATGCAGAGAGACACTAGACAAAGAAGAATATAGTCATTCCTCCGGATCCATGGGGGAATCTGTTCCAGGATACCTGTGGATACCAAAATCCCTGGATGCTCAAGTCCTTGGTGTGGTTCAGTGGGCCCTGCCTGTCCGTGTATGTGCAACCTGTGATTTTAAGTGATTTGGGGAACTGACAAGTGTCTGATCAGCACCTGCTTAGGTCTGCGTCTGAGGCTCCAAGGGGAAGAAATGGTGGGAGCCCTGGCCGAGAATAACCTCCAGACTGTCCCTAGCAGGCTGAGAAATGCAGCTTCATTTCCTAGAAACAGTGCTTCTAGGAAACAAGGAGACATCACCTGCTGGCAAATGCAGAGCTCTGATGGCCTAAGTCTGAGGGGTCCCTCCTTGTTGTTGGCAAGCCAGAGGAGCAAAATGAAGTCTGGAAAACAGACAGCCCCAAATGATCCACCATGATGGTGCTTTGGGGGCTAGTTTTATTTTCCATTCAATAGATACAGGAGAATCAACACACTAGAAGTATGAATCAGGCACATGGAGGAATTGACACATATACACTCATGGTACTATGTATAAAATAGATAAGTAATGAGAACCTGCTGTATACTTAGGGAACTCTACCCAATGCTCTATGGTGACCTGAATGGGAAGGAAATCCAAAAAAGAGGGGATATATGTATACTCGTATAGCTGACTCAGTTTGCTATACAGCAGAAACTAACAAAACATTGTAAAGCAACTATAATCCAATAAAAAAATTTTTTTAAGCATAGAAACACTCACACACACACAAGTCAGGGGCATGGGCTTCGGTGAAGGGCTGCTGGATAGAGAACAAGGAACTGGGACCCAGCTCTGTGTCACATCCTGGGGTCAAAGCCTTTGGAAGCATCAGCACGTAGAGCAAATCCCTGTGATCTTACTCCTAGTCACAACAGAAATGTTTCATAGTGCTCTACAGCTTGCCAGGCACTTTCATGTGTGTGTGTGTATGTGTATATATATATTCCTTTTACTGATAATGTTTTAATTACAAATATATTAATACATTTCAGATCATCTATGTGACAGAGAAAAGGAAACAAATCTCTGGCATTTTGCTACTCTTTGCTGTTGGTATTTCCTTCTAGTTTTCTGTTTATGTCTATTATTTTTACATCATAATCATCACTTTATCCTTTCATTCTCTCTAAATTCTATCCAATAGAATTTAGAGAGAATTAAATTTTATTCTATTCTATTAAACCCACTTTACAGATGATCAATTCAGGAAGGTGACTTGATTTGCCTAAAGTCATATAAATCACAAAGATGGGATTTATGGGATCCCATAAAGATGGGATTTATCAAAGTCTTCTTATATTGGGTTGGCCAAAAGGTTCATTCAGGTTTTCCCTTAAGATGTTATGGATAGTGCTGAATGAACTTTTGGTCAGCCCAACATCACAGTTCCATGGCACTTCCTGAGACTCGAGGCCAAGTGTAAACATAAGGAAGATGAATGATTGCCTGGGGCATGTGTTTGAAGGGCACACAAAAGCTTGCCTGTCCCAACTCTCCCTCCCAACCACAAGTACCTTAGTCTCAACTACTGAGCCCTCTTTTGCATTAGGCATTGCTTCAGAAAGTCCCTGTTAAAATGAACACACATGACCTACCAAGTCAATCAATTAAATCATTTTCACTGCCAGCAGAGAACAAGCAATAGATTTGTGAACACTTCCAGGGGTCAAGTTCTGTGCCCATAAATAGGAGGAGCCATGGAGATCTTACAGTGTGTCTGGTTCACATCTGTGTTCAGATAAGAAGACAGAGCACCCAAGAGGTCCAGTGTTGTTCCCAAGACTAAGTAGAAGGGGCAGAGCCTGTTTTCTGGCCCCACATCTAGCTACATGAGAGGGAGACTCTTCTCTTTTGCAATATTACTCCTGTTTCTCTGTTCTCTCATTCCTCTCCGATGCTTTGTAAGTTTTACATCTTGATTTTATCTTGAAGTTAAAATCATTTATGTCTACAGGCAGACCTTGGAGACGTAGCAGGATCAACTGAAGACCACCACAATAAAGCAAATGTTGCAATAAAACAAGTCAGATGAATTTTTTGGTTTCCTGGTAGGTATAAAAGGTATGTTTATCTATACTAGAGTCTACTAAATGTGCAATAGCATTTTGTCTAAAAGATACTTTATTGTTAAAAAATGATGGTTATCCATCATCTGACAACATAGGGTCGCCACAAACCTTCAGTCTGTAAAAACTGCAATATCTGTGAAGCGCAATAAAATGAGGAATGCATGTAATTTCATTACATGAAGAATAGAACAGTATCTAATGATTTTCTTTAGGAGATAAGAGCTTTAGCACACTTTTACTTCCTTTCCCTACAAACCTGACTTTTGTCATAGTGACTTGGATTTTCAGTTCTAGAGTATCATTATTGATTTCTTTCTTACATTATTCATTCAACAAATACTTTTGGAGAAATATTTACTATAAGCACAAGGCGAGGTACCAAGGAGAAATACGATGATGAATTTAATATATATATATATATATATATATATATATATATATATAGTCCCTGGCCTCCAGATGTTTAACATTTGCATTCACCTTTCTGAGCACGTTGATTATAATTAGGCAATGACTCTAAATTCCAGCATTTTCTTTCTTGGTGGTCATTCTCAATACCCCATCTTTTTTGTACTTGAGTCCTTTAATGTGATAAAACTCTGATTATCTAGACTATGCTGGAGTAATTCTTTTCCAGGAGGGGTTCATGGAATCCTTGTTGAGTCCTTGCCTATCTGGTTTGGTGGCAGGTGTAGGAAACAGACAGACCTACTGTGGGATCAACAGCCCAGTTGGTTTGTGCAGTCAGTAGATAGTCTGTCCACCTGTTCACACACACACAGTCTGAACCATGCTCTCTACCCAGTCTGGATTTCTGGGCTCCCATACCCAAATGACCCACTGAAACGCTGCACTCTGCCCAACCCCCACCCCGCTGGGTCTTTCAACACAGAGTCTGCGCTTAGCTCCTTTCTCAGGATTCACACTCACTACTTTGTTCTCTGAGCTCTCAGGTCACCTGTGCCCTGTCATAAATTAGGCCACCACCCCCAGATTCCTGCCCCTTCTAATCTGTTCAGTCTGGCTTCTGCCCATCACTAAAAGCAGGACCCTAAAAGAGTGTACACACAACGATCAGTCTGCAATGACAGAAAAAACCAGTGAGTTCTACTGGGGAAGCAGAATCGGTGTGTATTGAGGTGCAGGCATGGTGTATTGTGTTGGCCAAAACATTTATTCTGATTTTTAGCCAGATGTGATGGAAAAATCCGCACAAACTTTTTAGCCAACCCAATACCTTTATCTGTGTGTATCCTTGTCTTCATCGTGGGACTGAAAATGTACAAATCTCAAAAATGCTTTTTAAAATGTCAAGGAAGTTTTTTTTTTTTGGTTCTCACTCTTCCCCCCAAGAAAAGGACAAAAAGTAACCTTTTTCCAAGACTACCACATCTCTAAATACAGCAAATTCTAATTTTAAAAGTAAATTAAGTTGTATATGATGCATGTTTATTTCCCAAGCCAAAAAAGGAGGGAGGTAAGATGGGAAGGGAGAGAGTCTGGTTCCCTACAGGGCATTATAAAAGTTTGGTTCCCTACAGGCCATTACACATGGCATGTTTTAGATTTTTCCTCCGAATTTCTCTTCTCCTCCCCACCCCACCCTCCAAAATGTCCACCTACTCAGGATTTCAAAATCTCTGGGAATTCTGTATCTCTGTATCTCCAAACGATAGTCTCCAGGTAAGTAGGAAATAATATAAAAATATCAAGGGGATCTGGAGAGAGGATCTTAGGAATTCAGGAAAAATGAAGCCTTTCTTTGTTTCTGATCTTGACTTTTTAAAAAATATTCAATGATTTAAAACCAAGAACCCCAAAGATCTGAATTTTCCCATTCTATATGGTTGGTTTCATGTAGGCACTTTCTCTCTAGCTCTCTCTTATGCTCCTTCTTTGCCATTGTCTCTCTTTTCTGTTCCAGGACCTCGCTCACTGGATCTCAGCTTATGTCTTTATTGCTCTATTTTAAATCTTGCCAGTGGCTCATGTCTGTCCCACAGGGAAAATGTGGTTAAAACGACCTAGTTGGACAAGAGAAGACAGCTAACCTCACATGCCCCTAGAATGTCTATGATTGAGCCACAGTAAAATCTAGATATGAAGCCAGAAATAAAAGACACTCCCACTACCCATCAGCATAGTATCTGTTCCATAGTCTGCTCAGAGGGGACCATCTTACACCAGACTTCTCTGTCTTTGATGGGTCATTTAGAATCGTCTCTCCCTAAAGAGATATAGTTTTCCACTTAAAGCAATACTTGGAGTTTGGGCACTTATTTTGTACCTAGAGCACTAATGAATAAAACAGTTCTTCTTGTAGGAAGCTCACAGTCCACAATAGGGATGAACCTTGAAGACACTCTGCTAAGTGAAATGAACCAGTCATAAAAAGATAACTACTGTAGGATTCCACTTTGATGGGGGACCTAGAGTACTCAGAGTCACAATAATGAAAGTATAAGGGGAGCTGCCAGGGGTGGGGTGGAAAGAATGGGGAGTTACTGTTTAGTGAGGACAGTTTCAGTTTGAGAAAACGAAAAAAGTTCTGGAGATGGTGGTGATGGTTATACAACAGTGTGAAAGTATTCCATATCACTGGCTGAACACTTAAAAATGGCTAAAATGGTAAATTTCATGTTATGTGTATTTTACCACAATCAAGAATTTTTTAAAATTTTAAATGAACTTCGTAGTTTAGTAAGAGTTATCCTAAGGTTTACAGTCTTATAGTTAGAAAAAGTGGTAAGAGGTTATTTAGGCCAGTTTTTCTCAATCCTTTTTCTTACTGGAATCCATAATAAAGAACCACATTTTATATCATGATCCAATATGTATATGCCATGATACTGACATATATATGTATTTCCATATATACACACACACACATATGTATATATCTATGTATATGTATATACATACACACATATATAACTGGAATATAAACATAAGTATATTCATATTTACTTATGAATGTTATTACATTATTTATAAACATAATAATATATTTATATTTAACATAACTGAGAATATGCAACTAAAAATGGTATAGGAAAATACTACTGTATGGGATGAATTTTTACTTTTTTCCTACTCTATCTTATCCCATTTTATCTAAAAAAAGAAAATAACAAGTCACAACCCACAAAATTGATTTCAAAATCCACAAACAGGTCTCAATCTGCAGTTTGAAAAACACTGATCCAGACCAATCTCCAAGACAATGCAGAAATCTCCTCTATAGCTACCCTGCTGGGTGGTCATCCGACTTTGGCTTGGATGCCTCCGGTGATAGGGGACTCATTCTCTACTTTGCTCTGTGGCAGAACCTTCAGTAGTTAAGGATTCTTGCCCGTTTCAAACCTGTTCCCAGAGCAGCCTGGGTGGAGCCAGGGATCCCAGATGGGCTGGGACTTGCTGACAGGTGCTCCAGCACTATTGATGATAAGTGGGCTTCAGGGAAAATGACAGGTCTTCCCAGCGGCAAGGTAGGGGCATGGGAGAGCCGAGGCAACGCAGGTCTGGCTGGCCCTGAAGGGCGGGGCAGGGTCTCCGGTCGACTCTACCTCCCTGCGGTGGAACTGCCGATTAGACCTTTCCTCTCTGCTAGCTCCAGCACTAGGATTATCCCCTAGTCTGAAGGATGATCTCATCCCCCACTGGCACCCTGACTCCTGCCTGTAGGAGAGGCTTCCGCCCCCTTGAGGGAGCCTCAGCCTTGGTGGAGACTAGATTCCCCCACATCCACCCTCAACCTCCCACCCACCCCACAGGTCACTGCTGGCCGCCTCTCCCCCACCACCACTATTCTAGCCTCTGGGGTCCCTTCTCCAGGCATTTGGACAGGTGCTATTGGTATATTTCTGTGCTGCCCTAGGGGGTCCTGACCTTTTCAGGACAATGAGACTCCTCCACAACTGACCATGCCTTCCAAGAGGAATAAAACAAAGGCAGCATGCCACGCAGGGACACAGCTGGCCACTGGCTGTCACAACCCTGTGTCCCCGAGGATGAGGTGGGGACAATGCCTAAACTCCTGGTGAAGGCAGTGGGCTGAGCACTGGGGCTGGGGAGGTGTCGCGCCCTGGTTGGGGCCACAGGCAGAGAACAGGGTGTGGCAGGTGTGGGTTCCCACAGATTGCAGCCTCACAGCCATCTGTCCCTGCCTAGGTAGGACCAGGTTGACCTCAGGGGCGGGGCGGGGCGAGAAGAGATGGTGAGCTCATTGTATTATTAGAACCAAGAGAAAAAAGCAACCCAGTACAGACTGAGGAGAAAGCAAAGGAGGCTGCCAATGGGCAAGGGAGACAGAATAACTGTGGCTGAGAAAGGAAATGTAAACCACAGGTCTGCTTTCAGTTTGTAAGGGCTCTGGGGGGCCAGAGATGATCCAGGGAAAGCCAGACTCTGAATAAAACCCTTCTCCCTCAGCAACAAAACATTTTTATGCAGAAAGAACTCATTGTGGATGGCTGATCTGTAAGAAGCTCTGGCGATTCCCACCCATCCTCTGTCCCCTGAGGTCCAGAATAGAAGAGACTCCTGGAGCCCACCCTTGCCCCTTTGCCAGGCACCATCTTTTTCGCCTCACCCCATTGCCCCCAGGATTTGGCAAAGTTGAATTGAATGAAACCAAAAGGCAGCACAATAGATACCAGACTCCTCGCTTCTCCTCTCTACAGCTGCTGTTTTTCTTTTCTTTTGTATGTAAAGCTTCAAATAATTTGCATTCCATTTCTACTTACCTGCAGTCCAGTTAGAAGCGAGCTGCTGCCTTCTTCACTCCCTCAATTAGTGGTACCCTGGGCTTCTCTCCACATCAGCACCACTGCTCAGCTCTCACCATGACATCACCTCTGAGCTCTGTGATTGGCCAACAGTGGGTTGCTTGGCAATTGGACAGTCTCCTCTGGCTGAACAGGGATTGCCTGAGTGAGTAACTCTTAGCAGACCAGGGAGTAGAAGATGATGTCAGACAAATAGCTTGCCTTCTGCACTGCCTCTGGAGCTGGGGAACCAGAGGATGAGGTTGGGGAAGAAGAAAGAGAGAAGGAGTGGTACGGGAAGGTGGGGGTGAGGGCCCAGCTTGCAAACTAAGCTGCCCAGCAAAGGAAGAGCACCTGGACAGAGGGACTGATGACTGGTTTCCAGAATCTTTAGCTTTTTCTGATCTGGGGGTGGGAGAATATAGAATCTAGAGGAGAAATCAAAAAGAACAGATGAACCCTAAAAATAGCTCCCTGGAGGGCTTCGTGCCTGTTTCCGGCTCTTTCAGAAGGGCTGGTGGGTTTGAACAGTGAGTCAGAAGGCAAGGAGGGGCTGCCGGCACCCCAGGCCCTCGAGCTGGTGTGGGAGCAACATGGGGGTCCTAGGAGAGCAGAGCCACCTTCTTGCCAGCTGGCTGGCACGTGGGCCACACATTTGCTGTAGCCACTTGGCCAGCACTGGTGGGTCCTCACAGCCCACCTCACATACCTGTGCCTTCCAGAGGGAGGGAGACGTGACTGATGCTGAGGGTGGTCACCACCCTGGGGTTTCCCAAACGAGGTGGAACCCCACAGGGAGGTGACGGGGCATCCACGGTGGCTTCAGCAATCAGGGGCAGGGCCCCGGGACACAGCCTTCTCAACACCACAGGCGGCTGGAGGTGGCAGAGTGAGGCAGTTAGGGGCACAGAACACTGCTCCCCGTCAAAGCCTCAGATGAGCCCTGCACCCCCACGTCCCATGACAGGGACAGGCCAATCCTCCACCCAGCCTCACCTCACCACCTCCTTTTGGGCGGGGGAGGTGATTTCTGCTATTGTGGTAAAATACACATAACCTAAAATTGACCATTTTTACGTGCACCGTTCAGTGGCATTAAGCACATTCACAAGGCTGTGTTACCATCACCCCCTATCTTTAGATCCTTTTCACCTTCCTGAGCTGAAACGCTGCCTCCATGAGACACTAACTCCCCCTCCCCCCCACAACCTCCCATATCCTCGAATCTATTTTCTGTCTCAATGAATTCACCTATTCTATTAAATTCATTACCTCATCTATTACCTCATGTAGGTAGAATCATACAGTATTTGTCCTTCTGTGTCTGGCTTACTTCACTCAGCAGAACATCCTCAAGGTTCATCCAGGTTGTAGCCTGGGTCTCAACTCCACCACGTTTGGGAAACCTTTCAGAGGAGGGTTTGTTCAACCACCATCATGTTCATGGGCTCTCACCTGCCACCACCACAGCCCTGCTGACTAAGAATACACATCATGACAGAAGGTGACCTTGAGGGCGTCCCTGTTGGCTCAATGGTAAAGAATCCATCTCCCAATGTTGGAGACATGGGTTCGATCCTTGATCCTGGAAGATCCCACATGCTGTGGAGCTACTAAGCCCGCATGCCACAATGACTGAACATATGCTCTAGAGCCTGGGAACCGCAATGACTGAGCCCACATGCTGCAAGTACTGAAGCCCATGCACTCTAGAGCCCGTGCTCTGCAGCAAGAGAATTCACCGCAATAAGAAGCCCGCACACCGCAACTAGTGAGTAGAGTAGTCCA
Organism: Bubalus bubalis; assembly: GCF_019923935.1. Lineage (NCBI taxonomy): Eukaryota > Metazoa > Chordata > Mammalia > Artiodactyla > Bovidae > Bubalus > Bubalus bubalis. Next base: position 136,005,582 of record NC_059159.1, read on the forward strand.
AGCTCTCTGCAACTAGAGAAAAGCCCATACAACAACAAAGACCTAGCACAGCCAAAATGAATAAATAAATTTAAAAAATTTTTTTTAAGTTACCTTAAATTCAGCTCATGCCTTGAAATGATTTCTTCTAACTACAAGAGCACCAGTGAGAGTTTATCTACACGTTGCAGGTCCTGCATGTATAAGACATGGGTGTGTTCATTCTACAGGTGGGCTGGGGAAAAGGTAGGTTCTCAGGGTCTGGTGCTGACCCCCACCAGGCTGCACTCCCCAACTGGTTGGCATCTCATGCCCACTGTCCCTGTGTTGTCCTCCAGGGGGTCCCATGCGGAAATATATCTCCAAACTCCCTACTTCACGTCAGCAGGAGTGAGTATTCCTTAGGCTGCCCCACTCTGGCCAACCACATTGGGAATAGCTGAATAACCAATGCCCCTGACAGCCTTTGGCATTTGCAAAATTCATTGCCCCTGGTTCAATCAGGTAATTCCCCAGCCCCTGCCCCACCATGCTGCAAGAGCAGAAGACCCATCTTCTGTTTGAACCACATGCTTACCATGCCTGCCATGTGCCACTAATCCCCCACCCTTGGGTCCCATGTTGGCCCTTTCTCAGAGGGAATTGGGGGTGCCTAGGGATCCCCAAGTGGTTTCTACAATGTGTGGGGACAACAGAGGGAACACTGAATACCAGGCTGGGATCAGGAACCCAAGCCAACCTGAGCTGTGTGGCCAGCTGCCTTTGCAGTCAAGGGAGCCTCCCTTTTCCCTCAGCCTCTTTCCTCTTCCCTGCCAGCCCCGAGAAGTCTGGAACTCCATAAATCTGCCAGCAGCACTGGAAAATGGGGGGTGGGGAGGAAGGAGGAGACAGTGAGTTGCCATGGTGATGGCAGTCAGGGAGCGGTCCTCCACTGCTGGGTAAGAGGGGCGCTCTGTGAGTCCCCTTGAGTGACTGAAAAGAGGGTGGGACTGGGGCCAGAGGGTGGAGGACAGGTTATCAGGATCTGAGAGCAGAGATCAAGACGGGGACAGGAAAAGGAAGGGCTGCCCATTTCTAGAATTATCTAACTACGGTTTGAGTACTAAGACGTGATGGGATATATAATTACAATGATGTGCTGCCATGCATCTCCAGAAACTGAAAATTTGTGCCCATAAAACAAGAATTTCCCTTTCGTTATACCATCACAACCCCTGATATAATGGAATCCATCAATCTCACATCAGCCTTCTGAGAAAGGGACCCACTAAAAAGGGACCCCATTCATAAAGGAAGCAGAGTCAGCTAGGAAAGATAACTTGCAGACAGTCTAGCTGGTAAGGGGGAGGGAAAATAATATTGGGAAGAGGGAGGTGGGCAGAACCGCCCCCCCCACCCCGTCCCCGGAGCCTTTCTGGAAGGGAGAGTCCCAGTGTTGCAGGAAAGTGTGGGGCATGAGAGGATGGTCACATCCCAGGCCACATCTCAGTCCCTGGGACCACTGCCAAGTGTGGGTCTTGGCTTTGCACAGGGAAGAATTCAAAAGCGAGCCATGGTAAAGAGAAAGCTTCATTTAGGGGGGAAACACAGTCCGCAGACAGATTGTGGGCCATCTTGGAAGGCCAGAGAGTCATGAGGGAATGGGGTTGTCAGTTTTTAAAAGGAGTGGGAAATTTCATAGTCTAATGAGTGGGAAGGGTATAACAGCTATTTTAGGGAAGGGATGGGGATTTCCAGGAATTGGGTCATGCCCACTTTTGACCTTCATGTTCATGGTGTCTGTGGATGTGTCATATAGCTTGCTGATGTGTTACAATGTGTGAAGTTGACTTGGACTTAGGTGGTTTTGATCCATTTACGTAGGGTCCTCAAGCTACACCATTCTTTTAAAGGCTGTGCCCTGCCCCTTTCCTGTCTCACCAGGGCTGCTTCCTTGAGATGGCATAGGGCAACACGGTGGTAGACTAAAGAGAAAAACACGGTCTGGAGTTTTGTAAGAAAATGGGTCAAGCCTCAATTCCAAAGGATAAAGGGTGAGGAGAAACAGGGGCAAGGTCAAACCTGGGAGGTTCAGAGGGCTGGGTGGTGATCAGGGAAGAGATGGAAAAGAGGGCAGTGGGCTACAGGTTTCTCACACCACCAGCACTTCCCTGAGTTTCGCTGAGAAAGATGTGCAGGCAGAGGATATCCCAGGACCTGCTGGGTCTGCTGGGGTTGGGATAAATGACTGTGACCAATCCATCAAAATGCAGTTGCTGAACATTGGTCCAGGGGACTTGGGCTAACAATGCACAGATCTGTGGCTTCACTCTGCATGACGCCCAAGTCCCCTGGGCTTTGCATCCTCCTGGGTTTTTGTTTTTTCTTTTTCTCTTTTTGGCTGCATAGCACAGCAAGTGGGATCTTAGTTCCCCAGCCAGGGATCACACTCACACCCCCTGCACTGGAATCCCAGACTGCCAGGGAACTCCTGCATCTTCCTTTTGATTGGAAGTGTGGAAAGAAGCAGCAGCACAGATGATTGATTGTCCAGAAGCCAGGGGCCCCAAGGCATCCTGCTCAGTGACTCACCGGCAACACATACACAGCCCTAAGGCACAGAGGAGTGTGTCCTGTTCCCAAAGGGATCTTGCCTGTCACAGCGGTGTTTCTACTGTAGGGCCAACTCGCAGCTGCCTTCAGGACCCTCCCCAAACCTCCCACCTCTCTGAAAACCTCAGGAAATACGCTCCTAAACTCATCCAGGAATTCAGAATATCTGATCACTGTATTGTATCTGCTTTATTCACACCAATGTGGTTTTTAAAAACTACGTAATGTAAACAGGCATTTATTTTCTGCCTTGTTTTAGGAAGAGATGAAAGCTTGGGGGGATTTTTCTTTTTGCACAATGTGTTGCACTGAACATTGACAGATATTTACTTAAAACAAATAATAAAGGTGTGTCCTGTGTGATATGTCTTGACTGTGGAAATCGTTTTTCACTTGAAGAGCAGCTCTCCTGACTTGTACATCAGTGGCTTAGAAGTTTTTCAATTGACTAAACACAAATAGACTGAGCCAATTCGAATCCGGGCAACGCTGTGTTACCAGAGCTGTTTGTTTATGCTGACGGTCATTCATAAATAAATTGTATTGGTGATTACAATTTAGGACAGGAACACATGATATTTGTAAAATAACATATATACACTGAGCTAAAGCCTGTGAGTCACATAGGCACATAGGTCAGTGCCTGACAAAATGTGTGCATTAGATGTTGCTACGATTGTCACTAAATACAACGTACACTGCTGCTGCTGCTGCTGCGTCGCGTCAGGCGTGTCCAACTCTGTGCGACCCTATAGACGGCAGCCCACCAGGCTCCCCCATCCCTGGGATTCTCCAGGCAAGAACAACGTACACTGCTCTGTCACTAAATACAAAGTATACTACCCATGAGTCTGCAAGTACCAACAGCCCATTTCAAGCTTGTTAATGAAACAAGATAATTTATATCAAAACTTGATAGTAAACACATACACACACCAATTATAAAATGGGCAAAAGATACAAAGAGACCTTTCATCAATGAAGACATACAGACAACAAATATATATGTGAATAAATGCTCAATATTATTAGCAATAAAGAAAATGAAACTCAAGACCCCCAGGAGGTATCACTCTATACCTAGAAGAACAGGTAAAATAAAAAATGACAGTACTGGAACTTCCCTGGTGGTCCAATGACTGAGACTCTGCACTGTCAAGGCAGGGGGCCAGGCTCAACCCCCAATCAGGGAACTAGATCCCACAAGCCACAAATAAGATCTCAAATGCCACAGCTAAAGATCCCACGCACCACAACTAAGGCCCGGGGCAATCAAATAAAAAAATAAAAATAAATATCCAAAAAATGACAGTACCAAGTGCTGGCAAGGATGCAGAGAAACTGGAGGTCTCATGCAGAGCTGGTGTGAACATAAAATAATACAATCACTCCAGAAAATAGTCAATTTCTTAAAAAAAAAAATACCCTCATTGTAATTGTACTTCTGGCATTATTCCCAGAGAAATAAAATATATGTTCACACAAAACCTGTATACAAATGCTCACAGCAGCCTTTATTTGTAATAGCCTCAAACTAGAAACAACCATAATGTGCCTTCCTGGGTTAATGGTTAAACAAATGCTGACTGGTCCATCCTTGCCACGGGTTGTTCCTTCATTTATCCGTTCTTTAATTGTTCAGTTGTGTCTGACTCTTTTGTGACCCCGTGGACTGTAGCCCACCAGGCTCCTCTGTCCATGGGATTCTCCAAGCAAGAATACTGGAAGTGGGTTGCTATTTCCTTCTCCAGGGGATCTTCCTGACCCCTGGTTCAGACTGGCATCTCCTGCATTGGCGAATGAATTGGTGGTGAATTCTTTACCACTGAGCCACCTGGGAAGTCCCCGTGCCATGGGTTACTAGTCATCAATAATGTGAGTGGATGAGTGAGACACACACCAGCTTGGATAGATCTCAAGGGAATGATGCTGAGGAATAGAAGCCAGTCTCAGTCACAAACTGTGATTCCACTTACGGAATATTCTCAAAATGACGAAATGATAGAGATGAAACACAGACTGGTAGTTGCTGGGGGTTAGGAATGGTGGGAGGAGGTAGCAGGAAGATCTTTATGGGTTGCATAGTTCTAGACCTTGACAGTAGTGAAGTGGTTACACAAATCCACATAGATGATAAATCAGCACATGATACTATGTATCAATTTCTTACTCTAATTCTGTCCTATAGTTGGATAAATTGTAACCATGCAGGAAACACTAATGGGTACATGGACCCATGGACTCATCCCCCTGTCCTGTCTTTGCAACTTCCTCTGTATCTATAATTATTCCAAAACTAGACCTTTGTTTTTAAGGCGGAGGGAGGGTCAGGGATTTTCATGGCACCTGAGCATGGTATAACACCTTCTCCCAAGAAACAAAAACCAGGAAAGCAAACATGGATCAGTCTGTCTCCCTTATCTCAATCCCTGTCTCTCTCTTCTCTTTGTAAACCTGCCTCCTTCTCTACTATCTCAGCTGCTCTGTACCTATGGCTGCCTCACAGCCATGAGGGACCTTATTGCCTTCCGGCTGTGCCAGTATCCTTTGTAATTGGGCTGCACAGAGAAATCCATTAGTTCTCTTTGAGTCAATTCAAAATTTCTAGGAAAATAAAGTCAACTAGAGACTGTCTGGTCCTGGAGTCTTGCCTCATCCTATGGCAGGGGGTCACAATAGCATGGACGTGCCTACCAATGTCAGGACCTTCACCTCTCCCGTGGGGGGCCCTGTTCCCAAACAAAGTCCCAGTCTCCAAGTCAGTCCCCAGCTGGTACAACCTATAGAAGAGATGACAACAGCCTGCCATCTCCATTCTATCTGATATAGAAGGCAGAGAAATCAAACAATACCCACAAAGCCACCACTTAGAAATGAAGAAGGAGGAACCTCCAAGCAGTAACCCCGTGGCAGTCACTGGATATCTGACAAAGCATGTGGCCATCGCATGTTGACTCCAGTAGGAGGAGCTCCTTAGTTCTCCAGTAGAACCACTCCGAATTCTGCCCCGGGGAACATGGCCTTTGTACTGGATCCCGCAGGGCCACCCCTGAAAGGAGATTGAGAAGAACTTGGCTGTGGGGCATGAGACACCTTCTGAATGGAACTGGCCACCTCTGAGCTTGGCCTTCCTGAGGGACCAAAAAGCCCTGTGGCATGGATTTGTGTCCTTCCAAAGACCCTGCTCTCCATGCTTGAGGTTTCTTGGCAGTGTAATGCCTGTAAGACCTTAACTGGCAGCCCACTGACTTAAGGTAGAGATTCAACTTGCTGGACACCTTTCTTAGACATCTTGCGCAACTAGGCAGCCAGAGGTGGGCCATGCCTGGGGGGACTTCAGTTTCTCAGAAGGCTGTGCCCAGTTCTGTGCTTAATGGGTTTCACCTTTGGGTGCAGAGGGCAATGCAGAGCCTGCTTCACCTCATTAGCTGAATAGAGCACCCTGAATCTGTCCAATGGTGGGTTTTACGGGGTATCAGTACCTCTCTCCAGCAAGAGGGCAGAGCAGACACTTGGAAGAAGTGTTAAAGGATCAAGATTCCCCAGATGTCCTCTTTCTAACTGCTACCATCACTGTTTCATAATTGGTTCACCAATTTAGTTTTTTGATGTCTGTTGCCACACAGAGTGTAAGTGCTGCAGTTCAGTAAATTCTATGATGAATTTCAAAAATGGACTGGAAGTGGTCTCAGCTCCCATACTATATATAGGCAGAAAGGACTTCCAGGAGCAGAGTTGCATAATTGACCTGCTTTCCCCCATCCACTTTAAGCCTCATACAGGTGCATGTCTCCCACACACCATACTGGAGTCCCAAGGAATCACCTGCATACTTCAAGTTGGCCCTGGAGCCTCCTAAAGCTTCAGCCTCAGAAGGAAAATTATCCAAGTCCCCCCAAACCACCGACACTAATCTCCCTGGCTGCTTTAGTCTCTGTTGCACCAACATTCCTCTGAGCATGCTGCAGTCCACAGGATCAAAAAGAGTCGGACATGGCTTAGCAACTGAACAACAACATTCCTCTATATCCCAAGACACCAGAATCCTTATTATTCCTAAGTTCTGAGATGGGCCATTTCTGTGGTTATGTGCAGCTTCATTTCCTGGTACCAGGTTGCATCTTATTTAGAGTCTTTTGGCTGCAAATTAACAGGAAATTACTCCAAATTACCTTAGGCAAAAACAGGAAGTTCATTCAAGTTTACCAGGCTATCACAGAGAAACTAACACAAAAGACCAGCTGGGCTGGAACTAGGAACTAGGAAAGCGACAGAATCTGGGCAGCCAGTGCCTCTCCCCCTCTCCCTCTGTCTCTCGGCCTCTCTCCTTCTTTCTGGATGTTGATGACCTTCCCACCTCTGTCATCATGTAGTCACTCCTGTCCCCATCTACATGGCTATTTCCTTCCATCTCCATGACAGATTCCCTCTGCTTTGTGAGCCCTGGCCATCTCATGTTTCTTGGGATGACAGAGAGACAGACTAGCTGCCTTTCAATCCCCATCTCAAATGTCTAGGGAAAAGAATCCACCTGGCCCAGTTTCATTGAGGTGTGTGTGTCTGAGGTCAAGGATTTGGGCCAGGGGCTGGGTTTCATTCTGTGAATCTGCAGGGAGTAAGGGTTCTGTTCTCAGAGTGGGGCATCGTGGAGAGTGGAGGGGTATCCCATACAGGTACCCCTCCAGGGTTCGTGACTCATAATAAAAGAGCAATATTGTGTTCACTGCAAAAATGTCCTTAAACAATAGCTAACTGCCAGTAGCAAAATGCTTGAATCAGGACAGGTATAAAAGAGAAATGCTAAGGATAAGAAGAGTATTTGCCTTTCTGCATCGTTTGGCCTCTTGCACTAGAGCCAGCTCCATCCCCGGTGCAGAATTCCTGGGGGAAGCAAGGGTAGAATCCCTAGAAAGATTCCTCCTCTGACTGGTATCAGAGCAGGGAGCTAAGAAGGAAGGCTTCAGGGATTTCCCTAGTGGTCCAGCAGCTAAGACTCCAAGCTCCCAATGAAGGTTTTATCCAGCCTGGTCAGGGAATGAGGTCCCACATGCTGCAACAAAGAGTTCACATGCCACAGCTAAAGATCCTGCAACAAAGATCAAAGATCCCATGTGCTACAACTAAGACCCAGCGCAGTCAAATCAATCAATCAATATTTAAAAAGGATAACTGAAAAGAAGTGATGCTTCAAACACAGGGTGTCAGATGGTTTGGGGCCTGGGAAATAAGGGAACCACCTGCCCCCTCAGTCAAGGTCACAGGTAGCCCAGCTGCCCAGGTCTGCTTGCTGCATGTTTCTGCATGTATATAGAATCAGGAAGCTAGTATTACTTCTGGGGTCATCTTGATATGTTCCCTCCTTGCTCCACTCAGGAGGGTAAGAGAACAGTGGTGTATGTGCTAATTCGCTTCAGTGGTGACGGACTCTTCGCAACCCTGTGACCCTTTGTCCATGGGATTCTCCAGGCGTGAATACTGGAGTGGGCTGCAATTTCGTCCTCCAGGGGATCTCCCTACCCAGGGATCGAACCCATATCTCTTGCATCTCCTGCATTGGCAGGCGGATTCTTTACCACTACACCACCTGGGAAACCCTTAAGGTACGATAGGGATGGGGAATAGGGTAAGAGCTGAATAGGAAGAAATACACATAGTCCTGCCACAATGACAAAAAGCCCTGGAGACTCTCATTCACCATGTAGTTTAGCATCTGCCTCATTCTGTCCAAAGGCTTCAGACCCATTTTAGATTGATGAACAGGCCAAATTCAAGCAGTCTTGAAGACATATTAGCCCATGAAAAATCTATTTATGTCCCCAAATCCAAGGAAATTAGAAATAGCCATAAGCGGAACGCCAATAGCATTTTCATACTGTAGTAAAATAAATAAGACATCTAAGGAAAACAGCAACAGATAAATTGAAGGAAGGGCACAGCGGGAGGAGGCACAGAGATGTGGAGCTAATTGGAATCCACAGTCAAGAGGTTACACTACTGTGTTTGCCCTCTAGAAAAAAATGAATATTGGTTTGCTCCTTAGAAGGAAATGATTCACATTTTTAAATGATTTTATTTTTCAGAAAGAAACTGGCTTTTTCTTATCTATACAGGTTTCTTTCTTGAACTATCACATGTTACTTCAGTTACATGAAACTCCAGGAAAGACTAGTCTCATCTGAAGGGATAGAAGGCAGATGAGAGGGTATGCGGGGCTGGGTTGGGGTGTGAGGACTCTCTGGGAGAGGGGCCCAGGAGAACTTTGGGTGATGGAAATCTTCCCTATCTTGACCGTGGTAGTGATTACATGAGTTTAAATGTTTGTCAAAGCTCATCAAATTTAATACAAGTTTATTTTATTGTTGGTAACTTATATGTCAATAAAATTGATTTTTCAAAAAACCGCTATGGGGTAACAAATACCATATCACTTACATGAGAATCTAAAAAACTATATACAAATGAATTTATTTACCAAACAGAAACAGAGTCACAGATGTAGAAAAGAAACTTATGGTTACCAAGGGGAAACACAGAGGGGAGGGGTAAATTAGGAGCTTGAGATTAACATATACACACTACTATATTTAAAGTAGATAATCAACAAGGACCTATTGTATAGCACAGGGAACTGTACTCAATATTCTATAACGATCTATATGGAAAAAGAATCTGAAAAATTACTGTCTAATTACTGCCCAAGTCATCTCTGGGCATTTATCTCTGCCTGACTCTCAATTCACCATTTGTGACCTTCCTCGGCCGATGGGTATGCTTTCTGTACCTGGGGAGAGGCCTGCTAGTAACAAGCCCAGTGAGAGCTGTCCGTGGGGGAAGGAGGCCTCAGGTCACAGTGAGCATGACATCATCCTGACTGCTGAACCTCTGAGACTCCAGTGATGCCCTCAGTTCCCCCAGCAACTTCATGGGGCAGGTCCTTCAGGGACCCTGAGTAGCTGCAGTTCTCTAAGTAATGAGCACCATAGCTTTGGAAGTCAGGTCATTATTGTCATCCTTTCCTCATAGGGAGAACAATCTCACTGGGCTGGGGACCAGGGGAAAGAGAAAGAGGGGAAACCTGCTCTTGATCATACCTTGACCTTCCTTTACAATCACCAGTGGCTCCACAGAACCTACAGAAAAGAGTCCAAATCTCTCTTTGGGTCCCTGAGTCTTCCATGGAAACCATTCTCCTCTCCTGCCCTCCATTCCTGCCATACACAGACCCATGCTACATGTGGACCACCTTTCAAGACCCAGTTGGTTGGCCAAAGATGTGCCATGCTGTGCTAAGTTGCTTCAGTCATGTCTGACTCTTTGTGACCCCATGGACTGTAGCCAGCCAGACTCTTCTGTCCATGGGATTCTCCAGGCAAGAATACTGGAGTTTGCTGCCATGCCCTCTTCCAGGGGATCTTTCCAACCCAGAGATTGAACCTGCGTCTCTTACACCTCCTGCATTAGCAGGCAGGTTCTTTACCACTAGTGCCACCTGGTCGACTAATAATTATGTAAGATATTTTTAAAGTGTTCAAAGAATTTCTTTCAATAATGACTCTGATTCTTTAAACTTTCCAGAAACACACTACATAAACTATTTCATAGCACAGAAAAAAACAAGAAAGTTGTTCAATTGCACTACGAAAAGAGCTGAATCCTGAAACAATAGCTTAACAAACATAGTATATTACAAGAAAACCATGTACCTATGTACACCCACTAATGTACCTATGAAAAAAACACTCAAGAAAATATTGTCAAGTTGAATTAAAGGTCTTGCACATGGGTCAGAAAAAAAAGCAAACATCCTGATATAAAAATGGGCAAAGAAGACAGAGAATGCGAAAAAGAAATATAGGAGGGCACTGAATACATGAAAACATGGTCAATATCACTAGTAATGAAGAAGATTAATTTTGAAAAAGCTTCATGAGCTATCTATCATTTTGACTGGTTTGTTTAGGATGTGAAAAATTGAACACTCTTGTAGATTGTTGGCGACATTTCTGGAGAGCAATCTGGGAACATGCATTTTATTTAATCTTTGACACAGGAATTTCACTCTTAGGAATTTATCTTAAGGAATTAATTGGACAATGTATATCAATGGACATGAATTTGAGCAAACTCTGGGAGATAGTGAAGGACAGGGAAGCCGGGTGTGCTGCAGTCCATGGGTCACAAGGAGTTGAACACGACTTAGCTTCTGAACAATAACAAAATATACAAAGTATATACAGTAGTGTTTGTGACAGTATTATTTTCAGTTGTGATCAGGGTACTTTTAAAATATATTATGATATGCCCATACAATACTTAATGGGACACTTATGGAATGTCCATTTAGTTGAAAAGTTTTGCAGCCATTAAGTACTATTCATTTGAAGATCATTAATTATTCACAGAAAATAAATTTAAAATACTACAAAAATTATAGTGGGAGTTAATTTCCATAAAAATCCCACACTTCTGAGTTTTAAAATGTAAGAAGAACCTGCATCGAAATGCTTATTATTATTAACTCTAGGTGGTGGAATTTAAGTAATTCTTTTCACAATTTTTTCAGTGAATATACATTATTTTTATACCTTAAAAAATGGTATCTATGCTTACATCTACAAAAGGTTTCCCTGGTGGCTCAGACGGTGAAGAATCCGCCTGCAGTGCGGGAGACCTGGGTTTGATCCCTGGGTTGGGAAGATCCCCTGGAGAAGGATATGGCAACCCACTCCAGTATTCTCTCCTGGAGAATCCCCATGGACAGGGGAGCCTGGCGGGCTACAGTCCATGGGGTCGCAAAGAATCGGACACGACTGAGAGACTAAGCACAGCACGTATCTACAAAACCTAGCATCTGCTCTTATTCCGTTTATTTCCAACTCCATCTCCTTACTCTGCTGGCAAAGAGAAACCAGAAAAGATGACGGGCATTGCTTTTTCTTGCCTCTATGGCTTAGGAGAAGGCAATGGCACCCCACTCCAGTACTCTTGCCTGGAAAATCCCATGGATGGAGGAGCCTGGTAGGCTGTAGTCCATGGGGTCGCTAAGAGTCGGACACGACTGAGCGACTTCACTTTCACTTTTCACTTTCATGCATTGGAGAAGGAAATGGCAACCCACTCCAGTATTCTTGCCTGGAGAATCCCAGGGACGGGGGAGCCTCGTGGGCTGCCGTCTATGGGGTCGCACAAAGTCAGACATGACTGAAGCGACTTAGCAGCAGCAGCATGGCTTAGGAAGAGTTAATTAATTCGTAATTAATTCCTTTCCCTAGGAGAAAATGCTGACTTCAGATTGGCTGATGGTGACATCATGCCGGGAGCAGGAACCAATAGTAGCATCCCTGCCTATAACGTGTCCTTAAGACCCGGATGCCTTAAAGAGGCGTCTGGACCAGCTAGTGAACTGACATTTCCACCTGAGACGTGGGCGGCTGAATGCTATGGACCAGACCTGGGGATCTGGATTCCGTCCCACTCCCTCCCCGCACCCAGGCTGGGCTTAGACATGCGCCAGCCTAGGGTCTCCTCTGAGTCTGCGGTGCTGGCCCTTGTGCGGCAGGTCTTTGAAGGGCTCTGGCTTCCTCCCCCAGCCACTCTATCCAGAGCGTCATCACTTTTTTTCCAAACACCTCTGCTGCTTGCTTTTTCAGCAGACGGCTGAAAACAATAAAAGGTTCACAAGTCAACGTGACTGCTTCCGTTTGTCCTCATATTGTCACTCATCCTCTCTGTGGGGACCGAGTTCAGCGTCGGATGATTCCTGTCCCTCGTCAGTTCAGGCATTGCCCTCCTAGCCTCACAGTTCTGAAAATAAAACCCGGCATCATTTTACAGCCACCTGTAACAGGCTCTGCTTTTCATAACGTTACATTTTTCTGATTTTTAAGGTAATGTTTTCTCTTTTTATAAAACAGAGGAGGAAAACAAAAGGGTGAACACTATCCAGAGATACCCATGGTTAACAGTATCAGTCACTTTAGAAAGATGATAGATTTGCAAATTTGGAATTGCACTGATTATAAATACTTTGTCCTCTCTCCTCTTTGGCTTTTCTCATGTAAGCATTTCCTCATGTCTTTAAATATTCTTAGTGGTTTGATTTTGTTTTGTTTTAGTGGCATCACAGTTTTCCAGCAAACAGAATTTAACTATACCCCTATTCTTACATATTTAGGTAATTTCCAACTGTCCCCTATTTTAAATCTGTGTTGAATGAGGGGTCTTTTGTACATAATTTCTGGACCCAATATCATTAGTTTTCTTCCAGATGCAATCTTAGTGATAGGATTACCTTAAAGACTTTTTGCCACAAATATTTTGGTTAAGCTTCCTTTCTACTTACTCCAAATTAAATTTAAATCACTTCAATTTTGAAGCCAAACCTTAGTTATTTTGATTTATGACTGGTCAGTCAACTTGGATTCACTTTACCAAATCTCTTATTAGTTCTGCTTTCAGTTGATTTTCTTGGGTTTACAGGCAAATATTATAGCAGCAAATTTGTAATGTATGTCTAACAACTTACCTTATATACTTTGATGCTTTTATCAGTATGAAATATTCTTTTAAATTCCACTTTGTCCTTTCCACCCCATTAGAGCCCCAAAGCCCGTTGGCAGAAACTTTGACACATCTGGTTCACATTGTACAGATAGATAGGGGAGTTATGATAAAGTAGCTTTTGATGTCTCCTGAGTGGACATTTCAAGAAGCAAAGTCTGGGTGGGAGCTAAAACTCAACCTCCTCTGCTTTATAATTTGGGATCATCCCTCCTAATTTCTACCAACAGACTGGTCACCCATTGCTTCTTGTGGATACTGTACATTTTCATCTTTTCTCTGCTTTCCCTGATATTGCGAGAAGCTGTGCCAGGGGCTGCAGGTAAACTGGAGTCAATGAATTCTTTTTCATCTTCCCTTTACCTGACTTTCTGGGTCTTTTGATGCTGTGGCTTCCTCTGTTCTACCTTTTACATGTTCAATTTGCTTCGGCCATACCACCTTGCCCTGCTTCTGCTTCTCTATTCCCTCATGTCTCTAACCTGGAATCCTCAGCCCACCTCCATCATGTCAGTGCCCCCAGGACCCTGTCTCTGCTCTTTTTATTCCAGACACTCTCTACACAAGAGCTCAGACTCCAGTAGTCTCAACAAGACAACTCTGCCAATGACTCCTATTTCCCATCCTGTTCAAATCCTGGGCTATAGAGCTTCTCTGTAATTCCACACGCTGTTCAAATTCTGGGCTATAGAGCTTCTCTGTAATTCCACCCGATGTCCCCTACACAACACTGAACCCACCTGCTCTCCTATGGTCCACTGCTCAGAGACTAGATCATCACTCAAGCTAGTAAACTGGCAGCCATCAGACTCCTGATATAGGACATCCTTTCCTCATATAGGACATTCCTCCAGGACCTTTCCTGACCCTCTTACCTCCTCCAGGATATCTAATGCCTATTTCTCCTCTTTATCCCTACTCCTCATCCTTCAGTTCAGGCCTCACAAACAGAACTGCCTCCATGATGCCAAATTTGATGTTGGGGACCCCAGAAGATGTTTTTGGATTTGGAGATGTTAACTCCAGGGGACCTGGGATTGAGGTCTGGATCTGCTGCCAGTTAGTCACATGAGTATAGACCAATCTCTTGACCTGGTGAATCTATCTCACAGGGTGGTCAAGGGAGAGTGGGGATTAAAACAAGAGGGCACAATATCATTCTCTGAAAGGACATGGAAAAATATAACTGTGGTTAACACTGGGGTTAAGATAAGGAAACACCACAATGTGAATATACTTAACACTATCAAACTGTACACTTAAAAGTAAATGAGATGCTAATTTTTATGTGTATTTTACAATAAAAATTAAAAATAAGATAACAGAGAAGTGGGGGCATGGTGGAATGCTTTATAAACAAACAAGGGAGACTTCATATGCTAAACCTTCTTATTGATGGACCCTTCAGTCAATGGGGCTCCCCTGGTGGCTCATTGGTAAAGAATCTGTCTGCAATGCAGGAGACCTGGGGTTCGATCCCTGGGTAGGGAAGACCCCCTAGAGAGGGAATTGCTGAGATAAAAAGGGAAGCAAAAGGGTATTAATTTTTGTAGAGCTCTCGGTACCTGCCACATCCTGTAGGGGGCGCCTTTCTCAACCACCTCCATGGATCCTCATGCTCCAAGTTGCAGCCTCTCCAAAGGGTGGGGATCTCAGATCTGCATCCCCGGAGAAGGGCTGAAATGGAGCTTAGCTACCCAGGCCCTCCAACTGTTTCCATGTGCCTCTATGTTCCTCCTGAGCCCACGTTGTTCCTAGACTGTCTCTGAAATACATGATGCAAATCCCAGCTAGCCCAGTATCCATAGAAACCTGAATTTCCCATCCTCAGCCTGTTCCCTAGAGAAAGAAACCCACCCAAGCAACACCCACAAACAGGGACTGATGGCACCCACAGGAGCACTTCCCATGTGCTAGGGAATCAGGCTTTAATAGCCAGTGATCTGTCTTGCTGGGTCCTCCAGGCATGGCTGGGGAAGGAATAGGAGGCATAGAACCTTGTAAGATGCATTTTCTTTTTGAAAATTGAAGGGACCTACTATAGTCCCTACCACGAACGATCAGTCATCTTTTGCCCAATCCAGCAGCTCTGAGGCCACAAAGATCATATTCACGGTGCACTCGAGTCAATATTTGACATCTTTAATCTTGTACATACAAGCACATGAACCATCTGTGAAACATGACTGTCCAATTTTATCGTGCATGATTGATTACTAATCTTAGGAACAATTTCCCAAGACTTGCTCCTCTCTGGAACAACCTTGCCATCCTTCAAACGTGACGACTATTTAGTTTTTTCTCCAGACTCAACACATGAAGAAACAAGGCTCCTGGTACCAAGCCACACTCAGGTTCTTGAATGCTGGTCAGCTGCAGCACCTGGAATCAGCAGCCCCTACCGTGTGCAGGATACCAGCCTTTGCTAGTGACACAAATTGCAAATCAAAGGACATTAGAACTGGAAAAGACCTTGAAAAAATCATGCACATGTCCTTTTCCTGTTTACAGATGAGAAGTTGAATGGCTTTATGTGAAGTACCAGAGTAGCACAGCCAAGCAAAACAACAGTGAACTCTCAACTGCCAAGTACATGTCAGATCTTGTCCTGGTTTACACTTTTGCTCACTTAATCTCATGACCACCTTATGAGGTAGGTTATTATCTCCACTCATCTTAAGATCTCCATTTTTCACATAATGAAACTAAGGCACTGAGAAGTTAGGTAACTCTCCCAAGGTCACACAGTGGCTGAGGCAGACTTCGAACCCAGATCATTCATCCCCCACTAACACACTAGCTATGTAGATCACTAGATACCTTGGTAAGGACTGAGATTTTAAAAACGTATGTTGAGGTCTCAAGTGTAAGGTTTGTCTTCTATGTCATGAGCAGCTAAATTCCACTTTTTTTTTTTTTTTTTCCGTTTTAAAACCTTAGGGTGAAATAAACAAGAAGCTGAATGCACCAGTTGAACTGACTATATGAGAACATCCATGACAAACCTCCTCTTAGAGGGGAGGAAAATCATCTTAATAACATCCTTTGAGTTGTCTCCTTTTGTTGGGTTGCTTAGAGATACAGACCTAGAGTATCTGCTTTTATTATTTTTGGTTGTGCTGGGTCTTTGCTGCTGTGCAGGCTTTTCTCTAGTTGCTGCGAGCACAGGCTACTGTCCAGTTGTGGTGCACAGGTTTCTCATTGTGGTGGCTTCTCATTACAGAGCACAGGCTCTAGGGGTGTATATTCAGTTGTTGCGGCACACAGGCTGAGTTGCCCCACGGCATGTGGGATCTTCCTGGACCAGGGATTGAACCTATGTCTCCTTGCACTGGCAGGTGGATTCTGTACCACTGAGCTACCAGGGGAGCCCCCAAAAGTATCTGCTTTTAAATTATAGTGTATTGGGGGAACCAGAATATACTCACAACAGAATACTGCTGTTCATGAAATTCCTCTGGATTTTTTTCATGGTAATATGATTGTCCACAAAGAAGGGGGCTGAGTGTCTGGGCAGAAGTGGGAGAGGCTGTTCTTTTGTACCTTTTGGATTTACAGCCACATAAGTGGGTGATCTCATCAAACAACACACACATATTAGAGACAAATTGTGTGTTGCATGTCTATATGTATAAATCCTAGTCTTCTCAGTCATTACAACATAACCCTTTTCCCATGTTGTTTTAATAAACATAAGTTTTATGTCTATAACCTTCCAGTCTCAAGAAATTTAAGCACTCCCAATATAAGTTCATTTCTCAATTTCCTTTGGGATTTTTCATTAACATGAATCATAATGTCAACATTCAAAATCGTCCACTTTCTGAAGAATTAGCCAACACGCATTGAGTCTATAGTATGTTTAGGACATAATACAAAGCATTTGTACCCCCCAAATCCCCTCATTTAATCTCTACAACCTGAGGTAGGTACCCTAAATCCTCATTTAGATGAGGGAGCAGAGGATCGAAGGCTCAGTAGCTCATAAATCATACAGTTGGAACTTGGGTGTAGGAATCTGGATTTCTGGTTCCGGCTGCTATCTCTTTACCAAAGATGCTTCCAGCTAATAAAACTTCCAGGTACAGCTTACCTGGGCTGCCATGCACACACTCAATTATCACATTATGTGGGTAGGAGGGCTCAAGGGAAGAAGAAATGGGCTCCTGAACTAGGGCTCCTTGTCAATAGAATGGCTACCCATGCTGAGATAGCTGCCCATGCCTGAGCCAAGACCTAGAACTGGCTTAAGGGCAATGTCAAAGGTAAGAGTTCCAGGATACACAAACAACAAAAAGAAAAATAAACCAGACCCCAAAATGAAAACTTCTGTGCTTCAAAGGACATCTTCCAGAAAGTGAAAATACAGAGTGGTAGAAAATGTTTGGCAATCATGTACTGGATGAGGGACTTGTGTCTAGAATGTATGAAGAACTCTTGCAACTAGATAGTAAAAACAATAACAACAAAAAAAGATTTTAAAATGGGCAAAGGATCTGAAGTCAGCTCTCCTAAGAAGGTAAACAAATGGTCAATAAGCACCTGAAAAGAGGCTCCATACCATGAATCATTAGGGAAATCCAAGTCAAAACTACAATGAGATACGACCTCACATGTACTAGGATGCCCAAGTTAAAAGACGGACAGTAACGAGTGCTAACGAGGATATGGACCAACTGGAACCTCCCTACATTATAAGACTGTACAAAGGTGCGGCCACACTGGAAAACGGCCTGGCAGTCCCTCAAAAGGTTAAACGAGAGTCAGGACATGATCCAGCAAGTCTGCACCTACTTACCTATCCAAAAGAACAAAAAACATACGTCCACACAAAATCTTGCACATAAATGTTTACAGCAGCATTATTCATAATGGCAAAAAGTGAAAACAATCAAAATGTTTTCACCAACTAAAGAGTTGGTAAGTAAAATGCAGTATATATCCATATAATAGGTTATCCAATGATAAAAACAAAAACATTGAATACATGCTACAAGGTGAATGAAACTTTTTGCTTATGAGAACACTGAAAGGAAAATGTCAAAAAAAAAAGTATACTTTGGCTCAAACACTTTATTTTGGTAAAAAGGGGCCTAGGCAATCCACAATATCCTGTAAAAATAAAACAAAGCCCTTCCAACACCTAAGATGGAAAGGAAAAAACATTTTTAAAAGTTTACAACAACTAACAAAATAGTTTCAGGTCAAGATTTATTAGGTAGTGATTTGCATTTAACAGGCTACATAAATATGGTAGAAAGTGCACACTGGACTCAGATGTGTTGGGTCCAAAGTGCCTTGAGCTTTGCTGAATCTGAGCATCTTTAGAGGGGCCACTCAGCTCACATCCACCCCTTTGCCAACATCCTCACCCCTCTCCTGCATCTGGTCCCCTTGACTCAGTGGTATATCCTACCACCTCCCTCCCCTGGCCACCAATGATGGACACATCACACTTATAACCAATTTTTAGTTTTGAATCATCATTTCTGTTTAAAATGTCCATTTCGGTGAACCAGGAGATACAAGCAGGAGAAAGTTTGTGAGTCTTCGGTAAAAACACCTCCATTAGAACATTGCTCCTACAGGGAGACATTCCCTGTCCCAGGACACAAGTGAGGAGGTGACAATTAAAAACCCTCCACAGGCACATGAAGACGAAAAGGTAAGGCAGGAGTCTGGAGGCAAGGCAGAGGGAGAAGAAATCAGGATGAAGATGTAAAAGGCAGCAGAACAAGAATGAGCAGGCTGAGGTCAGCAGAGACCGGAGCCCCGGAGCCCCTCCTCATTCCTGACACCAACCCCCCCTCCCTGGACAGAATTGCCTCCCTTCCCTCCTAACACAAAGGGGCCCTCTTCTCCTCCTTCTGTACCTCTGTGAGAGGAACCCAAGAAAGGTCCTCCACACAACTGCAGCGCATCCATCACCTTCCAGATCCCCCATCTCATTTGCAGATGAGGAAAGTGAAAATTATGCTATTTAAATTGTGTTTTTTAAAGTGCTCTGGAAACTCTGTTCAAGAGGAAATTGTGCAAGAAGTCTTAATCTGTAAGTTAGAGCCGATTGGATGGGCAGCCTTGTCCCCACCCCCACTCTGAAGGGCTCCACAGACAAGCCAGGGCATGGGTCCTGCCCAAAGCCATGGCAATGGTGCTAGAATAACCATATTTTCTTCTTTTCTGAATTCCTGACACTCTGGCTCCTGGGGCCACTCTGGCTCGTGGAGCCTCCCTGGCCAGCAAGTTCCTGCAGACAGCAAACAACTTCCCTGTGAGTGTGCTTTTGAATGCAGTCAATCTTTTTCATGCAAAACAGTACCCCAACCACCTCCTGTGCGAGGCTCTCACCAGGATCCACTCCAAGCCAATAATCCCCTGTGCTAATCAATCCACAGGCTTCCCAGGTGGCTCAGCGGTAAAGAAGCCACCTGCCAATGCAGGAGATGAGGGTTCAATCCCTGCATCAGGAAGATTTCACGGAACAGAAAATGGTAACCCACTCCAGGATTCTTGAATGAAAAACTGCAGGGACAGAGGAGTCTGGTGGGTACAGCCCATGGAGTCACAAAGAGTAGGACATGACTGAGCACGCACATATGCACAATCAACCCACGTCCAGGTTTCAGGACAACTAGGGGCAGCCACCATGCCCCAGAACCTGTGAAAAGTACTGACTTGCCGATCATAAACCCACTCACCCGGTACCCTGCCTCCTCTGTTCCTTTCCATGAAAAGCATGCCCCTTGCCTCCTAAGGACTCTGCTGCTTCCCCTGGTGCCCCCCTCCCCACGCCATCCCCACCGCAGCACCCCTTCTCCTAGGAACTGTAAGTAACAAACTCTTTTCAACAGCAGTCCCCTCCCATCTGCTGGCCTCACAACACTTGAAAAATGATTTTAAAACAAAAACCTACATTTTTTAAACAGACCCACTCTAGAAACAAACATTATCCCCAGAAATCTTAGAATCTGGATCAGGAAATTCACATCCAGAGGATGCCACAACTTTGGAAAAAGCCTGACCCAGGAGGTGTCTCCTGGCTGACTTTCAAAGGAGGGGAGAAAAGGGACCAAAAAAAAAGGAGGGAAAGGCTCGTGGCTTGGAGCCACAGAAAATGACAAGGTAGGTCAGTGGGAAGATCCTGGTAAGAAGGCAGGCGGTAGAGAGGTACCAAGGCAAGCGTGGCTTTGGGAAGGGACAGGAAGGAAATGGGACCGATTGCTGGATGCAAGCAGAGTCCAGCGGGCCTGAGGGTCCTCAGCTGTCCAGCTCCTCCTTGATGGTGATGCGCAGCGGGCAAATGCGCAGTGGTTCTGGGGACCCGTCACCCCGCGAGCCGCCCAGGTAGAAGTAAGGCCGCACCTCCCCGAAGCGGGCGTGGAAGGTGTACAGGTGGCAGTGGCGCTCAGCGTCATAGAAGGACAGCTCGCCCTCCTCGCACTCCAGCTCCACGCGCAGGCGGCGCGGGATGGCGGGGACCAGGGGCGATGTGGCGGGATCCGAGGTCACGCAGTGGTCGCCGTCCACGCCCTGCGTGCGGCCCACATACCAGAAGCCCGAGCGCGTGTCATGGTAGCAGCTGTGCGCGTGGCCCTCGGTGCCCGCATCCTGTCGCGTCCGCACCACCCCCACGCGCCAGCTGGCCAGTGCCCCCAGGTCCACCTCCCAGGCGTGTGAGCCCTGTGACAGGATGCAGGAGCCCAGCAGGCAGGGCGCCGACGAGAAGCGCTCTGGGTTCTCCACCTGCACCCGGTAGCCGTGGTTGGTGACGGTAGTGAGGTCGTCGGACACGGACAGCCAGCCAGCCGCGGTGTTGGGATCAAGGCTGAAAGGCACTGGGTGCGGAGAGAAGACAGTGGGGAAATCAGACCCGCCTGTGGCCTCGGGTCCCCCTAAAATAACCCACTGTTTTCCACCTGGCCCAGTGAACAAAGGGGGCTGCCCTGGGCTGGGGGTCGCACTATGGGTTGAAATGTGCCCTGCACAGCCTGGATGGGAGGGGAGTTGGGGGGAGAATGGACACATGTATATATATGGCTGAGTCCCTTCACTGTTCACCTGAAACTATCACAACATTGTTAATCAGCTACACCCCAATACAAAATAAAGTTAAAAAAAAAACACAACATAAAACGTGCCCTACAAAAAAGGTATGTTGAAGTTTTAACCCCAGCACCTCAGGAGGTGACCTTATCTGAGAATGAGGTTCTTGCAGATGTTAACAATTTAAGATGAGATCAGACGGGAAGAGAAGGGGCCCCTGATCCAATATAACTGCTGTCCTTATTAAAAAGGAGAAAACCAGTCACCTGAGGGGAAGAGCCCTCTGATGATGGAGGCACAGGTCACAGTGCTGCAACTGCCTGCGCAGAGCTCACTAGAAAATACCAAAATTTAGGAAGAAGCGAAGAAGGACCCTCCCCTACAGGTTTCAGAGGCAGTGTGGCCCTGCAGACACCTTGGCTTTAGCCTCTGGAACCATGAGAAGAAAATTCTGTCATTTTAAAGCATCCAGACTTCAGTCTTTTGTGCGGATAGCCACAGGAAGCCAGTGAACCTCACAAGATGCCTGTACCACCTTAGAAAAGCATGTGACATGCCCCTGGTCACTGACATTTCTCCCCATAAAATCATGTCTCAGTTTGGGATGCTACTGCAAAAGTAGCAGAGATGGGGTGGCTTAAACAACAGGACAATATTTCTCATGGTTCTGCTACTGGAATTCTGAGACCAGGGATCCAGCATGCTTACATTCTGCTGAGGGCCCTCTTTTTGGTTTACAGATGGCTGCCTTCTTACTGTGTCCTCATAAGGCAGAGGGAGAGAGAGAAAAGAAGCCAGCTCTCTGGTGTCTCTTCTTAAAAGGGCACTAATCTGATCATCAGAGGGTCCCATCCACATGACCTCTTCTAACTATGATCACCTCCCAAAGGCCCTGCTTTCAAATTCCATCACATGGAGGTTAGGCCTTCAACATATGAATTTGGTCGGGGACACATTCAGTCCACAGTGACCTGCATGGGCTACAATCACTTTGGGAGAGGCAGCCCTAAACTGAGGAGCTCTTCTCTTTCATTATATATATAATATGGTTCTGAAGAGAAAGGGAAGTCAGCTGCTCTTTCCGGAGAGGTGGCCAAGTGTCAGGACCCAAAATAGGAAAGCGCTCTGTCAGGAATGGTTTGAGCAGCAGGACATGGAGCGCAGCAGGGCACAGGGACCTGCATGAAAGAGGCTGGAAATGTGACCAATGCAGGGAGAAGGCGGTCTTACGGGGCGGGAAGCAGGAAGGAGTTCGTTCAGCAGGCCCTCTACCCAGCATGACCTCCCCCGGCCTCTTACACCTGCCTGGGGCCCCCACTCACCAGATTCGACACACATAACCATCTTCCTCCAGACGCGGTACTTCAAGGAGTCCAGGTACTTGCAGACGTCAATGAGCATGCCGGGCTGGATGGGCTCCGGCTCCATCGTGCAGAAGAGGCTAGGAAAGGAGAAGTGGGCTTTGCGGGGCAGAGCCAGGGGCAGGTGTTCTGGGCCTAACTGAGTCAGCTGGAAACAGGATCCCTTGCCTCAGGTCTGCATTCCCTGGCTGCCTTATTCAAGACAAACCTACACTGGGCTCTGATGGGAGATAAGCCAGGAATCAACTGGGTGGCTCACATCCTTCAGGACTCAGTACTAGAGCCCTTCCTGCCCTTGCCGGAATAAATATAAACAGGAGGTTCTCAGACATGGTTTAATTTCATGTGAGCAGAAATGATACATACACATCAGCTCATAGGATGTCTGAGCTGGAAGGCACCTTAGGGGCCCTCTAGTCCCACATTTTGAAAGCGTCAGTGGCCTTTGCTTGAACACCTCCAGTGACAGGGAACTCACTACCACCCAAAGCATTCTCTTCCATCTTTGTACAGCTCTGACTGGGACAGTTATTCCCTATTCATCTCTGTGACCCCAACAACCATCAACACAGACTAATATGTCCTGAGACTCTCAGAGGGAGGGGGCTGACCAAAGGAGAAGGTTAAATGTTGGGCTGACCGTCAGAGAACTACAAGCCCCATGCGGGATGACAGTCTCTCCCCACATAGTAGATGGTCACACTCCACCCTCAGGAAGACAACACCGCACCAGTGCGAACTGGAAGTCCGTGTCTTGAAAGAGGGCTCTCCACTTGGCCGGTCCCACTGCTGCCTCTGTACTGCACCAGCTGGCCTCACCACCTGCCTGGCCCGGGAGCCACCTGAGGTTGCACCCCTGGTATTTCTGCCTACGCTTCCCCTCCCCCTACCAGACTTGGCAACTTACCGGCGTTTTCGGCTCTTGTGTTTCTGGAAAAAAAAAAAAAACCAGATACACAAACACAGACACAGAGAAAACATATAAATCTCTGACCTCAAAAGGAGTCATACATCCCATGTTCATGGATCAGACGTTTAGTATTATTAAATAATAATAATATTAAGGTTAATATTGCTATAATTAAATTACTAATAATATTGTTAAGATGGCAATACCACCTCAAAAATAAATACTTTAAAATAATAAATAAATAAATATTTTAAAAAACAATATAGCCAGGGCTGCTGATCTCAGGGTCCCCACTGGCCCCTGAAATCTGGCCCCTGTCACTAGATCTGGACGCTGCACTCCTCACCATGAGAAAGGAAACGTCATCCTCTTTCATCTCCATCTGCAGCCGCTCAATCTCCTGGGCCAAGGCCTCCGTGTCCTCCGTCAGCCGCTTCATCTTCTCCTCCGCCAGGTGCTGCTTCTGCCTTGCCTCATTGGCCATGGCATCCAGGATGGCCTGCTCCTCCACGCGAAGGAACTCGCGGAGCTTGTCAAATTCCTGCTGGATCCGTGCTTCCAGCCAGGCTGCCTCCACCTGCAGCACAGGGTGGGGCCGGGTGGGGCAGAGGAGGGGCGGAGCCTCAGCCATCACCCAGCGAGGCCTCCGGATGTTTAGCAAAGGAACTCCATTTTTTAAAAAAAGAAATCACGTGCAGAACCTCTGAAGATAAAATATGGATGCAGCTTTCTTAGCACATATTTGTAAGTTTAAAGTAAGTCAAACAGCATAGGGACTTCCCTGGTGGTCCAGTGGTTGAGAATCTCCCTTTCAGTGCATGGGACGTAGATCCCATATGGCTCGGGGCAACTAAGTGGTCCTCCAAAAGGAAAACCCGGGAGCACGGCCAAAAATTTTTGTAAAAAAGATATGTTTTAAATTAAAAAGTCAAACAGCATAATGAGATTGTTTAGATCAATGAATAAAACAAAATCAGTGCTTATAGAGGACAACTGTAATTCTATAAATTCCTCAATAATATTTTGTACTTGCATAGGTTGTACGATAGTGAGGGAAACTCTGAATCACACAAGTGAACTGTTGCAAACAGCAATGATTTTTAAAAATCACTCGCCTTCCAATATTAGGACTTCAAATTCGATAGATTTGATAGATGCTTAAAAAAATAGTAGAAACTATGTATTTTAAAACTGAATCAGTAACATACTAATATGACAAAATGATTCACTGAACAGGAGGAAATGACCAGAAAGGGAGGGAAATGATTTATTGAAAGGGCTTCCCAGATGACACAGTAAAGAATCTGATCCCTAGGTCAGGAATATCCCTTGGAGGAGGAAATGGAACCCTATGCCAGTATTCTTGCCTGGAAAATCCCATTGACAGGGGAGCTTGGAGGGCTACAGTCATGGGGTCACAAAGAGTTGGACATGACTGAGCACGCATGCACAATTTATTGAAAAAGGGCAAACTAGGAAAAATATTTCCAACATATATGAGATTGCTATTCTTCATATACAAAGTGCTCTTAAGTCTCTACAAGAAGAAAAGACAAACATCCCAAGAAAAAGAATGTGAACATTCACAGGAAAAATACAGATAGCTGTTATTCTTATGAAAGGAAGCACACACTTTGTTTGACTTACTTTAATAACCAAAGAAAAGCAAAGGAGGAGAGACGGCATTGTTGAAATACCAGGTAAAAAGACTGACAAGGTACAGTGGAAGAGAGTGAAATTTGGGAGGCTTCTTATCACAAAGGAGGATAAAAAACAGAGTGGACACGAAAAGCCAGCCAGTGCAAAGTCAGCTCCAGCCAGCCTCACCCTGGCCATGGAGCCTCTCAATAAAGGGGAAGACACACTTTCACCTCTCATTCACCAGGATGGACTGAATTGAGAGGAAAAGTGTTAGTCAAACCAGTATCCTGGACTCTCCACAAGTGACTGACTACATGAGAATTCTACAGCAGCTGGGATGGACAGACAGGGGCTGTCACTTGGACATACGGACACAACCCAGGTATCCTCAGTGCATCCCACATCAGGCCAGCCAGGCAGATGGCAGTGGCCAAGCCTGGGGGGAGATGAAGCTGGGGGGAATGGGGGTTGGATGAGGGCCCTTGAGGCCATGGTGAGGAGCTTGAACTAGACAGTTTTAAGCAGAGGAGTGACACAACCAATCTATTTTATTTACAAGATCAGTCCACTGCAAGGAGTGTGGACTGCATACAAGAGCAAAAGCATGGGGCCCAGGTAGGAGGGCCGGCAGAGGCGATGGGGACCTGGAACAGATGCTGGGAGTGGAGAGGGCACATCAATGGACAGGTGCATTCTGGAGACAGTGGATGTGAGGTGTGAGAATGGGGGTGTCGCTGGTTTGAGCACCCCAGCAGGTGGTGCAGCATGGCACCTGTTATCAGTCTGAGTTCACAGGCACAGGGGGCTGCGGAAGCCGCTTGGTGGTTGCTGGCGTGGCCACGCCCAGGTGTTTAAAGATTCCATGAAGTCACAATCAGCATCCAAGGGCACGGCTGTGCTCGCCAGCAGGGCTGCTGAAGGCTGACCCTGTAGCAGCAGCCATGGCCAGGGCCAGCCCACCCGCACCTCTGCCCCACGGTAGTCCAAGTGTGCCCATCTGCACCCTCAGCCCCAGTGCTCACTCACCTGATTGTGCTTGGCGATGGCCTCGTAAGAGCGCTGCATTGCCCAGAAGGCCTTGGCTTTCTCCCGCAGCGCATGCTCCATGTTCCTGCACTTGGCCTGCCAAGAGGGACCAGAAGGAGGTGGGTTAGGGGCAGAGGCCGGGCAGGGACGCAGCATGCCACATCACAGCTGGAGATGCACTTCACTGTGGGTACCACTCGACCATTATTTACTGAACCCAGTCCAGCCACATGCTGGGGGACACAGTGGGGAAAGCATAGCTCTGACCCTCCACCTGATGGTGTACAGCACAAAGGGCCGCCGATACCCTCCAACCCAGCACCTGTGTTTATACCCGAAAACAGATAGGGAAACAGCTGAGGAGGTAAAGGGACTAGTTTCCATGCTGGTCACAGGACAGAACAGAAGGACATCCTGCTAAGCCTGAGGCCAGTGCAGGCGGAGGAGTGAACCCAAGCTGGGGGGTCAACAATGTGCTCACAGGCCCCCTTCACGACTTCGTGAACTGGAGTGGTTTACAGTCATGAAAGAACAGGTCTGATCACGAGGTTAACCCAGTTCTTCCCACAGGACCTTGTCTAAACCACAATCATCCTGGGTTGGTTCTAGGATCCCCACAGATACTGAAATCCCAGGATGCTCAAGTCCCTTATGTAAAAATGCTTCAGTGCTAGTATAAAAGTCTGTGTAAGTAGTTGTAAGTACAATGTAAATGCTATGTAGGTAGTTAACAGAGTGGTAAATTTAAGCTGTGTTTTTAGTCCCTAAAGCCTCATCCCCACCTGGGCCTGGTTTAGATGACAAGATTCTGGACTTTGAGCTAATGCTGTAATGGGACAAGATGACTGGGGATCCTGGGAGGGAGTGAGCATGCTCTGCAGGTGGGAGGGACATCAATCATTGAAGCCAGACTGGAGGAAGCAGCCTTGCAAATGGCCCTAAGGATCCCCACTTCCCAGTACTGCACTGCTGAAAGCCCCTCCCTGAGGGCTGGATCAACAAAAGACATGCTTCTAATCAAGAGAATATGGCAAAAGTGATGGGAGATGAGCTGAGGTGACAAAAAGCCTGCACTGACCCTTTCTCACCCTCTTTTGCTCCCTCACTCTCAGATGGAAGTGACCCAACCAACGGAGCAGCCCAGGGGGCTAGGAAGTAAGGGTGTCCGACCAACAGCCCATGAAGACCTGAATCTGCTGCCAATCACACAAGCGAGCCTGAGTGGGGATCCTGGCCTCCTCGGGCTTTCCGATGAGACTGCAGCCCCAGTCCACATTGCCGCACCACTGAGACCCTGAGGCAGAAACACCCATCCAGTCATGCCAGATTCCTGACCCACAGACACCATGAGATGGTAAACATTTTTGTTTGAGGCCACTATGTTTGGGGGAGTTTGTCACACAGCAGTAGATAACTAGCCCATGTGTCCGATTCCACGGTCTATTCTTTTAACCACACTTCTACAGAAAATAAACAGTGACTTCCTTTACTTCAGGTTTAGTTTTCAATTCATTCTGGTCATCCTTATGTTCTTCTTGACAATATGTAACAGATTTTTTAAAAATATTGTTTTCTATAATATCTCTAAGGTGTGTCACTTCAACAGCAAAATAACATCAGCATAAGTGTCCCACAAAACCACTGAAACGTCATCCCAATGTGTCATTTGATGGGACGAGATGTTTTGTAGCCAAGTTATGTAATATTATCCCAAAGAAAAATTCCATGATTTGTGAAATTACGTGAATGTCAGGGGTAAAGCAACGGTCCACACACGTTACCCAGGGCTGTGCTGGCCCCAAAGAACACATCCCTGACCCTCTGCCCTTCAACCTCGAGTTAGGGAATTATGGGGCAATGAAGAGGGAAGTGGGTAACAGTCCCTTGTCTTTCTCAAACTTTTTAATCACTTGGAGAGTTCTGCTTCAATTCAGCAAGTCCCAGCCCTAATATGTGCCCTTCTCTGAGTTGCTCGCTGGTGAGATTTACCAATGATTGTATTATCGCTGTGCTGTGCTAAGTCGCTTCAGTCATGTCTGACTCTTTGCAACCCCATGGACCACAGTCTGCCAGGTTCCTCTGTTCATGGGATTCTACAGGCAGGAATACTGGACTGGACTGCTGTGCCCTCCTCCAGGGTATCTTCTTGACCCAGGAATCGAACCCACATGTCTTATGTCTCATGCACTGGCAGGCAAGTTGTTTACCACTAGCGCCACCTGGAAAGTCTGTATTATCACTAATAAACAGTGATCACGGAGCATGCACTTTGCACAAAGCACTAAATCAGGTCCTTTACGGATATCATTCTATTGAATTCTTACATTTCTGTGAGGTAGGCACTATATTCCTAACACATAAAAGAGAAAAGAAGCCCAGAAGAATTAAGTAACTTGCCAAAATTATAGTGAGCAGCAGAACCAGGCACTGTCTGCAGAACTGCCCAAAAATAAAGGCCACAGTGTTAACCAAAACATTACCCAACCTGTTTCATTAAGGGAGCTACTACTATGTTGTCCAGTTGTCTTCTGTGTTTCCAAATGTGCCATCTTATTTCCAAATTTGTTAACATCAAACATACTGTCAATGTCTTTAATTCTGGAGCATAAAAGCTTATAATTCTGGCCATACTTTGCCCAACTCCTTAAATAACCTAGCATGTTAATGAAAATTTCCTCCCGTCAATGTCTAACTGAACAACACATCTTAAAAACTTAAGGAAAATCAAAAATTGAAAATGACCCAAATGTCGATCAACAAGAGATGGGTGAATAAATGATGATATTATTAAACGGAAAGCTGGGCTTCCCCGGTGGTGCAGATGGTAAAGAAACTGCCTACAATGCAGGTGGCCCGGGTTCAATCCCCGGGTCAGGAAGATCCCCTGGAGAAGGCAACGGCAATCCACTCAATATTCTTGCCTGGGAAATTCTATGGACAGAGGAGCCTGGTGGGCTACAGTCCATGGGGTCACAAAGAGTTGGACACGACTGAGCAACTAACACTTTAACTTTTACATATGGAAAGCTACTTAGCAATAAATAAGGAATAAATTACTGATACATATACAGACGCATTTTCTGTGATAATGGTTTCAATGTGTGTCTAGACACACTGAAACCATAATACAGAAAACTAGCCAATCTGATTACACGGACCACAGCCTTGTCTAACTCAATGAAACTGAGCTATGCCGTGTGGGGCCACCCAAGATGGATGGGTCACGGTGGAGAGGTCTGACAGAATGTAGTCCACTGGAGAAGGGAATGGCAAACCACTTCAGTATTCTTGCCTTGAGAACCCCATGAACAGTATGAAAAGGCAAAATGACAGGATACTGAAAGAGGAACTCCCCAGGTCAGTAGGTGCCCAATATGCTACTGGAGATCAGTGAAGAAATAACTCCAGAAAGAATGAAGGGATGGAACCAAAGCAAAAACAATACCCAGCTGTGGATATGACTGGTGACAGAAGCAAGGTCTGATGCTGTAAAGAGCAATATTGCATAGGAACCTGGAATGTTGGGTCCATGAATCAAGGCAAATTGGAAGTGGTCAAACAGGAGATGGCAAGAGTGAACATTGACATTCTAGGAATCAGCAAACTAAAATGGACTGGAATGGGTGAATTTAACTCAGATGACCATTATATCTACTACTGTGGGCAGGAATCCCTTATAAGAAATGGAGTAGCCATCATGGTCAACAAAAGAATCCAAAACGCAGTACTTGGATGCAATCTCAAAAACGACAGAATGATTTCTATTCATTTCCAAGGCAAACCATTCAATATCATGGTAATCCAAGCCTATGCCCAACCAGTAACGCTAAAGAAGCTGAAGTTGAACGGTTCTATGAAGACCTACAAGACCTTTTAGAACTAATACCCAAAAAAGATGTCCTTTTCATTATAGGGGACTGGAATGCAAAAGTAGGAAGTCAAGAAACACCTGGAGTAACAGGCAAATTTGGCCTTGGAATACAGAATGAAGCAGGACAAAGGCTAACAGAGTTTTGCCAAGAGAACGCACTGGTCATAGCAGACACCCTCTTCCAACAACACAAGAGAAGACTCTACACATGGACATCATCAGATGGTCAACACCGAAATCAGATTGATTATATTCTTTGCAGTCAAAGATAGAGAAGCTCTATACAATCAGCAAAAACAAGACTGGGAGCTGACTGTGGCTCAGATCATGAACCAAATTCAGACTGAAATTGAAGAAAGTAGGGAAAACCACTAGACCATTCAGGTATGACCTAAATCAAATCCCTTATGATTATACAGTGGAAGTGAGAAATAGATTTAAGGGACTAGATCTGTTAGATAGAGTGCCTGATGAACTGTGGATGGAGGTTCATGACATTGTACAGGAGACAGAATCAAGACCAACCCCATGGAAAAGAAATGCAAAAAAGCAAAATGGCGGTCTGAGGAGGCCTTACAAATATCTGTGAAAAGAAGAGAAGCGAAAAGCAAAGGAGAAAAGGAAAGATATACCCATTTGAATGCAGAGTTCCAAAGAATAGCAAGGGGAGATAAGAAAGCCTTCCTCAGTGATCAGTGCAAAGAAATAGAGGAAAACAATAGACTGAGAAAGACTAGAGATCTCTTCAAGAAAATTAGAGATACCAAGGGAACATTTCATGCAAAGATGGGCTTGATAAAGGACAGAAATGGTATGGACCTAACAGAAACAGAAGATATTAAGAAGAGGTGGCAAGAATACACAGAAGAACTGCACAAAAAAGATCTTTACAACCAAGATAATCACGATGGTATGATCACTCACCTAGAGCCAGACATCCTGGAATGTGAAGTCAAGTGGGCCTTAGAAAGCATCATTACAAACAAAGCTAGTGGAGGTGATGGAATTCCAGTGGAGCTATTTCAAATCCTGAAAGATGATGCTGTGAAAGTGCTGCACTCAATATGCCAGCAAATTTGGAAAACTCAGCAGTGGCCACAGGACTGGAAAAGGTCCATTTTCATTCCAGTCCCAAAGAAAGGCAGTGCCAAAGAATGCTCAAACTATCACACAACTGCACTCATTTCACACGCTAGCAAAGTAATGCTCAAAATTCTCCAAGCCAGGCTTCAGCAATACATGAACCATGAACTTCCAGATGTTCAAGCTGGTTTTAGAAAAGGCAGAGGAACCAGAGATCAAATTGCCAACATCCGCTGGATCATCGAAAAAACAAGAGAGTTCCAGAAAAACATCTATTTCTGCTTTATCGACTATGCCAGATCCTTTGACTTGTGGATCACAATAAACTGTGGAAAATTCTGAAAGAGATGGGCATACCAGACCACCTGACCTCCCTCTTGAGAAACCTATATGCAGGTCAGGAAGCAACAGTTAGAACTGGACATGGAACAACAGACTGGTTCCAAATAGGAAAAGGAGTACATCAAGGCTGTATATTGTCACCCTGCTTATTGAACTTATATGCAGAGTACATCACGAGAAATGCTGGGCTGGAAGAAGCACAAGCTGGAATCAAGATTGCCAGGAGAAATATCAATAACCTCAGATACGCAGATGACACCACCCTTATGGCACAAAGTGAAAAGGAACTAAAAAGCCTCTTGATGAAAGTGAAAGAGGAGAGTGAAAAAGTTGGTTTAAAGCTCAATATTCAGAAAACGAAGATGATGGCATCTGGTCCCATCACTTCATGGCAAATAGATGGGGAAACAGTGGAAACAGTATCAGACTTTATTTTTCTGGGCTCCAAAATCACTGCAGATGGTGACTGCAGCCATGAAATTAAAAGACACTTACTCCTTGGAAGGAAAGTTATGACCAACCTAGATAGCATGTTAAAAAGCAGAGACATTACTTTGCCAACAAAGGTCCATCTAGTCAAGGCTATGGTTTTTCCAGTGGTCATGTATGGATGTGAGAGTTGGACTGTGAAGAAAGCTGAGCTCCGAAGAATTGATGCTTTTGAACTGTGGTGTTGGAGAAGACTCTTTAGAGTCCCTTGGACTGCAAGGAGATCCAACCAGTCCATCCTAAAGGAGATCAGTCCTGGGCGTTCACTGGAAGGACTGATGCTGAAGCTGAAACTCCAATACTTTGGCCACCTCATGCGATGAGTTGACTCATTGGAAAAGACCTTGATAATGGGAGGGATTGGGGACAGGAGGAGAAGGGGACGACAGAAAATGAGATAGCTGGATGGCATCAGTGACTCGATGGACATGAGTTTGGGTGAACTCCGGGAGTTAGTGATGGACAGGGAAGCCTGGCGTGCTGCGATTCATGGGGTCACAAAGAGTCGGACACGACTGAGCAACTGAACTGACTGATACATAGACGAGTCAAAAAGTATATGTATGTATTATTTTGCAGGAAAGTACATATAATTTCATCCCATTTATGTGAAGATCAAGATCAGCAACACTAATCCAAGGTGACAAATCAGAATTAGTGCTCCTTGGTTTTAAGAAATGCCTCCCTCTCCTGAGGTCATAAAGATAATCTTCTACAGTATTTAAAGCTTTACAGCATGTCCTCTCGCATAGACTGCTGCTTCTATATGATCCCCACCTGCTTCAGGCAACTATCCCAACATGGCCTTGAAAACTCGACTGGGCCCCTCCCCCACTTCCTCTAGAACCCTGCTTTGATTTCCCCACTGTAGTTTAGTTGCCCACCATGGACACCTTTACTTCATACCCAGCATCATTGTCTCACATTCCTGGAAAGGCTGCAGGCTTCCTGGGGGTAGGTCCTCATGCCTGGTCCTCTCACCAAGCACACTGATGCTCCATAAATTGCAGACAATGAAGGCCTGCTCTGCAAAGGCAGAGGCTTTCATCCACTGCTCCCTGGTGGCTCAGGTGGTAAGGAATCTACTTGTCAATGCAGGAAATGGCTCCAGAAGATGCCCTGGAGGAGGAAATGGCAACCCACTCCAGTATTCTTGCCTGGAGAATCCCATGGTCAGAGGAGCCTGATGGGCTATAGTCCAAGGGGTCGAAAAAGAGTCAGGCATGCCTGAGCGACTGAGGATGCATGCACGTATTCAATCATGCCCACCTGACTCCAAGAAGGCAGGGGATCAGCCTGGCATGGAGCAGCCACTCAGTCCATACCTGCTGGCCCACTGATGGGGGCCCTCATCCACACAAGCCTCTAAGAACCCAAACACAGAGGCAGCTGCCCTCACAGCTCCCAGAAAAGTGGGCTGGTAGGGAAGACCTTAGCCCGACACCAGAGAAGGGTCTATCAATGTCACTCACTGGAGTAAGAGCTGAGCAAGGCCCCAGGTGAACTTTACAGTAACTGCTCTGGCTTTGGACAAGTTAACCTCTCTGAGACTCAGTATTACTGTCTGTAAAGTGGGGAGAATAGTACCCAGGTGTAGTAAGCTGAATACCAGCTCCTCCAGAGATGTGTGCTAAGTTGCATCCAATTCTTTGCAACCCCATGGACTGTAGCCCGCCAGGCTCCTCTTTCCATGGGATTCTCCAGTCAAGAATACTGCAGTGAAAGTGGGTTGCTATACCCTCCTCCAAAGATGTCCTCGTCCTAATCCTGGGAATGTGTTACCTCATGTGGCAAAAGGGATTCTGTAGATGTGATTAAAATATGGACTTTAAGGCGGGGAGATCATCCTGGATTGTCCACAGGGGCTCCCTGTAATCATGAGGGTCTTTCCAAGAGGGAGTCAGAGAAGACAAAGAGACAACAGAAGCAGAAGCTGGAATGATGTACTTCAGGATGATGGAGGAAAGGGCCTCCAAAAGTTGGATAAGACAATGAAAGAAACCCTCTTCTGGCCTCCAAAAGGCACAGAGTCCTGCCAACATCTTGATGTTTGGACTTCTGACCTCCAGGAATGTGGGATAACAAATCTGTGCTGTGTTCAACCACAGTTTGTGGCAATTTATGACAACAGCAACTAGAAACTAATATACAACCTCATAGAGTTTTTGTGAGGATTAAATGTGTTGACAAAAACACTTAAGAGTACCTGGTACATAGTAAGTGCTCAAAAAGTATAGGCTGCAGACTTCCCTGGTGGCTCAGTGTAAGAATCTACCTGCCAGTGCGGGGGACACAGGTTCAGTCCCTGGTCTGGGAAGATCCCACACGCTGCGGAGCAACAAAGTATGGGCAACTGAGCCTATGTGCTGCGACTACAGAGTAGCCCCTATTTGCCACAACTAGAGAAAACCTACATGCAGCAACGAAGACTCACCACAGCCAAAAATAAACACAAATTTTTTTTTAAAAGGGTGTTGTATGGTATGATTGCTATTTTTGCTGGAGTTCCTCAAAGTAGTCTCCAACACACAAATCAAATTGCCAAACCCCTATGTAAAAGCTTTTTGGGCTCCCCATTGGCCCCTTCTCACCTCTCCTGCCTTCCCATGCTACTCTCTCCACACCTCCACCTACTCCAATCATTCAGAACTACAACTTGACTCTGCTGGCTGACTTCCCCCAGCTCCACGGGGCGAGGGCTCTGGTTTACTGACCTCTGCAGCCTCAGCACCCAGGACAGCCCTGGCGCACAGCTGTCTAATACAAGTGATGCCAGTTGGCACCAGGCTGAGCACACTCCTCAGATCTTTGAGACTGGACTCCTTGGCCCCTCAGACACTGTCCTGAGTGCCCACTGCTCTGATGGCATCCTTCCTCTGCTTAAAACACTCCCGCTACTCCCCAGTCTTTTTGGGGTTTTTTTGAGATTTTTTTGTTTTGATGTGGATCATTTTTAAAGTCTTTACTGAATTTGTTAAAATGTTGCTTCTGCTCTATGTTTTGGGTTGTTTTTTTTTTTGTTTTTTTTTTGGACTCGAGGCATGTAGGATCTTGTCTCCCCAACCAGAGATCAAACTTGCACCCCCTGCAATGGAAGGTGAAGTCTTAACAATGGCACCACCAGGGAAGTCCTCTCCCTACAGTCTTCAGGATAAAGGACAAGCCGGGGACCTCCTGGCTCCTTCTGCATCTCCATCCTCATTCTTTCTCACCCTCAAATTCTTTAGGTACCTGGAAAATCTGGCCTCCCTCCTCTGGACCCTTACACATGCCACTGCCTGAAATACCTTCCCTGACCCCTTTCACCTGGCTAACACCTTCTTATTCCCTGGGTCTTTGCTTAAAGCTCCTTGAAGGTATGAATTACTGCTCAGCTCCTGTTCTGCAGTATCCCAGGGCCTAGCAGTATAAGACATCTGTTGAATAAACAGTAACAGGTCATTAGAACATATGTACTTCCTGGTACCTGGCTCACTGATCTTGAATCCTGGCTTAGCCCAGACCTGGAGGTTCTGCCTTAGTGTTCTTGGCCTTGACCCCCACCCATCTTCCTGATCTATATCTGCCAGCCCCACAGTGACTCATCACGACTTGATTCATGGTGTTCCCTTACCTCGACAACAGCCCCCAGGATGCCCAGAATGCCCACACTTATTAATACATCGGCTGTCTCAAATCAGGACATGGCGGTTCTGCCAGGTGAAATAAGAAAAAGCATCGCTGTGGACTACTGTTCAAACACTCTTCAAATAAGCATGTCGATGACACTCTTCTTCACTTGAACTTTGCCAAAATGTAATGGAACTGTCTACTTTCATTGTGAACTTCCCTGGTGGCTCAGTGGTAAAGAATCTGCCTGTCAATGCAGGAGACGTGGGTTCAATCCTAGGGTCAGGAAGACCCCCTGGAGAAGGAAATGGCAATCCACTCCAGTATTATTGCCTAGAAAATCCCATGGACAGAGGAGTCTGGTAAGCTACAGTTCATCTGGTACACAGCTTAGTGACTAAACAACAACAACAAAGGCACTAAAACAAACTAAAACAGTATCTGAAGAATAGGCATTCTTATAGAATTATTTTCAACTTTTTGAAATACACTTATTTTCAATACACTCATCTTCAGATTAGCTAACCAGTGTTCTCCAAACTGTGGGTCTGACCTATGTATTAACTGGTATTAGTAGGTGATAAAATAATGTTTTACAGCCTGTGAAATTTTTAAAATATAATGACAGAAAATGCCAGACTACAATAGAGATTTTCACAGAACTTTTGTTTCCACTGATACAGAACATGATACATACATGTGGCTTTCTGAGTCACAATGGAAAAAAAAAATATTTCTCACTGTGGGAAGCCTGGTGTGCTACAGTCCATGGGGTCACAATCAGAAACAACCGAGCGACTGAACAACCATGGGCCAGCAAAGGTCAAAAATTCTGAAAACTCCTGAGCTGGCTAACCCTTATTTCCTGATCATTTTCCTTCCTATGCCAAAAACTTCATGTTAGTTTTCCCTTATAAGTTGCTCCTTTTCTTGTTGTTCAGTCACTCAGTCATGTCTAACTCTTTGGCACCCCATGGACTGCAGCACTCCAGGCTTCCCTGTCCTTCACCATCTCCTGGAGTTTGCTCAAATGCCTGTCCATTGAGTCGATGATGCCATCCAACCATCTAATCCTCTGTCGTCCCCTTCTCCTCCTGCGCTCAATCTTTTTCAGCATCAGGGTCTTTTCCAGTGGGTTGGCTTTCCACATCAGGTGGCCAAAATATTGGAGCTCCTTTATTTACAACCAGTGAAACTCCAGGCATGGGAGATGCTGAGAGAGTGATCCAGGATAAACTAGCTGGCCAGGGCCAGAGGCCTCCCCAGAGCTATCCGATACACGGGGCCCAGGAAGTAGGTGAGGGATGTGGGGGAGACCTAAAAACTCCATATCCTTGACCAGGACTTCGGGTGCTGCACCTCTGCCCTCTGTGTGCCAAGTTCCAGGGTTGTTGGGCTTACTCAACCTGTGCTTCTAAAATGGGCATGAGCCACATTCGCCTGGTAGAAAGGGTGCCGAGCCTCAGCCCTTCAGAGGTGGGCGGGCGGTCTTAAGAACATCTTGTAACCCCAATTCTCAGATTTCCTGTTGACAGTCTCTCCTCTATCTCAGACCCCCTGGGCGGTGCTCGATGTAGGCTCTGTATGTTACCAGGGGAAGATGGGGTCCTGAGAAGGCACTAGCAAGCTGGCAGGGGCAAGAGGGACGGGACTGGGTACACCCAGCCCTGGCAGGCTGGAGTGCAGGAGCAGCGGGGTCAGGATGCTAGGTTCCGGTCCACGTGCGCGCTCGGCCAACTCCCGCCCGCAGCCAACTTCCGCCCGCAGCAACTCTTACCCGAAAGTCGTGGGCGGTGTCCTTCACCGGCTGCACGCGGTGTCCCTGGTGCCGGGGGTCTGCCTGGCAAGAGCAGCACAGTAGTTCCTTGTCGTCGAGGCAGAAAAAGTTGAACTGGCCGCGGTGCAGGCGGCAGAGGCGCGGGGAGCGGTGGCCGGTCCAACGCGCGCTCTCGGCCTCCTCGCGCAGCAGCTTCTCCACCAGGTTGTTGAGGGTGTGGTTGGTGCGCAGGTCGGCGGGGGCCGCGCGGTCCTTGCACACCGGGCAGGTGGGCGCCACCTGAACCTCCCAGCAGCGGGTCACGCACCCGCGGCAGAAGTTGTGGCCGCAGCGCAGAGTCACGGCATCGCGGAAGGGGTCATAGCAGACGGCGCACAGCAGCTCCTCTTTGAAGGAGCGGGAAGGCCCAGGGGACGCGGCGGAGCCCGGCTCCATAGCCTTCCCGGCTCTTGAGCCGGTAACTTTCGCTCCAGTCGCTCCCACCCGCCTGACTGCTCTCCGGACCCTAAGAGAAAGGCCCAGCCTCTTCCGTTCGGAGCACTGAGCGACAGCGGCCCCGGCCAATTGCTCGGGGTGTGCTTAGGAGGCTCCGCCCCAATTCCGGTCAGCTCGGGAAATCCCGGAAGCGTGGGGCGGAGCCCATCTGCTCTGCGGTCCGCGCGGGTTCTAGGCGTGCCCGTCAAGTTTAGTCAAGAAGAAACTACTCATCCGTGCTGTAGGGCTTCCGTAGCATTGAAACCTACTTCCGATTTCAAATGGAAAATGAGCCACTTCCTTGTGATGTAGTCACGTGTGTCGTCGCTCAGTCGTGTCCGACTCTTTGTGACCCTATGGACTGTAGCCTACGAGGGTCCTCCGTCCATGGGATTTTCCAGGCAAGAGTACTGGAGTGGGTTGCCACTACTTCCTTAGTTCCCGGAAATCTCAGGCCCTCGAGGTGGGAGAAGCCAGAGCTCCTTACTTTGTGGTTCCTAGTGGAGTGTGATCTTGCAACGTCGTTAGCGTTTTCACCGCTTAAGTTTGCAGTGCCCCTTTGAAAGATCTATGCCCGCCCTTGAATTAGTTGTTTACTTATTTTGGCCTGTTTTAGTTCCTGCCTGCTGGGGTAAGGAAGAAACAAGTGAGAGCAGGGGGCAGTGGAAGACCTCTGAGAAGACCCAATTCTTGTCTTATTTGGATAGGCGGGCAAGTCACAATCTTTAACAAAATCTATTTCCTCCTGAGTGAAACAGAGATCAAAGACGTCTGCAAAGTTAGCTATGGAAACTATACAGTCCAGGCTGAATTTTCCTGCCAGGTACAACAGGTCTGAGTCACTCAACTTGCCTCAGGATCATTTTATAGCATTCAGATGTAGGATTCCTTTCATTAATGGTTTCTGCTGGAAGACAATTCTCCACCCCTATGGTGTTTCTGTATTTTATCCAGAGACACTGCCATTTTGAACTGTCGTTTCAAGGATGTTTCTATGATGAAGAGCCTGGGAAGAGACAGACAACGTCTCCCTTCAGGCAGGCAGTCTTTCTGCATTGTAAAAGTTTTGGATTCTCAACCCAAGTGGGCCAAAGAACTAAACAGACATTTCTCCAAAGAAGACATATAGATGGCTAATAAACACATGAAAAGATGTCCAACATCACTCATTTTTAGAGAAATGCAAATCAAAATGATGATACAGTGAGGTATCGTGTCACACTGGTCAGAATGGCTGCCATCAAAAAATCTACAAACAATAAATGCTTGAGAGGGTGTGAAGAAAAAGGAACCATCTTACACTGTGGATGAGAATGCAAACTGGTACAGCCACTATGGAGAACAGTGTGGAGATTCCTTAAAAAACTGGAAATAAAACTGCCATACGACACAGCAATCCCACTGCTGGGCATACACACCAAGGAAACCAGAATTGAAAGAGACACATGTACCCCAATGTTCATTTCAGTGCTGTTAACAATAGCTAGGACATGGAAGCAACCAAGGTGTCCATCGGCAGATGAATGGTTAAAAAAGTTGTGGTACATATACACAATGGAATATTACTCAGTCATAAAAAAGAACGTGTTTGAGTCAGTTCTAATGAGGTGGATGAAACTGGAGCCTGTTACATAGAGTGAAGTAAGTCAGAAAGAGAAACACCAATACAGTTTATTAACACATACATATGGAATTTAGAAAGACAGTAACAACAATCCTATATGTAAGTCAACAAAAGAGACACAGGTGTAAAGAACAGACTTGGACTATGTGGGAGAAGGCAAGGGTGGGATGATATGAAAGAATAGCATTGAAACATGTATATTACCATATGTAAAGTAGATGACCAGTGCAAGTTTGATGCATGAAGCAGGACACTCAAAGCCAGAACTCTGGGAAAACCCAGAGGGACGGGGTAGGGAAGGAGATGGGAGAGGGGTTCAGGATGGGGGAACACATGTGCAACCCATGGCTGATTCATGTCAATGTATGGCAAAAAGCACCACAATATTGTAATTATTCTCCAATTAAAAAAAAAAAAAGATTCAGGTTCTCTAAGCTCCATCCTCTGGCCCACTCTACAATGCCTTTTGGGAATTAAGTCAGGAAACTGGCTCAAGTGACTATAATCTGACTACTGAAATTGCTGTTAGTAATAAACTGTCCTTTGTCTCTGAACCAAGAGTCTCATCTACCAGCACTCCTGAAACTTGCATACTAAAGTGTCAACTGAAAAAAAAAATCTAAAAGTTGAGGATCATGTTTTATTTGGTGAACAAAACTGAGGACTTCAGCCAGGACACAGCATCTCAGGCAGCTCTGAGAGACTGCTCCAAAGAGGTAAGGGAGGAGCCATATATAGTTTTTGCAACAAAGACCAAGTAGTCAAAACTTCAAAAGATTGCTGTTAAGGAAAGGTAGATATCTCAAGGAATTTAGCACTTTTTCTGTGAAAGGGAAAATGCAACAGTCTGGACTCACTGAAATCATTCCTTTGGTATGCACCTCAGCTGTCTGAGGCCAGTGCCCTGTGCTTTCTCCTGCTGAGTCTCTTCAGGGCACATCATTGATGGGTGGCCGCAGTAGTTGACCGCTAGGTTGGGGCAGCATTACTATGATGGCCTGATGGCTGCAGCATCCTTTGTTGACTGATAAGGCAGGAACCATTTTTTTTTTCATTGATAATTTGTTAGCTTGCAAGCAGGCTAAAATCTCAGACCTTTATAGTGCTAGACAATTTCCTTCCAAACTTGTACTCAGAATAGACCTGTAGCCACAATGCCTAGGGGATGGATGCCACTAATTCCTATTGCCGTCTGCAGTATGCTGACAAAAAAATACACAATGTGAGAGTTGTGAGTTAAATTTCATTGGGGGCAAAATGAAGACTATATTCTGAGTTTAAAAAAACAAACAAACAAAAAAAACAACAAAAAAAAAGAGGACTATAGCTGGGGAGTTAGCATTTTAGATAGCTCTGAGACGTTGCTCCAAAGAGGTAGGGAGGAAGGACAGTACATACATGATTTTGGTGAGGGGGAAGTACATGAAATCAAGCACATACATTTTGCCAGAGGGATCTGCTAGTCAGGAGGAACAGTTGTCACCGTGAAGAATGTTAATGCTTTTCTAAATATGAGGAGATACAAGAATTGGGTTCATAAAATCAGCTCCTGAAAATATCTATTTGAAGATCTATCCCGCTAGTTTTTCCCAGAGTACAGAGTCTCATTTCTGCTCTCTACCCTGTACTCCTTTCAGAGGTGTTGAAAGTCAGCATCTGCAGCAGCATATGATTTAATCCTTGTAGAGGGAGATGGCAAGTGCCAGTTTGTTGTTGACAAGTGTTTCTTGCTCAGTGCCAGTTTGTTTCCCCTATCATCACCTGGGGAGCTTTCTAGGAGCACAGATTCTTGAGCCCAGACTCTTTGATCTATTTGCCTCTTTGGAGGAAAAGGCCTAGGAATCTGCATTTTCACACCCAGGTGATTTTTCCGGTACTCCAGTTGAGTTTGAAAGTATAAAGAGTTAGTTGCTCAGTTGTGTCCAAGTCTTTGTGAACTAATGGCTCCTCTGGCCATGGAATTCACCAGGCAAAAACACTGGAGTGGGTAGCCAGTCCCTTTCCAGAGGTTCTTCCCAACCCAGGTATTGAACCCAGGCCTCCTCCACGTTGCAGGCGGATTCTTTACCATCTGAGCCACCAGGGAAGCCGAGGAATGCTGCTCCAGTTATGTTGACTGGTTTAAAAATTAACCTTAAGCAATATCCAAAAGGGCCACAAGATGGGGCTCATAACCCCCACATGTTTAGTTGCTAAGTCATGTCAGACTCTTTGCGACCCCATGTACTGTAGCCCAGTGGGCTCCTCTGTCCATAGGAACTCCCAGGCAAGAATACTGGAGGGGGTTGCCATTTTCTCCTCCAGGGGATCTTACCCACCCAGGATCAAACCCATGTCTCCTGCTTGGCAGGTGGATTCTTTACCACTGAGCCACTGGAGAAATCACATGCCAGGCACCTTGCTGGAAAATCTTATCTTCTAGTCTTGTTTCCTTTCACTGTTTTATTTTTGTGTCCCAGTTGCTCTTTGAATCTGTTTTGCTATATATTTGTTTCCTTCTGTTCTTATGATGTTCCTTATTTGTTTTGTTGTTGGTTTTTTCTCAACTCTCTAAGTACAGCCACAAATCAAGCAAGGGTAAAGACTATATATTAACAAATGGATTTTTATTTTTCCTTTAAGTAGAATACAAAGGTTAACATTAAACCAGTAAGGTCCTCCTGTCTTTTTGGAAATCTGGAAAGGATTTGGTCCTATTCCAAGCTCCACCATTAGCCAGGAGCATGACGTGGGGAATAATGTCCCATTTTTCTTACTTCCTTTTCCTCAACTGTTAAGGAAAGATTGGACTAATTGCTGCAAATTCTTACTAGCTCCAACACTCTGAACTTTTTTAATTCTTTGCATAATTTCAGGAAAGAGGGTGACTAAGACATAGAAACCAGGAAAGAGAAGTCTTGGTGATCATAATTCATGTGTCAGCAGCTCCTGTTTCTTCTTCCAGTAGAAAGGACCTTCCTTAGAGGCCCTGAAGTTCAGATCCTCTGTATACCAGTTAAACTATTGCAAAACTTGACTGGCAGTTCTCAGTGCTATAACTTGCCCCATTCCATTCCACTCCATCCCCAGGCATTTTTGCCAGGCAATGCCACATTTCCAACCCCCTGCTATCATCATATACATTTTTCTATTTATTTTAATTTTATTTTTAACTGGAGGATAGTTACTTTACAATATTGTGATGGTTTCTGCCATACTTCAACAGGAATCAGACTTAGGTAAACATATGTCCTCTCCCTCTTAAGCCTCCCTCCCACTCCCTCCTCATCCCACTCCTCTAGGTTGTCACAGAACACTGGGTTAGGGTTCCCTGTGTCATACAACAAATTCCCACCAGCTATCTATTTTATATATGGCAATATCATATAAATGTATGTCGGGAATGACTTCTCTTTCTTAAATGTTGTGTTAGGAGAAAAAATATATATTCCTAGGTGCAGAAAGAAGAGCGACTTTTTCTCTCCCTTTTTTAAAGCAGTTGATTAGAAAGTGACTACTGCAAATAAAAAGCAGAGATTGTTAGGTTAGATAAAAAGGCAAGACTCAACTATATAAGGAAACCACTT
Organism: Bubalus bubalis; assembly: GCF_019923935.1. Taxonomy (NCBI): domain Eukaryota; kingdom Metazoa; phylum Chordata; class Mammalia; order Artiodactyla; family Bovidae; genus Bubalus; species Bubalus bubalis. The sequence continues at coordinate 136,048,529 of NC_059159.1, forward strand.
CACATGTAAACCTACAGATAAGCTAAAAGTAAAAGAATAAGAAAAGTTATACCACACCAACATGAATCAAAGAAAGCTGGAGTAGCCCTATATCTTAAGTTGTTTTTTTGTTTTTTTGTTTTTTTGATGTGGACCATTTTTAAAGTCTTTATCGAGTTTGTTACAATATTGCTTCTGTTTTGTGTTTTGGTTTTGGTTTTTTGGCCAAGAGGGGTGTGGGATGTTAGCTCCTCAACCAGGGATTGAACCCGTACCCCCTGCACTGGAAGGCGAAGTCTTAACCACTGGACTGCCAGGGAGTCCTAGGAGTGGCCCCATTAATACCAGACAAAGCAGATTTACTATTGGAGAATATTATAGAGATAAGGAAGAAGACGTCTATATTTGACAATTACAGAGCTGGAAGTAGCATGAACCATTTTTAGAAACAAGCAACCAGAGATGCCGACATACTTGAACTTGTTCAGCAACATTACCATCTTTGAGGAAATCACTGTAGTCTCACACCTGATAGTGGACACACTGGTGGCTTGGGCCTTCTCTCAGGCCTACACCATGAAGAAAAGGAGCTGGGGGGTGGCGGTGGGGCTCTGAGTTTGCTTGACTAATGCAGGGAGAACTGTCCTAAGAAATAGTCCTTAATGCAAGTGACTAGGGAAACATGTGGAGAAGGCAATGGCACCCCACTCCAGTACTCTTGCCTGGAGAATCCCAGGGACAGAGGAGCCTGTTGGGCTGCCGTCTGTGGGGTCACACAGAGTTGGACACGACTGACATGACTTAGCAGCAGCAGCAGCAGCAGGGAAACATGGGAGAAGGCAATGGCACCCCACTCCAGTACTCTTGCCTGGAAAATCCCATGGATGGAGGAGCCTGGAAGGCTGCAGTCCATGGGGTCACTGAGGGTCGGACACGACTGAGCGACTTCACTTTCACTTTTCACTTTGATGCATTGGAGAAGGAAATGGCACCCCACTCCAGTGTTCTTGCCTGGAGAATCTCAGGGACGGGGGAGGCTGGTGGGCTGCCATCTATGGGGTCACACAGAGTTGGACACGACTGAAGTGACTTAGCAGCAGTAGCAGGGAAACATGAAATGGCAACCCACTCCAGTATTCTTGCCTGGAAAATCCCATCAACAGAGGAGCCTGGAGGGCTACAGGCCATGGGGTGGCAAAAAGTCAGACATGGCTTAATGACAAAACAACAAAAACAAAAGAGAAACACCTGAGGTAGTAAATCATTGCCCTCTGGATCAGATTCAGTTGCAGACTTCTTTTATTGGATCCATATTCCCCCTCTGTTTCACTTATGATCTTCTAAGCTGCCACTTGTAAATTGCAACCCAACAGTAAGAGCTTGTATGATCTCACGTAACAGAAAGTCTAGAGGCAAGAAGGCTATGTCCAACCCAGTGACACTGAGACCCCCAGATTCTTTCCATTTTTCTGGTCTGCCCATGGCTGCCTTAGGGTTGGAAAATTACTGCACTGCCCCAGGCATCTTATCCTGATATAAACCAATGTCCAGTAATGGAAAGGACCATTTCTCCTTAGTATGTCTCCTTTTCAGAGCCAAGAAACCTTTCCTACAAACCTCCAGAAGACCTTCCCTCCCACCTTATGGGTCAGAACTGGGTCACATGCCCACCTCTAAATCCATCACCAGCAAGGGAGATGAGGCTACTATGACTGGCCTGAATCAATTAGGTTTTACCTGAATCAAGTGCTGCAGAGATCATCACTGAGATACATCTGGGGCTTGGCTATTTATTACCAAAGAGGGGGAAATCACCACGAAATAGGCAACTAGGGGCTCAAAACAGTTGCCATCATATGCAAATTCGGAGATTTTCCATTAAAATTTTTTTTAACTTTGCTTTCCCATTGTTTAAAAAAAAATTAATTGTGCTAAAATAAGCATAAAATTGTCCATCCCAGGGATGGGGGAGCCTGGTGGGGTCTCTGGGGTCGCACAGAGTCGGACACGACTAAAGCGACTTAGCAGCAGCAGTGGGCATTTTTAAGTACAGTTCAGTAGTATGAAGTATATTCCCATTATTGTGCAACACAATGCCCAGAACTTCTCATCTTGTAAAACTGAAACTCTGAACCCTTTAAACAAATAGCCTCTTCCTCCTTTCCCCTCTCCCTGGCACCACCAGTCTACTTTGGGTCTCTTAACAATTTGACTAGGCTAGGTACCGCAGATATGGGGAATCAAATAATAGTTGTCTTTTAGTGACTGGCTTATCTCACTAAGCATAATGTTCTCAAAGTTCATTCATCTGGTAGCGTATCTTAAAGTTTCCCTCCTTTTTTTAAGCTGAATAATATTCCACTGTATATATGTACCACATTTTTGCTAACCCATTCATCTATTGATGGACATTTGGGTTGCTCCCACCTTATGGCTATTGTGAATGATGCTGCTGTGAACATGAGTGTACAAATATCTCTTTGGGACCCTGTCTTCAATTCTTTAGAGTATATGCCCAGAAGTGGAATCCCTGGATTGATTTTTACTTTTTTTAGGAACTGACATACTGTTGTCTGCAACAGATTCACCATCTTAACATTCCCAACAACAGTGCCCAAGGATTCCAAATTTCTCTACCTCCTGGCCAACATTTGTTATTTTCTTTCTTTCTTTCTTTTTTAGTGGTAGGCATCCTAATGGATGTGAGGTAATATCTGCGTGTGTTTTTGATCTGCATTTCCCTATTGATTAGTGATGTTGAACATCTTTTCCCATGTTTGTTGGCCACCTGGATATCATCTTTAGGGAAATGTCTATGAAGTCTTTTGCCCCTTTTAAAATCAGGTTATTTGATGTTTTTGTTGTTGAGTTGTTTGAGTTCTTTATATATTCTGAGTATTATCCCCTTACCAGATCACTTGAAAAATATCTTCTCCCATTATATCATTTTGTTACCATCCATTTTATTTTGCTTCACAGAATTTTTTTTAGTTTGATGCAGTCAAATTTATCTCTTTTTATTTTTGTTGCCTGTGCTTTTGATGTCATATCCAAGAAATCATTCCCAATGTCATGAAAGTTTTTCCCTATGTTTTGTTCTAATAACTTTATAGTTTTAGATCTTATGTGTAAGTATTCATTGTATTTTGAATTAATTTTTTGTACATGAAGTAAAGGAAGGGTCCAGCTTCATTCTTTTGTATGTGGATATCCAGTTTTCACACCACCATTTGTTGACGAGACTGTCCTTTCCCCATTGAATGGTCTTGGCACCCTTGTTGAAGACCATTTGACCGAATATGCAAGGGTTCATTTCTTAACTCTCAATAGCACCCCACTCCGGTACTCCTGCCTGGAGAATCCTATGGATGGAGGAGCCTGGAAGACTGCAGTCCATGGGATCGCTGAGGGTCGGACACGACTGAGCAACTTTACTTTGACTTTTCACTTTCATGCACTGGAGAAGGAAATGGCAACCCACTCCAGTGTTCTTGCCTGGAGAATCCCAGGGACGGGGGAGCCTGATGGGCTGCTGTCTATGGTATCACACAGAGCCGGACACGACTGAAGTGACTTAGCAGTAGCAGTAGCATATGCCTGTCTTTATGCTGGTACCATACTGTTTTGATTACCGCAGCTTTGTAACGAGTTTATAAATCTGGAAGTATGAGACCTCCAACTCTGTTTTTGTTTTTAAAGATTATTTTGAGTGTTGGGGTCTGTTCAGATTCCATATTAATTTTAGGATGGTTTTTTTTTAATCTATTTCTGTATTAAATGGTGTTCAGATTTTCATAGGGATTGCATTAAATCTGTAGATAGCTTGGGAGTAGTATTGCCATCTTAACAATATTGTCTTCCAATCTATGAATGCAGGATATCTTTCCATTTACTTGTGTACTATGATTACTTCCAAATTGGGAAAGGAGTACGTCAAAGCTGTATATTGTCACCCTGTTTATTAAACTTATATGCAGAGTACATCATGCAAAATGCTGGGCTGGATGAAGCACAAGCTGGAATCAAGATTGCCAGGAGAAATATCAATAACCTCAGATATGCAGATGACACCACCCTTATGGCAGAAAGTGAAGAAGAACTAAAGAGCCTCTTGATGAAAGTGAAAGAGGAGAGTGAAAAAGCTGGCCTAAAACTCAACATTCAAAAATGAAGATCATGGCACCTCGTCCCATCACTTAATGGCAAACAGATGGGGAAACAATGGAAACAGTGATAGACAGATGGTGACTGTAGCCATGAAATTAAAAGACACTTGTTCCTTGGAAGAAAAGCTATGACTGACCTAGACAGCATATTAAAAAGCAGAGACATTACTTTGCCAACAAAGGTCCGTCTAGTCAAAGCTATGGTTTTTCTAGTAGTCATGTATGGGTGTGAGAGTTGGACCATAAAGAAAGCTGAGTGTCAAAGAATTGATGCTTTTGAACTGTGGTGTTGGAGAAGACTCTTGAGAGTCCCTTGGACTGCAAGGAGATCCAACCAGTCCATCCTAAAGGAAATCAGTCCTGAATATTCATTGGAAGGACTGACGTTGAAGCTGAAACCCCAATACTTTGGCCACCTGATGAGAAGAGCAGACTCATTGGAAAAGACTGTGAAGCTGGGAAAGATCGAAGGCAGGAGAAGGGGACGACAGAGGATGAGACGGTTAGATGGCATCACTGACTCGATGGACATGAGTTTGAGGAATCTCCAGGAGTTGGTGATGGACAGGGAAGCCTGGCATGCTCCAGTCCATGGGGTCACAAAGAGTCAGACACGACTGAGAGACTGAACTGAACTGAACTGATGATTTCTTACAGCAGTGTTTTACAATTCTCAGTGTACAAGTCTTTCACCTTCATTTTATCCTTGTTGATACTATTGTAAATGAAAATATTTTCTTAATTTCCTTTTTGAATAACCAGTCTGCCTTTGCTCTTAAAGAAGGAAAGATCTGTCTACAATTGCCACATTAAGCTCCCTCTTCTACATGGCAGGAGACTTGAGCTGAATAGCAGCTGCTCCCTGTAGGAGGAACATTTGTTCCTGTTTGCCATGTTCCCCATCTAGCCAGCTTCCCTCACACTCCCTGCCTCCATCAGCATTTGGGGTTTTGACCCGTTGTTTGGAGGTCCCCCCTGGTGGCGCAGGCAGTAAAGAATCTGCCTCCAGTGCAGGAAACCTGGGTTCAATCCCTGGGTCTGGAAGATTCCCTGGAGAAGAGAATGGATATTCATTCCAGTATTCTTGCCTGGAGAATCCCATGGACAGAGGAGCCTGGCAGGCCATAATCCATGGGGTCTCAAGGAGTCAGACACAACTGAGCGACTAACAATAACACTTGGAGGTCCCCAGTGAAGGCTACACATTACTGCTACTCCTTGTGGAGGAGCGAGGGTGGTAAAAATACTCTGGTACAGACTGCAACTTGACAACTTGACAAAATGAAATCTAAACCGATGTTCCATGTTCCTAAAATTTATCTTTAAGCCCTCAATTATTTTATGGCAAACATTTTCAACAGAAAATTTTTTTTAATTACATCATGTGCTTTTCTCTCTCTAAAATAGAGGATGCAGAATATCATTTAAACTTTTCTTCATGACTTACCAAAATAGACAATAATCACTGGGCTAGGCTGGGTAATAATGGGGTGCCCTCAGAAGTTAATGAAGTGTGCAGGATTCTTTTTCTCTGCCCCTTCAGTGGCCACAGATCCCTGTGATTTGCAGGTTCTTGCATCGGCTGGGCTTTCTTTCTTTCTCTGTTTATTAGAGCCTGCCTATACCAACCTGCACTTCTTCCTAGTTGATGCTTCTAGCATAGTGTGGGCTGGGAGCTGATAGCCATGTGTGTTAGAATCTCTGGCATTAGCAATGGCAAAACAAGATTCACACAGTCATTTGTTACCTCAGAGCTTTTCCATAGGCTGGAGGTGAGGGGACCTGGTGAGTTCATCCACAGGTGGGGCTAAGGATTGAAAACCAAAGTCAAAGTCACAGGACACAGAGCTGACCCCGAGTGGGCAAGGCGGGCTCCCCTTCCATGCAGGCACCCTCCAGGAGCATCCCAGGGCCCACTGACCTGCCTCCACCTTGAGGGGCTACAGAAGGGCTGGCAGCAGTGCCCCAGGCTGTGGAAACTGCTGAAAACAAAAACACTCTTCTGCCTTATCCATCTGCCCTTCCACTTGGGTACCCAAATTAATTTCTCAGTTCATTTAATATCATTTTATTTTTCCAAAGGAGATACTTTGGATTATGTCCCGGAATTCTTTTTCCCCCGCTCTGTGGAAAGATTTTATTTATTTTAACTTTTTTACTATGAATATTTTCAAACACAGTGTTAGAGAGAATAGTATAATTAACCCCCACATACCCATCATTCATCTTATGTCAGTTCTAAATTTTGCTGTTTTTGTTTCTCTTTTCCCTACACTTTTGGAAGCAGGATATGGAATATTTCAAAGTAACCATCATTTTTATTTCAGGAACACATTTTTTAAACTTACATCAGGTTATAATACCTCCCATTATTGTCCACTATGAACCATAGCACTAGCAAGAAAACTTCCATGTATTATTTCTAGTCTTCTCACAACTCTGTCAATTATTCCCATTTTATATATGGGGATGTAGAGGTTCTGCCTTAATTTGTATATTTAAAAAATGAACTAAATGATGGTATATTCAAATGGGCTAAAAGATGCAGTTTGGGCTTTAGTTTTCAACAGAAAAGCCTCAAGGCAGTAGTAACCTGAACAACTGAAGTGTTTCTTTCTCTCTCATGTAAAAAGTTTACCCAGGTCCAGGCCAAGTCTGGGGCCAGCATGCTGGCTTGATGGCATTCAACAGGGACCCAGGCTTCATCTCTCATGTTGCTTAGCTATTCTCAAACACACAGGCCAAGAAGACTGCTTCAGGTTCCATCATCAGGTGGAAGTGGAAAACGGACTAGTGGAGGGCATACCCATTGAAGGAAGGACTTGGTCCTGATGCTGCACACATATGTCTACTCACCAGCCATCACCCAGAACATAATCACCCAGTCACACTTGCAAGGCAGACTGGGAAAGGCAGTCTTTATTTTGGGCAGCCTCTGGCCAACTAAAAATCAGGGATACCACTATAAGTGAAGAGAGGAGGACAAGCAGGAATGCTTTTGTGGATGGAATAAAGGGTTCTTTAGAAGTCAAGGGTGTGGTTTTGAGGCCTTCATCTTGCCTTCAACCGTGGCCCATTTAGTACACTTAGTGGTACCTGGTTAAATTAGAGGCAGATGGCTTTGGGTCATGAACAACTTAGTTATTTAGTCCTTGTGCCCATGAGTTTTTTCTTTTTTTTTTTTTGTTCAGGACATTTATAACCATGCTGTCCTTTTAAAATGAAATGAATTGTAATAGTAAATTTATATTATGTGATTTAACTCCATTGTCCATAGTGGAGAGATTCCAATCACTACCATCATGGCCCAGCAAATGGATTCAGCTTCTCTCTTTACCACCTGGGTGGTGGACAAATTTTTTATTTACCTTCTCCAAGCCTCCTTTACCTTTCTGCAAAATAGGAGTATTATAATCAACCTGAACTGTTGTGAAGATTACTTATATGATGGGTAAAAGTGCTCGTCATAGTGAACACTCAATAAACTGTATACATATAACAGATACATATGTAAATCTCCCCACTAATCCCATCCTATTTAATTCCTATCATTCTAAAAATAATAATTATAGTATTTTATAGCATTTTCGTAGTTGTTAACTTAAGCATCACAGAACCTTATGAAATAGGCAGTGAAGGTAGTCCTTAATCTTCTAGATTAGGAGATATGAGCTCAGAGAGAAGGATTCCACCTGCTCAAGTTCACATCTTCCTTCTCGACTGGATCCTTCCATGTGCATTTAAACCTGCATCTTAAGCAAATGATTACATAGCCATGTTTCAACCCACAAGCGCCTCAGCACCCCATGTCTTCAATTTTCCTTTCAGCCAACATGCTGCCTCTATGTTCACACTTCTATTTCATTCATTAACCACCCCCCCCGACCCAACTGTTGCCTCTTCACTAAGTTTGCTCCTGGCAAGAGCCAGACCTTAAGATCTCTGCTCCATCTCACTGCTGTCCCAGACCATCGCACCTATTCCTGTGGTTTCAGATGCCAACTGGAAGCTCATCACCTGATCAGACCACTTTACTGAAGTCCAGATAGCAGTGTGGGAAGATCAAAAGGATTCTTTTCTAAAGTCTAGGCATAAAACAAACAGACCGTGACCCATGGTAGGGGCAATAGGACTAGAATGAAAATGATGAATAGGAAAGATGCTTAGAAGGATTCCAAGAACCTAGGGACTGAATGACTATGGGGCAATAAAGGAGAGTCAAAGGTGAATCCACCTGCCAATGCAGGAGTGCAACGGACACAGGTACTATCCCTATGTCTAGAAGATCCCCTGGAGGAGGAAATGGCAACCCCTTCCAGTATTCTTGCCTGGGAAATTCCATGATCAGAGGAGCCTGGTGGGCTTCAGTCCATGGGGTTGCAAAGAGTCAGACACGATTGAGCACACACACATTGGACAGAGTATAAGAAGATCTGAAGATGGAGTTATACATTGCAGGGAATTCCTCAAGGCCTCTTTCACAAATAAAACCTGTGATGCTACAATTCCAGGAGCTAGATTTTGGAGCTTCAAAAAAATTTGCTAAAGACTTCAACAATCTAAGTATCTGAAAACGTCTTCATGTAGTTCATGGATTTGGCCACACAGAGGCAGCATACACAAATTCACCTTTTATTAAACCAGTCTGGAGTAGCTTTGCTCTTGAGTACCCACTGTCAAGACCTGGCACCAAACTCTCCACAGTTTACACAGGTTCCTGTGCCTTCACACCACTGGACCTTCATCACCTCATTCCCATGCCAGGAAGACAATCAGGTCACCCGCTTTCTGATGCCCTCTGACAAGTTCCTCATAGAGTGGTCAGTTAGCGCCTCATCGTCCCCCATAAGTCCCCTACTAACTCCAGTTTACCCTATCTGACTCGCTTTGTTGCCCAAGCCCTAGCCAAGGTATCCCTGGATACCTACTTGTGTGTCTTCTCACTGCTTTGTGGACCCCGGCAATACTTGGTGCTGAGAACACGGCTGATCAGTGTATGCAATTAACAAGGCTGTGAGTTCCAACAGATGGGTTGTAAGTTACCCTGCATGAGTGGGTGGGTCCCAGGCTCAGAGATTCTGATTTTCAGTAGCCCCAGAGTCACATCCAAGTATCTGCATTTTAAGAGCTACAGACAGTCCACTGATCATACTTACAGGAAACTTTGACTTTCTGATTTTGCAGCCTTGGACGTTTTAATCTAAATCTGTTTTCTTTTCAGAAAATGGGAAGAATGAAAGGAAATGTTAACATAGATAAAATGTAAACTGAGTGTTCCTTGGCACAGTGATTGGCATTTAGACATACTAACCAAATGCTGGCTTTTCTCCTGGGGTGGCTTGTTCTCTGAGTTTGGAAGTGCTGGGGGGGGGGGGGAGGAAGACTGGGGCTGGTTGTAGTGTACACTGGGCTGTCATAGGCAGCTGCACAACACCAGGGGGCGCCGTGCTCAGAGACGCCTTTGTGAAGAGCATCCTTTAACAGTGTGGGAGATTCCAGTTCTTCTCAGGATACAGAATGAAGAAGTTTGGGGTGGGGCTCTGGAGAGGAACTTCGAGAAGGTGAGGAATGCTCAGTGACACACCAGCTTTTTGACTTTATGCTAAGTCCTGTTCACCTGCTCCTACTCAAGAAAAAGTCTAGAATCTTTCTAGTGACAGAGAAAGGGGTTACTAAGTGCCCTTGAGTCACTGCCTCGACTCTTGCTGCCCTCCTGGCCTAAGTGAAGAGGCAAATCAGACTCTTGGTCAACATACCAAGTGGACTGATGTGGAGAGGGGACGAGGAAAGGCTGCCCAGCATCTATGACTATTGTGCCTCTGGTCCTGGCTGTTGCAGTGCAGGAACCGGTCCATGGCATTCAGACCCCTGGACCAGTTCTGCCAAAGCCCCTGGTGACAGTCACCTGATCTCTGGTGCCCCCACTCCACCCCACCAAAGCAGCACTTTAGGACTTGAAGAGACCCGGAGGGACACCGATGCTGGGAGTGGCAGGCTGCTAACAGTCTCTAGCTTTGCAACAGACCTGGGAGCTAAGAGGAAAGCTTCCCAGTGGAGAGGAAGGGAGAGCGAGGAGGGGTGGAGTTGGGGGTACTCAACTGCTCACGAGGTGGAAGCGGTGGTGACAAAGACTATCAGGAGACCCCACGTGGGGTTGGGAGTGGCAGAGACGGCCCCCTCCCAGGTGGGCACGTGCAGCTCCGGGAATTGGCAGCGGCGTCTATTTCAGAGTTTATGGTAAGAGGCTGGAGCCACACACGCTCCGCACCGCAGACAACACACCCCACCCTTTAAGGAAGTGGGGAGGAGAGCGGCAGGGGTGTGGTTAAGCCGGAGGAGGAGAAGGGGAAAACACAAACCTGTCAGCGCTCTTACTCAGCGGAGGCCTCCCGAGCCGCCGCGAGCCCCTTCGGAAGCGCCCCTTACCTGCCTAGCCCCCGCCGCACCTGGCCAAGCAGAGGAGAAGCCGCAGCCGCCGCCACTGGAGCCGGCGCTTCGTCCCGAGTGAGTCCCCTCCCGCGATCGATCGGCGCCGAGCGCCCGGCCAGAAGTTGGAGGCTGGACGAAGGAGGGGTGGGGGGCGACTCCCGGACCGCGGACCCAGAAAGTGGGAGCCTCTGGGCCGGCTAGCCCTCGGCCAGGGGGAGAAGGAGTCTATTGGGGGAGAAGGAGTCTATTTGGGGAGTTAATTTGAAACTCAAGGGTGTTTTCTTTCCCCTCTTAGTTCTCTTATCGGGTTCAGACAGGGAAGGCCGGGGTTATGATGAGAGGACTCAGAAGGGCCGCCTGCCTGCAAAGGTCAGATCAGAGAGCTTTCAGAATCGACCTTCCACTCCTGCCTGAGAGCCTTTGCCCGCGCCCCGCGCTGCACCCCCACCCCCCGCCCCTGCCCCTGAAGACAGCGCGCCCACCCCGGTCACGGGCCCATGAACACCCCGCGGCTCCCCGCATTGGATTCTTGTTCCCCCACCTGATCACCCCACGAGGCATCTTCTGTATGTTGCACCCCCGACTGGAAGCGAGCAGGGCTCTGCAAGGGCATAGAGGCAGGACTCGTGTGTGTGTGTGTGTGTGTGTGTGTGTGTGTGTGTGTGTGAGAAAGAGAGAGAGAGAGAGAAAGAGTACCTGTGTGCCCTGGGGGACTAAAGTTAACACCCGCTGCCGCCCTGAGTCTCTGTTGAACTACTTGGGAATACCTCTAAAGAGTTAAGCTCCCTACCGCTTTCTCCTCCTGGCAGGCGGTGCGTGGGCAAACAGGCAGCATATGGGTGCTGTTCTGAGCCCAGCAAGAACCCCACCAACTGCCCTAACCCTCAGCCATCTGACACTCTCTACTCCCTGCACCCCAAACTTGGTGCTCAATCCAGTTAGACTCCTCCAAGGGTCAGGAGAGGAAGGAACAGAATTTGGAACGCAGGGGACACTCACCAGGGGCACTCAGAAGCCAGAGCAGAGAAGAGCTTCCCCCGACCTGTAGCTGGACATGAGCCCTCAGGGGCAGTTGGTGCCAAAGACGAGGGAAGGGGCAGGAGGAGGCCCCTCCCTCGAGGGCAAGGAATGCAGTTGTGGACCTAACCCCAGATTTCACAACTCCTCTGGGGGCGGGTGAGAGGAGGCAGAGATGAAAAAGTGAGTGAAGATGGACGGAGGGAGGGAAGTAGACACACCAAGAGACAAGCTCTGGCAGGACACTGGGCTCTCATTCCTTCATTCTGTACACATTGGCTGACTTCCTACCCCAGGCCAGGTGTTAGCACTGGGCGTCGGGGACCACGGTGTGCACCATCCGCACCCCCCAACCCACCCACCCACCAGCAGTGCTGTGGGGAGGAAAGCAGCAGGTGCTGACCGCCCAGTTCTGGGGACTGTGGGAGGAACTAACTGGTCAGGGTATCCAGGAAGGCTTCCTGGTGAAAGTGGCTCTAAGTGGAGACCTGAAAGATCAGTAGAATTAGTCCGGGAGGGAAAGAGGGGGATAAACAGCACAGGGCACAGCAAGTGCTGAGACTTGGAGGCCAGAAACAGCATGATGCACCCAGGAAACTGAAAGTAGCTCGGGGTGTTCAGTGCGTGGAGAGTGCAGGGGCGAAGTGACGCTGCAGAGGTGGAGAGAGAAGCTCCAGGAGGGTCTGCTCGGGCTGCCATGGCAACTCCTGTCACTCAGGCCCTAGAGCCGGCAGCCTCTGACTTGACTCAAGGGCGGGGCTTCCAGATTTAGCAAATGAAAATACAGAACACTTGGATTTGAATCTCAGATAAGCAACAGTGTATTTGTCAAGTAAGAGTATGTCCCATGCACTCTTTGGGACATACTTGTACTAAAACATTATTCACTGTTGATCTGAAATTCAGGTGTAACAGGACGTCTGGTATTTTATCTGGCATCTGTCTTCCAGTACAGTGGTCCCCAATCTTTTGGGTACCAGGTAATCATTTCATGGAAGACAATCTTTCCACAGACTGGGAAGGGGGGAGGTATGGTTTCAGGATGACTCAAGCGCATTTGTTGTGCATTTTATTTCTATGACTTTTACATCAGTTCCACCTTGGATCCCCAGGCATTAGATCCCGGAGGCTAGGGACCACTGGTCTGAGAGAAAGCTGAGGATGCTACTGTGCTTGGAAGTGAGGGGTGGGTAGTGTGCAGGCACCAAGGGAACAGTCTCAGGACATATCATCTTGTAGTCAGTCCTCCTAGATTCCACTTTGGGGCTTGTCCACTAATTGACCATGTTGTCTCTTAAAAACAAAACCAAACAAAAACAATTCCTTAGTCTTTGGAGCTGAGTGGACCTGGTCAAATGCCAGCTTGGCCACCTGCCTGCTGTGAGACCCCCATAAACCACTTAGCTCCTAACAGCCCCAGAACCTCTTCTCAGAAATGAGGATGAGAGTACCTGTTTGTCCAGGTTATAGGCTGGATCCCTGGTATGTATGTAAATTACCCAGGGAATGCTGAAGAAAAAGTGGTAGATATTAATCTTTGTAACACTTTTCCAGGGGTGACCAAAGTAGCATCCTCAAAGGACTTGGGGCTCATTTATTTCTGTTTTTATTTATTGAGTGCTCAGAGGTAGCATGGAGAAGGCAATGGCAACCCACTCCAGTACACTTGCCTGGAGAATCCCAGGGACGGGGGAGCCTGATGGGCTGCCGTCTATGGGATCTCACAGGGTCAGACACGGCTAAAGCGAAGTAGCAGCAGCAGCAGCAGCAGCAGAGATACCAAAGTCTTCCCAGGTGGCACAGTGGTAAAGAATCCGTCTGCCAGTGCAGGAGATGCGGGTTCGATCCCTGGATCAGGAAGTTGCCCTGGAATAGGAAATGGCAACCCACTCCAGTATTCTTGCCTGGGAAATCCCATGGACAGAGCCCAGCGGGCAACAGTCCATGGGGTCATGTGGATCCGAACACTACTGAGTGATTGAGCACACAGAGGTCCCAGGGGAAATATGTGGTGGGGATCTCGCTCCGAGGGATAGAGTGGGTTAGCTCCTGAGAGGGAGAGCCTGGCTCATTTTTCAACTTTGTCTTTGACCTGCTGCCTAGATGCCCTGCTTCAAGGGAAGAGATAACCAGCTCTTCTATTGGAGGACACTGGTGGTGGGGTGAGGGGCGCGAGGGGAGGGGAATGATTCAAAGAATCAACTGAAAGGAAATGTGAGTGAAGTAACAGGGAGCATCCAGGTAAACAGCTAGCACAGTGGCTGACAGAGACAAATGTGCCATAAAATTTGGCTGTCAATATTCCCATTTTTATATTTTAAAATATTTATTTATTTGACTGTACTGGGTCTTCATTGCTGTGCTTGGACTTTCTCTAGCTGCCTCCAGCTGGGGCTACTCTTTGTTGCTGTGTTCAGGCTTAGACTCTAGGTGCATGGGCTTCAGTAGTTGTGGTGAATGGGCTTAGTTGCTCTGCTGCCTGTGGGATCTTCCCAGACTGGGGATTGAACCTGTGTCCCCTGCATTGGCAGTCAACCACTAGACCACTAGGGAAGCCCAACGTACCCATTTTTATACTGAGTAACTTATTAGGAAAATAGAGCTCAGGGGTAGAAGTAAGGATGCCTTGTTTTGATTTTTATGGGGGTGTTTGTAAGGGCAAATTAACTGACACCCTGAAAGGGAACCTGGAAGGAGCTAAGAATCTGTTAAGAGAAAGAGGAAATGGAAAGTGTGTTTCCCTATGAGAACCGCTGGGTTAAAAATGGCCCCTCTTTCCAGTGGCTGAATCTCTCCATCCTCCTGCCCAGTGATAAGCATTTTGTCCCCAGCTCTTAGAGCAGCATTTACCAAACAGTATTCAGAGGAACTCTGTGCCATGAGATGGTTACAGGTGTTCCACTGGTGACACGTTCCAAGGAGCCCACTCTCAGATAAATATGCATTTGTCCCGCATGTCTGCATGATCTAGACCATGGTCAATTCCACAGAAAAGGCATCTGTATCACTGAACTTCCTTGGTGGTGGTGGTTTAATTGTTAAGTCATGTCTGACTCTTTCGACCCCATGGACTGCAGCCTGCCAGGCTCCTCTGTCCATAGGATTCTCCAGGCAGAGAATAGAGTGGGTTACCATTTCCTTCTCCAGGGGATCTTCCTGACCCATGAATTGAACCCATGTCTCCTGCATTGCAGACAGATTCTTTACTGAGTTATGAGGGAAGCCCCAGAAGTCCCTAAATTTGCTATAGACCCCTTGTAGCGGGTTGTTGTTGTTCAGTAGCTAAGTCGTGTCCAACTCTTTGCAACCCCATGGACTGCAGCACGGCACTCTTCCCTGTCCTTCACCATCTCCCTGAGCTTGCTCAAACTCATGTTCACTGAGTCGATGATGCCATCCAGTCATCTCATCCTCTGTCACCCCCTTCTTCTCCTGCCCTCAATCTTTCCCACCATCAGGATCTTTACCAATGAGTCAGCTCTTTGCATCAGGCGGCCCAAGTATTGGAGCTTCAGCTTCAGCATCACTGCTTCTTATGAATATTCAGGGTTGATTTCCTTTAGGATTGACTGGTTTGATCTCCTTCCAGTCCAAGGGAACTCTCAAGAGTCTTCTCCAGCACCACAGTTCAAAAGCATCAGTTCTTCGGCACTTAGCCTTCTTTATGGTCCAACCCTCACATCCGTGTGCGTAGTGGGTTGGGGAGGCCACTATTACCTTCTCAAGGAAAACAGCCAATCCACACCTAGTGATTGTTGATGTGAGTGAAGTGCTTGGACCGAGCAGATCTTTCCGTGGACATCATTCATCCCATACCTCTAGCCTGGACTCAGCAGTGTCCAGCTTATGGAAGATCTTCGGGTACTGGGCACCATGTGGCCTGTCCTAGCATCACTCGTGCCTCACAGACACAAACCCCCACATGTGTCAGTCTACAGCCTCCTACGACAGTTCCCACCCATTTCCCCTGGCTCAGAGGACCCTGGAAAAGTATGTCTCTCAGCCCATAAGCCCTCTGGGGTGATGGAGGAGTTCCATGTGTTCAGATACTATTAAGAACAACGGAGGTAGGGGAGGGGAAGGAGTGTATCTTGGGCGAACCCTGCATGGTAGGTCTCCCGACCCCTAGTTTTCTCCCTGCCCAGGAATCCTAGGCTCGGGGACCATGTGGTCCCAGCCTCCCAGGTAAATGGAATGGATATGGATAATCCAAGGAGGCTGGAGTAGAGATGGGCAATCGCCAAGGTGTGCGGGCAGAAGGGATGGTAATTAACACAAGTTCTTGCTGGCTCCTGATCGAGAGTTTCTCTTAGACTCTGGGCCAGTTCTAGAGTAAAAGGGGAGGAGCAGGGAGATGGGTAATGGTCTCCGAAACACTAATGTGGTTGGTGGTTTTGTGGGCCAGTGCTTGGACTTGGTCAGCCAGCCCAGGTTTCAGCTTCAGCTCTGGGACTCATGGTATGACATTGGCTTGGCCAAGCCCTGTCTCCCTCTCTTCCTCGTCTCTGAGATGGAGATGATGACAGGGCTTTCTGTGAGGGGATACCAGGAGTAATAGTCAAAATATTAAGAGCTGCTAAGGCCTGGGCAGGAATCTAACAGAACCCAGCCCAATATGTCAGTGGTCATGGGTAACCTGGGGGATGGACCAGGTAGGCAGTCAGGGCGCTGGGGGAGTGGACGTTTACTAACTTGGATGGACTGCTGTGCTGTGCTAAGTCACTTCAGTGGTGTCTGACTCTTTGTGACCCCATGGACTGTAGCCTACCAGGCTCCTCTGTCCAAGGGATTTCCCAGGCAAGAATACTGGAGAGGGTTGCTATGCCCTCCTCCAGAGGATCTTCCCGACCCAGGGATCAAACTTATGTCTCTTATGTCTCCTGCATTGGCAGGCAGGTTCTTTACCACTAGCACCACCTGGGAGGCCCTCCAACTTGGATGGACTAGTCCAGTGTTTTCATCTCCCAGATGGACTTAGGCACCAGCTTCATCGCCTTGACCGTACATAAGACATTCAGTCCTTTATCAGGCACATGGTAGGCATCCCATAAGTGTCAGCTCTCCTTATCATTCTGTATTCACACTTAGAGTTAATCTGAGCTGATGGGGAAGGAATATTTTTTTTTTTCCTGGTGATAAAGTCCTTCTTCTGAGGGGCTGAAATCCGCTTCTCACATGGACTGTCTCACCAGCATGCAATCACATATGAGACAGAATTTGCATCTTGCCCCCAACCCGTACCCCTTACTCCTGCCCCCAGTTCACTCTGTCAGCAGCCTGGCAGGATCAGCTCTGTAGCCAACTGAGAGCCTTTCTATTCCCATGCATCAGACACTAGAGCCTGTACAGTCACCGAAGGTGCACAGAGGGCTCACAGGAGAAAATGGTGGCTTCAGCTTCCGGGGCGCTAGGCACCCAGCACAAAGCTCTGAGCCGTGTGAGGGGGTGGTGTTGGGGGAGGGGTGCAGCTTTTTTAGTCACTCTGCTGTTTCCCAGGGTATAATTATTACTCATGATGATGGTTTGATTAAGAGAGCAGGCTGGAGACTGTGTGCTCCGATGTACTTTTTACCTAGACCCGAGGAGTGGGTTGATAGCAGTGCAAGATTTTGTCTCCAAGTGACCCTCTGGGTGGGCTGCAGACCCCAGCTAGCTCTGACCTTACCCAGCACTAAAGGCAGCCAGTCAGTATGATTAGAACCGAGATCAGCCACCTCCAGTGCCTTGGAATGGAACCTTCCCCTTTTCTATCCTGGTGACCTCCACTAACATTTTCCTCCTCTTCTGGGTTCTTCCCTTTTGTGTCCTGAAATTCTCCCTCACAGCCCCTGGCACCATCACTGCCTAGACAAGAGTTCAAGGAATCCACTGGCCTGGTGTTGAGAGCTTACTCCTGGGTTCAGTTCTTGTCTCGTGGACTATCTCCCTTTCAATAGACCAATTCTCCCAACAACTTTGAGGGCACTCTGTTTCATGCCCCTCTTTTCTCTGACAGTCTTCCAGCTGGCTCACTGACTCCCCAGCTATTGCAACCCCCCTGGGACACATGCAGGGTGACCCGTGCAGGGCCCGAGAGTGGGCTCTTGTCTGACACTTGGAAATGAATTGTCTGAGGAAACACACATGCTGACAAAGCAAGAGACTTAATTGGGAAGGGGTGCCTGGGCAGACAGCATTAGGGTAAAAGGACCAAGGAGAACTGCTCTGCCACGTGACTCACAGTCTCAGGTTTTATGGTGATGGGATTTGTTTCTAGGTTGTCTTTGGCCAATCGTTCTGGCTCAGGGTCCTTCCCGGTGGCTCACACATTGCTCAGCCAAGATGGACGTCAGCAAAAAGGATTCTGGGAGGTAGTTGGACATGTAGCATCTCCTTTTGACTTTTCCCCAACTTTTCTGGTTGGGGATGGCCTATTAGTTTAAGACAGGATCTCCTGCCGTAAAATAACACACACAAATGGCTACTATGGTGGTCAGGGTGGGCGGTTTCAGTCAGTGTGCTTCCCCTAACAGGCCCATTGGGGAATTCTACTCCGAGTTCAGGTTTTGCTCTTCTGAGGGCATGGGTACCATTTCCCACCAGTGAGAGAACAGTCCCTCCTCTGGTCCGTGCCACTTGGAGCATCATGTGTTTTCCGGGTTTCTAAATTAATGTCAATTGTCCCTCCTCAACAACCCCCCCACCCCAACTTCCTCTCTAGCCTTAAGTAGTCTCTTTGTTCTTCAGGAGCTTTGAGGGTGAGAACCCAGCTCCTCTCTCTTTGGCTCAGGTGTATGCTCTTCCCACCCTTAGCTCCTGCTCCGGCAGGTAACCAGAGATCTGATACTCCAGCGCCTTCGAAGATGCTCTTAACAGCATCGGCTTACCTGTGTTTGCTATGACATAGACACCAGGCACTGAAACACGGCCATGCCCGTTGAGCCAGTTGTGAGTGGCTGTCCCCAGCTGAACTTCTCAAGTCCCCAGCTCAGCACTGGCAGATTGTCAGCCTGGGTGAGTGGGAAAACGATCAGGGGTCAGGAGACCCGGCTCTGGTTTAGATTCTTCCAGTCACTGGCTGTGTGACTTCGGGCAAAGTAACTTCGCTTTTCTCATTCAAAATGAAGAAATAGTACCACAAGTTTGATAGGGTTGTTGAGCGAAACACCTAACTTGTGTGAAGTTGCCCCATAAGACACCCCAGGCATGATTCCTGGAAAGATGAAGAGTTTGGGTCAGAAAGACATGGGTTGAGTCTTTTTTTTCTTATTATTTATTTATTTTTTGGCTATGCTGGGTCTTCGTTGCTGTGTGGGTTTTTACCTCGTTGAGGTTCACAGGCTTCTAATTACATGGCTTCTCTTGTTGCAGAGCACAGGCTCTCAGGTGCCCTGGCTTCAGTGGCTGTGACTCCCAGGCTCTAGAACGCAGGCTCAGTAGTTGTGGAGCATGGGCTTAGCTTCCCCATGGCATGTGCAAACTTCCCAGACCAGGGATCGAACCCATCCATATCTCCTGCATTGGCAGGCAGATTCTGATCCACTGGACCATGAGGGAATCCCCGTGGGTTGAGTTTTGATCTGTCACTTTTTTCCCTAGATGACATCGCCAGTTATGTAACCTCTCAAAGCCTGAGTTTTCGCACTTGTGACTCATTCTTGGCGTTTGTTCAACATTTCTCCCCTCCTTCAGCCCCCTTGTCACTCACAGAGTATATTATTTCCCCGAGTTTGAAGGATTGTATCTTTCCTCAAAGAGTTTACAGTCTTCTTAGGGACATAATGAAAGTGAAAGTGTTAGTCTCTCAGTTGTGTCTGACTCTTTGCGACCCTTTGGACTGTAGGCTCCTCTGTCGATGGGATTCTCCAGGCAAGGATACTGGAGTGGGCAAGCCATTCCCTTCTCTGGGGGATATTCCTGACCATAACACATAAAGATAAATAACTGTGAGACCGGATAGGGACTTTTGGTTCCATAAAGGAGGCACCAATAAAGTACAATGAGGTCAGAGAACAGAGAGAATTCTTCTGTCTTGGGAGTCTGGGAATGCTTCCTGGATGAGGTGGCATTTGAAAAAGCTCTCAACAGCAAAAGAGACACTGATGTATAGAACAGTCTTATGGACTCTGTGAGAGAGGGAGAGGGTGGGAAGATTTGGGAGAATGGCATTGAAACATGTAAAATATCATGTATGAAATGAGTTGCCAGTCCAGGTTCGATGCACGATACTGGATGCTTGGGGCTGGTGCACTGGGATGACCCAGAGGGATGGAATGGGGAGGGAGGAGGGAGGAGGGTTCAGGATGGGGAACACATGTATACCTGTGGTGGATTCATTTTGATATTTGGCAAAACTAATACAGTTATGTAAAGTTTAAAAATAAAATAAAATAAAAAATAAAAACCAATCAAGACACAAAAAAAAAAAAAAAAGAAAAAGCTCTCAAGAGATGTCCAGAGTATAACCCTGGAAACATGGAATGGTGGTTGTGGTCAAAGAGCATGAATAAGAGGGAGGCTGGAAGGCATGATTTGAATGACTCATTTTGGCTGGAGCCAAGAGTATCAAAGGGCGATTAAGATAAGGGTGGAGAATAAGATAAGGTTGGAACATGATGGCTGAGGGATTGGACATGATTCTGCAGGCCATTGGGAGCCACTGAACTTTGTTCTGAACATGGGTAAAGGGTTAATAATCAGGTTTATGCAGCAGTGTATAAAGTAGATCAGAAAGAAGAGAGCTTGACCTGGAAAGAGGGGCATGAAGGAGTCTATTATTATAGCTCCTGCCTCAAGAGTCTGGATAAATTCTGTGATCTGGGATGATTTGCAGGTCCTGGAGAGTGTCTGCTGGTTAGTTGGAGGCTTCTGTGTTCTCTGAATTGAAATTGGTCCTGACGTGGATTTAAAAGATGTAGCATTTATGGGAGCATCAAACTGTTTAGGTTATATAAGTAATTCGTCATTGCCCTTAATCTTCTCCTTTCTCCATGTTCTTGGTTCACATGTAAGCCATTTCCCGAGGACCTCATCTTTGGTGGAGATGCTCTGTCATCCTGTCTTGAGATCCTATGGCAAGCTTGGTAATGGCGGCCTTCTGGAGAGGCATGCAGCTCTATCTACCGCCTCCAATCCACCCTCATCACTTCAGACAACTCCTGGTTCCCTCCTCCTGCCTGATCCTTCTCCCTTGCTTCAGCTCTCCACTTCCAAGAAACTGTAAGAGATGTCCACTTGAGTAACTTATCTTCAATGCTGCAGGTTGAAAAACAAAACTTGCTGTTTTCTTACCCCAAAGCCTTGTCTTCTGGCTCGCCTCCTCTGCACAAAGTTGCAGTTCTCCTGGGCACGCAGTTGTAGTTCTCCTAGTCAGAAACTTTGGGTTATCTCCCCTTTCTCCTCTGCTCACATCTTACCCATCACTAATCCTGCAAATTCTTTCTTCATGCCTCTCATTCCTTCCTCCCACTTCCCAGGCCCCTACTCTAGTCTGAGCCATGTTACCTGATATCACCGGATGTTACCTCACTGCCTCTCCTTGCTTCTAGATTCCTCAGAAGATTCTGTGCCTCTAGGCAGATCTGCATCCCTTACATTTACTGTTTAATGCCCTCTGTAATCTCACCTCTGTTTACCTTCTCTCCTAACTTCCCCATACTTTCCAAAATAAGCCCTTCACCCCAAGTAGCCTGGTCTGCTTCCCCATCAAACCTCTGCCCAAATCAAACCTCTGCCCAAATCCTCTTGGATGACCTGCCAGGACTGCCAGCCCCTTCACCCTTCTTCAATCAGACTCCTCCCTCAGGGCTCAGGCCAAGCCCCACCCACTCATCTGTCCTTCCAAACTCCCTTAAATTCCAAGGGTTGGAGATTCCATCTTCCTCCTTTACACACTCATCTGGCTTGGCTCCCTGGGGCCAGATGCAGTCTTTGTCCTTCTCTGTCCTGGGCTTCACAACAGCCGGTTGCAACAGAGAGAGGACTGCATTCTCCATGCCCACCCACCATCCCCTACCTCTTCCTCCCAACCCCCTAAGGTCAGGATGCTATCCTGGCCTCTCAGGGAATGTGCAGGTTTTCCAGAGCCCAGAGAGAGGGAATGGGTGATTTAGAGCTTGATAATCCCTTTATTGAGCTGCTCCTGTCTCTAATCCATTGGATCCTTGATTTCTTTTCCCTCTCATCTTCCTGCTTATTCGAAATCATCCTAGCCAGGCTGAGTGACAGTAGAAAGTCAGGGAGTAGGAAAAAAGACCAGAAGCTCTGGTCGAGGGTGAAGTCACTTTAGGGATACAGGAGAGATTTGCAAGGCACAGGTTGGCAAAGTGATTGCTTCAGGAGTACATACATGGTGGTAATGAGAATCTCACTTAAGATTCGAGCTTTGGTTGCTGGAAAAAGAGTCTCTCCTCCACTGAGAGCCTGAGTGATAAGGAGGTCCTGAGTGATGAGAGCCACAGTTTTTAGCCACTTGGACTTCCACCCACCTGTGCACAGGCCTGGGGCTTGTCGTGGTGGCTGCAACAGAGCTGTCCAGAGGGTGGCTCTCCATGGTCCCCAGAGTGGCCTCTGGACCTCCTCCCTCTTTCTCTACCTGACTCCTAGTCTAGAAAAACTTTTCCTGTACCTGTTTGCTAAACGCTTAGCGGCCAGCCTGAGTTCACTCCTGGGGAGAGGCATGGGGACGGAGAGAGCGCTGCCTGGGAAGCAGACCCAAGAAGTGGCTGCTCAGTCACCTCCCTGTCACTTGACCTTGGGTGAGTCACTTGGGTGGACCGCTTCAAGCCTCAGTGTTTTTATTTGTACTTAGAATAAGGGGGCTTGGGAGTTGTTAACCAGAAGATATCTTCTTCAACATGGATCTTAGGGGAAAGCCCAGTGTGTAAACCAGGTCACATTTTATAATATAATTCATGTATTATAAAATTGTTGCTGCTGCTGCTAAGTCACGTCAGTCATGTCCGACTCTGTGCGACCCCATAGATGGCAGCCTACCAGGGTCCCTGGGATTCTCCAGGCAAGAACACTGGAGTGGGTTGCCATTTCCTTCTCCAATGCATGAAAGTGAAAAGTGAAAGTGAAGTCACTCAGTCATGTCCGACTCAGCGACCCCGTGGACTGAAGCCTACCAGGCACCTCCATCCATGCCATTGCCTTCTCTGAAACCAGGTCACAGTAGATCTTCCCAAAGTTCAAGCAGGGAGGGCAGGTTCCTCCATGCATCTCGAGGGGCCCAGATCATCTGGGATCCTCTCCAGGCCTCCAGTTCCTGAGGTCCTCATTGTTTATGTGTCCAAACACACAGACAGTGGACAGCAGGTCTAGATTCAGGTGCATTCAGTGAAGAATGAACTCAAAGTAAGGAATGCAATCTGGGGCATGGTGTGTGTACTGCAGGAGCTGAGGGGGGATTGCATACATGAACACCCTTGGAGAAGATGCATAATTTCCACCTCTGAGGAAATGCACATGTTTATGAGAATAAAGTCCAAAGCTTTCATCTAAGCTCCAAGGAACCTATGGCACCCCTCCACCAAATATTAAGAACGACCCACAGGGTTTTGTAATTAATTTTATCGATTTTTAAAGGAATGATCTCCAACTTAAGTTCTGTTTTAATTCAGGTGAACTAGGCTGTAAGCTCTATGGAGGTCAGAACACAGGTCTCAGCGTTTATACTGAGAATGAAATGGACAGATGGTGTTTGATACACAGTTGACATTTAATACATACATGTTTCATGCCTGGGCACATGTGTCTCCTGATAAGGAGGGTTGTGTACAGCACAGCTAATGTAAATATGTAGACATTTCAAAATGGACTTCCCAAGTGTCTCAATGGTAGAGAATCCGACTGCCAATGCAGGAGATGTGGGTTTGATCCCTGGGTCAGAAAGATCCCCTGGAGGAAGAAATGGCAACACAGTCCAATATTCTTATCTAGAGAATCCCATGGACAGAGGAGCCACACAAACGTTTCAAAATATTTAATGTATAATTTTAGAGGCACACATTTTAAAGTACTTGCTATTTATATAAAATAATATATTACATTTAAAGTATAGCTTTTCCCCAACTCTCCCTGTTTACGAAACAATCAACATTTGACTCTCATCTTAACACCAGTGTCCTCTTCACTTTTTGAATCAACTGTCTGTGTTGGGGCCTATATCACCGTCCCAACAGTCTAAAGAGAGTTGGCTATTTCTTACAAACACAGAAGATGTTTGTATGTTTTTTAGGAACAGCCTTTTGGAGATAGAATTCATATATTATAAAATTCATCCTTTTAAAATGTACAGTCTGGTGAATTTTGGATCTACAGAGTTGAGTAACCATCATGGCTGTCTAATTGCATGACATTTGTATCACTCTCTAAGAAACCTCATCCTCTCAGTGGTCACTCGTCATTCTCCCCTCCTCCCAGTCCCTGGCAACCACTAATCTACTTTCTGTTTTTGTGGATTTGTTTATTCTGGACATTTCATATAAATCGTAGGTCTTTTTGTGACTGGCTTCTTTCACTTACAGTAATGTTTTTAAAGTTTATCCATGCTGTAGGGTGTATTGGTCCTTCATTCCTTTATATTTCCAGTTAATAGTCCACTATTTGTATATTCCACACTTCAGTTAACCGTTCATCAGTTGATGCACATTTGAACTGTTTCTTTTTTCTTTCTTTTCTCTTTTTGAGTTGTTTCTACTTTTTGAGCATTATGAGTAATGTTGCCAGGAACATTCATGTACAAGTTTTTGCATAGACTTATATTTTCATTTCTCTTCGTTATAAACCCAGAGGTAGAATTGCTGGGCCATGTGATAACTATGTTTACCATT
The DNA here is from genome assembly GCF_019923935.1 of Bubalus bubalis. NCBI lineage: Eukaryota > Metazoa > Chordata > Mammalia > Artiodactyla > Bovidae > Bubalus > Bubalus bubalis. The sequence goes on from NC_059159.1 coordinate 136,072,935, forward strand.
TTGAGTAATGGCCAAATTGCTTTCAACAGCTGCTGCACCATTTTATACTCCCATCAGCAATGTGTGATGGTTTCCATTCTTGGAACTCTTGTTATTGTTCGTAATTTTGATTCCCTGGTGGCTCAGATGGTAAAGTGTCTGCCTGAGATGCGGAGACCCGGGTTCAATCCCTGGGTCAGGAAGATCCCCTGGAGAAGGAAATGGCAACCCACTCCAGTACTCTTGCCTAGAAAATTCCACAGATGGAGGAGCCTGGTGGGCTACAGTCCATGGGGTCGCAAAGAGTCGGACACAACTGAGTGACTTCACTCAGTAGCCATGGCAGTACCCTGTCGTGGTTTTCACTTGCATTTCCCTAATGATTGAGGATGTTGAGCATCTTTTCATGTATTTATTGACCATTCATACAGCACTTTGGAAAAATGTTTAATCAAACCCTATAGAAGATATTTCTTTTAGATGTCTAGAGCATAACTACTTAGTGCATTGCTTTTTGAAAAAATGGTCTTTAACAAAATTCAGCACTTGTAATTACGAGGCTATACCCTCAAACAAAGTTTCTGAATCTATATTATAGTACTATAATATGGAGATAAACTTTAAAAACATTACTGTAAGTGAAATCTATATTATAGTCCTGCAATTCTTCTCTAAAACAGTTCTATCAGGCAACCTTTGTAAACAGCCCAAACTAACATGTATTGTAGTGGCGTCAAACTACTATGTTTTCCCAGCTTGTTCAAAATAGGGTGATTGTGAAGGCAGCCCATAAAATGAAAGATTATATAAGGACTAGAATACAAACTTCCTGTTTTCTGACAGATAATTTGGGGAGAGAAAGAGCACACATTATATTTAAAAACAGATGATGACTGAATGGATGGATGGATGGACAAATAACTTTAGGAATGAATGAATGAACAAAGGAAGGAATGCAAGCTGGTGAGAAAGTCGATCAAGCAGCCATACCAATCTGGCTCTTTTTACTTCTTTATTCTCATGGAGAAAACCAGCACTGGCCTTTCATCTCTACTCTATAGAATCATATATAAATTATTAATTTTTTTTGAAAACTTGTAGTTCCAAGTTGGAAACAAGACACTAGATTTTCTGTTGTCTGACAGTCTTTCTCACCTTCTTTAAAATGCGAGAAGCACAGTCTGCCTGGTTTCTGAAAGTGGTTGAGAAACCAAAGACCATGTAACAGGACTGCATGGTTGAGGGCTACGCATCGGTGGAGCAGGACCTTTAGGGATGTGACGTGGTACAAGGGTTTTCTTGGGTTTGCCCTGATCAGGCTCCAAGTCCACCACTGCTCTTCCCACTAGCGTGAGGACTTGGGGTGTCTAGCCCTGGAGGCTTCTCTCCCTCGCTTCTCAGGGGTGGGATGGTCTGACCACCTCACAAACCACATCCCCTGGTGACTCACCAGCAGACTCCTCAGAGAGAGATTGGCCCTTCCATACGTCCCTTGCGGTCTTCTCTTAGGACACATGTGAGCTGGAGCATATAGCCCTCCTGGGTTTGGAGTATTGCTGCTGCTGCTCAGTTGTGTCTGACTCTTTTGACTTCAGGGGCTGTAGCCCACCAGGCTCCTCTGTCCATGGGATTCTCCAGGCAAGAATACTGGTGTAGGTTGCCATTTCCTTATCCAGGTGATCGTCCTGACCCAGGGATTGAACCCACATCTCCTGCACTGAAGGCAGATTCTTTGCTACTGTGCCACCTGGGATGCCCAGCTTTGCTATAAGAGTGAGGAAGGGAAAGAGGAAGATTGACGGGCAGGAAGACCAGAGTGGAAGTTGTGGCCAGACGTGTGAAGAAGTGACAGACAGGGATGGAAGCTTGAGGGGTGGCTTTTAGAGGCCCAGACCCCGGAGGGGAAATCAGTGATGGATGAGACTGCGCTTTAGAAAGACCTTCACAGCAGCCACAGAGGGACAGCCACAGTGTGGCCAGTTTGGGGGGCTGTGAACAGCTCAGGGATCCTGGACCCAGCAGGACTGCAGTTCTACTGGAGTGCGTGTGGTTAGAGTTGGGATCGGAGAGCAAGGGGTGATGAAGGGAAGTGTTGATGGGCCTGGTCCCCCCTTCCTTTACAGATGGTGGTCCTAAGGGAAATGGGAGGCACATCTGGTAAATCAGGCAAAGCCTGGGTCCCTTCCCAGGCTTATTTTCTTTTAAAGGTATATTTTTTATTTTTAAAGTCCTTATTGAATGTGTTACAATATTGCCTCTGGTTTATGTTTTTTTTTTTTGTCGTTGTTGTTTTTGCCCCGTGGGATCTTAGTTCCCTAACCAGGGATCAAACCTTCAACCCCTGCATTGGAAGGTGAAGTCTTAACCACTGAACTCCCAGGGAAGTCCCTCCACCACTTAGTCCATTCCTAGGCAGGGTCCCAGCATCCTCCAGAGACAGCTAATCCTTACTTCTTTGCCAAGACGGGACTGAGTCTAAGCTCTCTTCCCCTCTCCCACCTGCCATGTGATTGTTTATCTTGATGTTAAACTTCTGCAAGGAAGGAGAGTCTGTATTCTTCCTCCTTGACGTGCTGTTTCCTTCTTTAAGAATGTGGGATCAGTGGGAGTGTTACGTGGTGAATCTGAAGCCCAGCTCCTCATCACTTAGTACCAGCCTTGGGCCAAGTGATAAGCAAGGTGCCAGGGTTACAAGGGTGCACAAGAGAGCATCCTCAAGATGAAAGAACCATGCAAGAGCCGCAGTAAAACCAGATGGGCTGCGAGATGATGGCCAAATGCTGTAGATACACAAGGCCAAGGCCACCCACGTTATCGGGGGAGGCTAACAATGCTACACTGTTGAGGTGATGATGCTGGGAAGGGTTTTGAAGAATTGATAGGAGTGTACCAGGCAGAGAAAGGGCAGGGAGGTGCCCCATCAGGCAGAGAGCACAGCAAATTTAAAGACAAAGCATCAAAGAGTGTGGATGGTCTGGGAAGCTGTGAATAGCTCAGGGAGGCTGGAGCTGGCCGGACAGCAGTGGGAATAAAGCTGGAGGGATGCAGAGAGGCACTGTATTATGGTCACTTGGCACTGGACTTTGTTCTCTAGCAACAAGAAGCAACAAGACAGATAAGAGAGTGTGTCTATAGGATGTGTAGTCGTAGGAGTTTTCGAGCAGGGAAGCGAGTCAGATTTTTGTTTTGGGAAAGAGGACTCTGGCCCCAGACCAGAGTGGCTCTTGCGCCAAGTGCAGACAAGGATTGGCTCAGAGACCTGTAGACAGGCATTTCTGGGGCATGGCTATGGTCGGCAGCGGTGCCGTGCCGATGGCCCAGAGTTCCCGTCGTCAGCTTGGGTGTCGCAGCTCCCCACACCTCTGGCTGGCCAGAGACAGTGGTGGCGAGGGCTGGCCCAGAGGGCTAGCTCTGAGAAAGAGCCTACTTCTCGTTTCCTCCCCCTGGACATCCATCCTCATGCAGTGAGGAGGGGTCTGAGTGGACAGAGAGGGGCTTGGCCAAGGGAAGAAGAACTAGCCTGCCTTCAATGGGCAGGTGCAGTGGGTGAGACTCAAGCTGCAGGAATAGGGAATCTAGGAGAGGATGCCTGCTGCAAAGCAAGGGGGATGCCCAGCACCCTTGTTGGCCCCTCCAGTTGGAATAGGGTGTCCCACAGGTATTATGGGATGTATAGGATATTCAGGGCTTCCCAGGTGGTGCTAGTGGCAAAAAGCCTGCCTGCCAATGCAAGAGACGTCAGAGACACAGGTTTGATCCCTGGGTCGGGAAGGTCCCCTGGAGGAGGAAATGGCAAGCCCACTCTAGTATTCTTGCCTTGAGACTGAATCCTATGGATAGAGGAGCCTGGTGGGCTACCATCAATAGGGTCGCAAAGAGTAAAACACGACTTGAAGAGACTGAGCATGCTTGCACACGTAGGCTATTCAGGACCGGAAGACTCTGGGTGGGGAGTGGTGGGCAGAGGGATTTGTCACAGGATGGAAGCTCACACTCCGCCTCCCCCGAGCCCCCCTCCTCCCAGAACTCTTGGCTGTACCCTCCACTTATGCCAGGCACATGTTATCTTGAGATAAAATTATTTTTTCACACGTACACGCCTTGTTCAATGGAATGGGGGAAGGCGGGGACCTCGCCTCCTGCCCCTGTGTCTCCCGATACTATTTCAGCAAATGTCAGGCTACAAACTCGTGCTCAGTAAACACTTGTACAGACAGAGGAGATTTTAGGGAAAAGAGCAGAGGAAAAAGTGCTTTATTTAGAGATGCTCTCCAATACTGGTGAAAATGGGGGACATCAGAGGAGTTCAGATAAAGCAGGATGTGAAAAATCTCATCAGCTGCTGAAAGAGACAGGCGGGCAGAGGACTTCCTGACCCCAGGCCACGTGTACCTCGGAGAACTTTCAGGGCGGAAGCAACCTAGGTCCTCCAGCGGAGTAGACAGCGGTGCTGATCAACTGTCAGTGCCACCTCAGAATCAGCTGGAGAGCGTTCAAAAGCACAGGCAACTGGGCTCCAACTCCCTCTGCGTTTCTGACAGGTTTAGAAGTGATGGTGATGCTGCTAGCCTGGGGACCACTCTGTGTGTTGTGACCACTCTGTTACTTGGGGTGTGTCTTAGAGCTCCCCTGGAACCCCTGTGTCTATCTGCAGTCAGACCCGCACAGACATCTGTTCCCTCTTTTGGTTTTGCTCTGTTTTGTCCTTAACGCTCCCCAAATGGTTCTGATGCCCACCGAGGTTGAAATACCTACTGCATCTCCACAGACTTTGACATGACGCCTTTCCTGCCCACAGCCTCAGGCTGGCTTCAGCTCACCATCCTCTCTATCCCCAACACTCTCTTCCTGACTCTGCTAGCACATTCTTCCTGCTTTGTTTTGTCATTTACTGTGTGTGTGCCGTCTGTCCGAGTCAGTGCGGGTGGCCATAACAAACTCAGCTGAGTGGTTTAAACAGCAGTCCTTTATTTTCTCATGGGTCTAGAGGCTGGGAGGCTGAGGTCAGGCTGTCCGCACGGTTGGTTTCTGGTGAGGACTCTCTTCCTGCCTTGGAGATGGCCACCTTCTTGTGTGTCCTTTCTTGATTTATCTTTGGTGGATGTGTGTGTATAAGAAAGAGGGAGGGAGAGGAAGAGGGAGAAAGAGGGAGGGAGAGGAAGAGGGAGAAAGAGAGAAGGAGGGAGGAGAGCATACTCTGGTCTCTCTTGCTCTTCTTATATAGACATTAATTCCATCCAATCAGGGCCCACCCTTAAAACCTCCTGCATGTGTGCTAGGTTGCTTCAGTCACGTCCCACTCTTTGTGACCCTATGGATTGTAGCCCACCAGGCTCCTCTGTCCATGGGATTCTCTAGGCAAGAATACCGGAGTGCGTTGCCATGCCCTTATTCAAGGGATCTTCCTGACCCAGGGATTAACTTCATGTCTCTTACATCTCCTGCATTAGCAGGCAGGTTCTTTACCACTAGCGCCACCTGGAAAGCCTCTTAAGATCTTATTTATCCTTAATTACTTCCCTAAAAGCCTTATCTCTAAATACAGTTGCATGAGCCATTAGGGCTTTCACATATGGATGGGGTGGGGTAGAGGGAGTGGGACGCAGTGGGAAGGCCTCTCTGTCCATAACAGGAAACACTCTGTCCATAACACTGTCTTTCCCAATTAGACTGGAAACCTGGGAGATCACAGGCATGGTGCCCATGTGCCCCTCAATGGGTCTGTAGAGGACTAATTCAATCTGTGTTTGCTGAATCACACTGAGCGTCTAAAAGAAACCAAAACAAACTGAGACCTGTTTACTTTGGCCTTACCTGGGTCCCTGTTCTTGAAAGACTGAGGTGATGGAGAAGAGAAGGCATTTGCTAAACTCCATCCATGAGCTGATATGGCCAGGTCCCAGCATTGTGGATGGGCTCATCAGCCTTGAAACTAATGTGATTACTAATCTGTATCACTCAGGGAACTACCACCCCCAGAGCTGTATTAAGAATGTTTTTCTCAGGCCAAAAAAAAAAAAAAAAAAAAATGTGCTGTCTTTGGCATTCAAGGCAGCCTCAGGAATTTCTTTTTATGATTGATTCTTCTCTCTGTTTTTTTGTTTTGTTTTGTTTTGTTTGCTCCTTCCTGTACTCGTTCCAGATCTCTCAGTTGACATATAACCAACCCCCATGCTGCCCTCTCAACACTCAAAAAACTTTCCAACATAGTTGCCTTCCCCCAACACTGTCTTGAAGTTCTTGCTAAGAGAACTCACTCCTTTCCAGTGGGGCTGCTGAGGTTCGCTGGGAGTTTGGTCTCCCTGCCCTGAGGACCCCTTGTGAATCACAGAAGCCCTGGGTGACCTGCATTCATCTCTGGGACCACTGCCCTTTGCCGTTTATTTACGACTGTCTAATGACATGTGAATGTTGAGCTTTAAGCCAACTTTTTCACTCTCCTCTTTCACTTTCATCAAGAGGCTTTTTAGTTCCTCTTCACATTCTCTTCACATCCTCTTCACATGACACCACCATAAGGGTGGTGTCATCTGCATATCTGAGGTTATTGATTTTCATCACTTCATGGGAAATAGATGGGGAAACAGTGAGAATAGTGTCAGACTTTATTTTTTGGGGCTCCAAAATCACTGCAGATGGTGACTGCAGCTATGAAATTAAAAGACGCTTACTCCGTGGAAGAAAAGTTATGACCAACCTAGATAGCATATTAAAAAGCAGAGACATTACTTTGCCAACAAAGGTCCATCTAGTCAAGGCTATGGTTTTTCCAGTGGTCATGTATGGATGTGAGAGTTGGACTGTGAAAGAAAGCTGAGCGCCGAAGAATTGATGCTTTTGAACTGTGGTGTTGGAGAAGACTCTTAGTCCCCTGGACTGCAAGGAGATCCAACCAGTCCATTCTAAAGGAGATCAGCCCTGGGTGTTCTTTGGAAGGAATGATGCTAAAGCTGAAACTCCAGTACTTTGGTCACCTCATGTGAAGAGTTGACTCATTGGAAAAGACCCTGATGCTGGGAGGGATTGGGGGCAGGAGGAGAAGGGGACGACAGAGGATGAGATGGCTGGATGGCATCACCAACTTGATGGACGTGAGTCTGAGTGAACTCCGGGAGTTGGTGATGGACAGGGAGGCCTGGCATGCTGCGACTCATGGGGTCGCAAAGGGTCGGACACGACTGAGCGACTGAACTGAACTGAATGACATGTGACTCAATGGTAAAGAACCCACCTGCCAAAGCAGGAGACTCAGGTTGGATCTCTAAGTCGGAAAGATCCTCTGGAGAGAAGGAAATGCAACCCACTCCAGTATTCTTGCCTGGAGAATCCCATGGACAGTTCTCCCTGGAGAATCCTATAGCCTGGCTGGCTATAGTTCATACAACTGCAACAGTCAGACACAACTGAGCGACTAAACAACAACAAATGACAAAGTCAGCCAGGAGGAGACCACAGTTTGCAGGGGGTGCCCTTGGTAATCCTTCTACAAGCTGTACATTATTCATTAACCTTGTCCCCTGCTTTCTGGCTTTTCCTCTCTGTTTTGTTCCTCTGAGAGCTGTGACTAAGTTAAAAATGGCCTCAGGTTGGAGAAAGGGCTCCCGGACTCTGTTCTTGACCCCATCTTTCACTTCTCAGGAAAATGGCAAGCATATCAGCTGTCTTATTTGTGTGCCACCACCCCCCACCCCCACCACTCCAAATCCTCCCCTCCCCAGCCCCTACCCGCTCCCAGCACAAGCTTGGGTCTGACATTATTGCTCCCTTAAACATGGGGCAGTTGAGTTTCCCAAGGAGGCAGAGGTTCACCCAGCTCGCACACAAACAGTGACAGTCCATCAGCGAGCAGCATTGGTGACAGGAAGGAGCAGTGGTCTGCATCCTGTGCCCAAGGTGTGGCTCCTTACTCCCCAGCCATGTGGTCGCTAATCCTCAACTTTCCTCCCAGCCAAACAGTCATCAAGTTCATGCTTTCCTTAAAGGGATACTGCAGAGATTAAAGAGACATGATATGTTTATGTATGTAAAGCACTCAGCCTGGGTGCAGGGCATGTAACAAGTTTCATGGAGCAGTTGCTCTTATTAATGGCACCTACGATTGGGAGACAGAAGTAGGTGCAACTGAAGTGACTCTGGGGGCCCTTGCTCCTCACCTGTCTGGTCACTGCTGACAGAAACCCCAGTTCTACAGCCCATGCCTGCCCATGACCTCTGCCAGTTTTAGATTCACCTCCTTGTGCCTCTGATCACCTCTGTGCCATCAGGTCTTGTTCTGTCAGTCACCCCAAGGCCCAGAGCTCAGCCCCCTTCCCCAGTTCCCTACACACAGATCCTACAATGTTCCATTCATTCTCTGGTCTCCCCCCACCCGCCCTTCCATTCATTGTCTCCATTCTTTCCCAATACAGCGAGCAAAGCATATTTGCCAGGATTCCCTGAGCTTCACCTTCTAAGTCCAGTGATGCAGTAGAGTATTACCTTAGTCCACTTGATAGCTAAAACAAGATACCATAGACTGAGTGGCTTATCAGTAGAAGAAATGTATTTCTCAGTTCTGTTGCCTGGAAATCCAAGATTAAGGCACCAGCAGATTCTGTGTCTCATGGGCACCCTGCTTTCTGGTTAGACAGAAGTCTTCTCACTGTGTCCTCACATGGTGGAAGGGGCAAGAGATCTCTCTGGGGTCTCTTGTCACGAAGGCCTCACCTTTGTGAATTCATCATCTCCCACCTCCTAGTACATCACCTTATGAGTTAGGATTTCAACATATGGATTTGGAAGGAACACAAATATTCAGACCATAGCAGACATATTTCTAAATAACTACAGCTTTATTCCTGAAGGAATTCTGTTACCATCTCCTGAGAGAGTAGAGATCTCATTATTCTTTTTCTTGATTGATTGATTGCTTTAGCAGCATCGGGTCTTAGTTACAGCCAACAGGATCTTTGTTGCATCATGCAGGATCTTTCCTCACAGCACACAGACTCTCTAGTTGTGGCCTATGGGCTCAGTAGTTGTGGCACATGAGCTTCGTTCCTCCACGGCATGTGGAATCTTAGTTCCCAGACCAGGAATCAAACCCTCATCCACGGCATTGCTAGGCTGATTCTTAACCACTGGACCACCAGGGAAGTCCCTCTTTATTCTCTACATGTGTTTAAGCAAACACAAGATGCTGCCACATCCTGCCAACAGGACCCCAAAGTTGATGTCTGGGGAGTCGAAATGGTGAACAAGGCCACGTGGGACAGCTGCCCATGGCTGGGGACAGAGCAGTCGGAGAACAGAGATTATGAAACAGGTGCCCACTCCTTGTGAAGATAAACTGAGCCTAGTTGGAGTGTTTACTGCTTGTGAAGGGTGGCAGACTGCAGACTGGACATTCTGGCGATGAGACTTGTTAACCCCCACATAGACTTCCTGATCAAACAAGTCAACAAGAGAGAGAGAGGTTCTGTTAGATATGGATGAGTCAGACTTGGAAAATGAAACCAAACCTAAGACAGGGTTGATGCATCCCAGGGCAGGTGAGTTGGATGAAAATGTAGAAACAGCTGCCAGGAGCTCACGACCCTGGAGGTCTCAGCGAGGACTCCAGGCTGTGGTATGGAATTTTGAGAAGCAGGAGAGGCTCAGGGAGGGACTAAGCCTATCCCACTTACTCCATCACAGGGATCCAAACTCCTAGTCCCCCAAAGTGCTATTTGCTCTCACACGTTTTCCCAGAAGGGGATTCTCTGATAGCTCAGTTGGTAAAGAATCCGCCTGCAATGAAGGAGACCCTGGTTCAATTCTTAGGTTGGGAAGATCCGCTGAAGAAGGGATAGGCTACCCACTCCAGTATTCTGGCCTGGAGTATTCCATGGACTGTATAGTCCATGGGGTTGCAAAGAGTCAGACACAATTGAGGAACTTTCACATCACTTCACTTTTTTCTGCCAGATGCGCTGTTTCATCTACCCAAATGCTCCTCAACCCCGCATCTCACTCTTTTTATTCACCCCTTAAAATTCTTCTCATCTTTCCCCCACACCACTCCTGAGGGGGCCTTCCTGAGTTCCTCTTGCCCATCATCAGAGTGAACCGCCCTGTTTTCACTGGTCTCCTAGCTCACAGCCTTGGGTGACAGTGGGCATTCCCCTCCTTCCGACTTCCAGCGAACTCTGTAAAACAATCTAACCTGTTTTCCAATCCACTCTCAGCCCTATCTAGTGGCTTCAAGTGTCTGGAATGCAGTAAGGTCTCCACAAATCTTTTAGAAATCCATTCAATGAAATTCTGAAATTTCAGTTTTGACTGAAAGTCTGGTCACTCAAGACCACATTTGGTGTCATGGGCAGTTGGCCCTCATGGAGTTTCCACTTCCCACTTGCAGATAGGGAAGAAAGAGCTCAATAAGGATGTTCTGTGGATCCTTATTTCTAGTCTATTCTTATAGAACTACTTGCCCATGTTGCTGTGAGTAATGAGAAAAGTGATGGAGAATTTCTTCTGAGCACAGAAGAGCAGAGCATCCCTAAGGACCAGAGACTACCCTGCTGATGAGAGCATTATTTGGGGGAAGGAGCAGGTGGCCTGATGAAGTTATCTAATCTAAACTTGTGAAGAAAACTCTTCTTTTCCTTGAGCACTTGTGGGAAATGCCTCATCCATAGAATTCATTGTTGTTGGAAAACTCTTATTGCTAGAAGGTTCTTCCTTTCACTGAGCTGAAGTAGCTCTGAAACACACCCCACCAGTGCTAGGTCTGCCCTCTGCAACAGCTGTAATCATGACCTTTTCAATATGGCTACCCTGAAAGATAGGGACCACCCACCCCATGATTCTTGTTGAAGGCTTCACATAAAGAACTGTTTCACCTCTTCCTTGCATGACATAGTTTTCAGATGCCTTGCCTTTCTGGCTCTCCACTTCTGCATGAGTGATTTTGTTGCCATCTTAAAAATGCCAAAGCCAGCCATAGACATTAACACTCCATGAGAAACGAGACCTATTAGCTGGTTCCAGCCTCTTCATCACTTGTGGACTCCCATCTTTCCCCTGCCCAAGTGGGACTTCTGTTTTGAAACATCCTCATTAAACTAAAAAAGTAAAACCCATTGACAGTCCCTTTGAATTCCTCAGCCTGGATCTCATGTTCCCGGAAACTCCCATCAGTTTCTCTCTGGTCCATTCTCTCAGTCTTGCTTCTCATCATTCTTCTATTCCTCAGCTCAGCTGTGTAACAAATACCACTGACTGGGCAGCTTAATGGAGAAGGCAATGGCACCCCACTCCAGTACTCTTGCCTGGAAAATCCCCTGGGCAGAGGAGCCTGGTAGGCTGAAGTCCATGGGGTCACTAAGAGTCAGACACGACTGAGCGACTTCATTTTCACTTTTCACTTTCATGCATTGGAGAAGGAAATGGCAACCCACTCCAGTGTTCTTGCCTGGAGAATCCCAGGGACGGGGGAGCCTGGTGGGCTGCCGTCTATGGGGTCGCCCAGAGTTGGACACAACTGAAGTGACTTAGCAGCAGCAGGGCAGCTTAAACAAACATTTATTCTCTCACAGTTCTGGAAACTGAAAGCCCAAGATCAAATATTCACAAGATTAGCTTCTTCTGAAGCCTCCCTCCTTGACTGATAGATGACCAGCTTCTCCTGTGTCCTCACATGTTCCTTCCTCAGTTCATATCCCTGTCTGTATTTCCTCTTCGTATAGGGATGCCAGTCATGCTGAGGAGGGTCCACCCCCAATGACCTTGTTTTACCTTAATTACCTCATTAAAAGTCATAGGTCCAAATAAACAGCCACATTCTGAAGTCCTGGGGGTTAGGCCAATAACATGTGAATTTGCATGTGGGGGAAGACAATTCAGCCCATTACATTCTACCTTACCTTTTGCTGGTTTGACCCGGTCTTCTCAAAACACATCCTTTACTTTCATCTCTCCTGCCTTTGTTCCTACTGCCTCTTGTCCTGCCTACCCTGCTTCTCCTTCAAGGCCACTCTTCAAAGATGCTGTCATGCCAAGTGGTTGTCCAGTCTGTGTAGACACCCCAGAGATGAAGAATTCCTGTTCTCCTAAACCAGTCCATTCTCCTGGCTTCCACAGCTTTCTATACGAGCAACCTGTACCTAGAAGCTCCAAGCTTCACAAACAGAAAGAGCTTCCCCTTCCAATTTAGATAAAATGATCCCAAATAAATAAAATTATCTCTGGACACAATGAGAACTGAATAGCATGTGGGGGGAAAAATCTGAAATAGAAGTTGATAACTAGTGAGACTAGATGCCTGAGAACTGTCTATCCTGAGATATTGTTCTTGAGATACAGACTTCAACAGAACTCGGTCCTCTTCTCATATGGTGAATAGTCAGGTTTCTTCATTGGTTCCTCACAATTCAGAGTCTTGCAGTCTCCTCCACGTTCCCTCCACAAGACAAGGATCTCCCAGACTTCACCTGTCAAGATGCCTGAGTTAAAATGAAATCCACAGAGCCTATTTCTCTTTCCACTCCACTCTGCAACTCTTTCCCAGCATGCACACTCTCCAACACACATCTCCCAGAGCTTCAGCCTGGCATATCATCTTAATGCTGTTGCTTAGCAACGAGCTGGGGAAGTGTGATCACACCTCCGCGCACTGTCCATGGAGCACTGCAGACAATACAAACAGTTCCCTGGCTTCTCTGTGCAACAAGAGGAAGGTAACTGTCAGAGGTGGCCAGCATCATGCTCCAGAGATATTGGCTCATCCCCCGGGAGCCCTAAATTGGTTGCCGTTTCGCTCTTACTTGGCATTGGGTAATGTCTTTGTGGGGGCGGCTGGGTAGGTGGTTCTTGAAGGGCCGGATCTCTCTGCTTGCACTTGTTCTCAAGATGCTGTGATGCAGACAGGGCAGCTTGCAGATCCTCTCTGCTCCCACGCAGCCCTGCCCTGCACCAGGCCCGCGTTCCCCCGTCCCCAGCCGCCACAGTTCCCCTCACTCTCTTCCATTTGGAAATGGTTCTTCAACGTGCTGGCACTGCCCTTTCCCCACCCCACCCCCTTGCAGCCCTCTGTTCTTCCAGTCCCTGGTCCCTCTGCCTTTCAGATGCAGCTCCTGTGACCAGACAGCCCCCAGTTCCTCAGATCGGCAATTCCCCTCACCTTACCGCCCCGCCCCCTCCCTGCCATTTCCTGTATTCCTGTGTGTTCTTTACATTCCAACCTCAGGCCACTGGGCCAGACACCACTCAGTGGACTGAAGTCCTCCTCCTACCCGTTGTTGGTGTCCTGATCAGAACCGGATGTTTGCGAGTTGGAGTTCACAGATGTGGTGTATGTAGCATGAAACAGTAGAGAAGGTGAGAGTCTGAAGTCTGAAGACCTATATTCCAACTCCTGATCCTCTTTTTTCCCCCTTGATTCTGTGATTTAGATCAAGTTTCTTTAACCTCTCCAAGTCTTTGTTTTCTAAGGGGATTGGAATATTTGCCTCACCAGGCAATGATGACAGTCATACAAGGTAACATAGAAAGAGCCCAGCAAAATACATTGCAGAGAGCTGGAGAACTCCGTTTTTGTCCTTCTCCTTCCATCTCGATCTCTTTACTCTTTCTTTGGCAGCTTCTCTCTCTCAAGGGTAAACCAGTTTTCTGGTTGGATTCTCAAGTGGCACCACTGTGCAGTGACAGAGACATGGGGCCCAGAGGGGGTGGACATGCTCCAGGTCTCTGGGTCAGTTCCTCTGATCTTGGGTCCTGCCTCAATAGCCCTGAGGTTCCCTCTGTTCACCTGTAAAATGGAACTAAGAACACCTGAGTTGTCGAATGCATATTCAAATGCACGTTATCTCCTTTGAGCTGTGTGCGTGCTAAGTCGCTTCAGTTGTGTCCAACTCTGCGACCCCATGGACCATAGCCCACCAGGCTCCACTGTCTATGGGATTCTTCAGGCAAGAATACTGGAGTGGGTTGCCATGCCCTCCTGCAGGGGAGCTTCCCCACTCAGGGATCAAACCCACATCTCTTATGTCTCCTGCACTGGCAGGTTCTTTACCACTAGCACCATCTGAGAAGCCCATCAATATCCTTTACACATTTTAAAGTCTTTCATAAATTTTAGAGATCAGGATTATTTTGGACAAACCTGGTCCCATTTCCCTCCTTGTCAAATGAAGGAGATTAAAAAATGCCTAAACTGTAGCAAACTGAGAAATGACAGTGACCTTCAAAAGCCTCTGTGGAGAGAACTGAATCCTTCTTTACAGAGTGTATTTGTCCTGTGGCCAGAAGAATAGATTCCTCATCTCTGGACCTCATGACCAAGGTGGCTGTTTATTATCCAGTTAGAGTCTTCTTCTAGTTCTAGTTTGGAAGTATATAGAGAGCTCTGTCTTTTCAATAATGAAAACAAATGAGTGAGAACGTGCCCGAGGTGTGACAGAGGTGCTGGGGAAGAGGCATTTGGGTGGGTATCATGGAGACTTCATGGTGCTTCTTTGTTTAATAGTGACCTGAAAAGGCTGAATTTGCAAATACAGGAGTAAGCCAGAGATACAAAAGTTTGTGACATCAGCAGTTTACAGGAAGCTAACAAAAGTGTAGCCAAACCATAGAATTTGGATATTACTGAAATCTTGAAGGGACTTCCCTGGTAGTACAGTGGTTAAGACTCCAGGCTTACACTGCAGGGATTGTGGGTTCTATCCCTGGGCTATGCAGGTAACTAAGATCCTGCATGACTCACGGTGTGGCCAAAAACAAAAACCTTGGAGCTTGGGAGTCTGGCCAAGGATGAACAAACATTCCAGAGCCTTTGCAGTTTCTTCAGTGAGATTTCCCCAGGCAAGCACAGCGTCTTCATACAAGGAAGATTCCAAGAGGAAAGATGGATACTTCAAGTGACTCTCAAAGCTCTGGCTTTGCCTGGAAGATCTATTTCCAAGCCCTTAGGAGAGAAGGGTCAACTTCACTCGGGGCCTTTACCCATTCTCCAAGCCCATGGCTTCAGGGGAAAGATGAATAAACACATTACAAAGTTGGGAATTCTTCCTGGAGAAGGAAATGGCAACCCATTCCTGTATTCTTACCTGGGAAATACCATGGACAGAGGAGCCTGGCAGGCTACAGTCTATGGAAGCACAAAAGAGTCAGACACGACTTAGCTGCTTTGCTAAACAACAATCTCAGCCCATGGGGTATCATTTTTTAGCAATTATTTGCAAAACACTTAAAATTTTATAATAAAAATTTGATATTTTTTAAGAGTCAACAAAAAAAGTTGGGAATTCTTGCTTTGTAATCAAGCTACAAGGGATCCTGTATTGTACAAGTATCAGTGGTTAACCACATATTACCACTAACTTTTCAAAAATATAGGTGTTTGGTGGGGGAGCACCAGGGAGACAGATCTGATCTCTGTTATGACTGGACCCATGTAATAATTGGGCTTCCTAGGTGGCACTAGTGGTAAAGAACCTGCCTGCCAATGCAGGAGATGTAGGAGACATAAGACATGTGAGTTCAGTCCTTGGGTCTGGAAGGAGGAGGGCATGGTAACCCACTCCAGTATTCTTGACTGGAGAATCCCATGGACAGAGGAGCCTGGTGGGCCTGGTGGGCTTGCAGAATCGGACACAACTGAAGCGACTTTGCACATACACGTGGAATAATTAGTCATTGAATTAGAGAAAGTTAAGCTGGAAGGGACCTTAGCTATCACCCATGACAGTCCTTTGGTCAACAAACAAGGCAAGAGTCTGCAACATGTAAACAGTACTTCATTTGGAATTGTGGAAATGTGGGTGACCACCACTTTCTAAATTTTGCTTTTCAAATAAAAATACAAAAATGAGAAACCAGGAAAGTGATTTGCCTGAGGCCCTGTAGCAGTGTCAGGACAGAACCTGCCAAGCCCCGCTGTCAATTTTTGTTCCTCTGCTTGTCCCCAGAGGATTCCACCCAGGGCTAGACCTGGGTTTGCAAAAAGATCCTTTACAATAAGAACAGAATCATGCCTCCAATGAGACTCCACAGTTTAAAACCTAAAATGATCAGCATTTTCCAGTCATCCAGGGACAGGGGAGCCTGGTGGGCTGCTGTCTATGGGGTCGCACAGAGTCGGACACGACTGAAGCGACTTAGCAGCAGCAGTAGCAGTAGGTTCATTTTATAAACATTTACTGTTGAATACCAAGGAGTCTCACTCTGTGTTCATCTTGTTGCTGTTGTTTAGTCGCTCAATTGTCTCCGACTCTTTGTGACCTTATGGACCACAACCCACCAATCTCCTCGTCCATGGGATTCTCCAGACCAGAATACTAGAGTGGGTTGCTATTTCCTTCTCCAGGGGATCTTCCTGACCCAGGGATTGAAACCGGGTCTCCAGCATTGAAGGCAGATTCTTTACCGCTGAGCCACCAGGAAGCCACCTCACTCTGGGGAATGTTAAAAGTAAAATGTCAGTTGTAAGCCAGTCTCTCCAAACACACCTGGTTTATGGGGTTAAATCCGCCCACTGAAGGAGGCTGTGCAAAATGGAACCTGTGTTTGATTTTCTTAACCCACAGCCCACGTAGCCCGTCCACTTGAGGAAAGAGAAACACTGCTAATGGGTGGTAAAAGCAGTGTGAATGCTGGCCCCCGCACAGGCTCCCAGTGACAGCTTTTGTTCCCATGGTCTCTTCAATAAGTATGACTCAGTTCGCTGTTCAGGCCCCGCTTCCTCAAGCTGGGAGCTGACTTCGGCACTTGCTCTGCAGGGCCTGTCATGCATGACTCAGGGGGCATGTTGCGGGGGGGTGGTGGGACCCTGATTGAGTTACCACCCCTCTCCCTTGCTGATCCCCTTTCTGTTCTTCTGAGCTCCAAGACCGCCACCCTTCCCACCTTTCAAAATGCTCACCCATTAATACAAATGGTGTCCCCCTACCACCCCATTTTTTAAAATATACTTTACACATATCCTGACAGTGCCAAAGCTTTTTTTCTCACTCACCTACTCATCCTCAGAATTGGTAGTCTCCAGCATAGGCAACATAAGCATGATACCCTGAAGGCTAAGTCAAGGTCAACATGGGTTCCTGTGAGCAAGGAAAACAAAAGACAGGAAAAGCCTTGCAACCAGCTTGCCTCATGTCAGTGCTTGTTAGAGCAAAAACACTATCCTCACCATGCAGAGGGGACGTGTCATCAGGGCCAGCCCACACTTGCGGACTTGTTTTGGCTCTAAGAGTCAAGAGAGGAACTTTAATTGGGAGGCACGTGATTTTGAACCCAAGGGGATGGCATGGTGTCCTGGCACTTTCTATCTTGAGAGCAGCAAGAAGCACTGAAGGAGAAGTGTGTCTCCTTCCCCTGAGACAGAGGAGGCCATGCCCCCTCAAGGAGACACAAGGCAGAGAACTGCATGCTCACAGGACTGCCTATCTAGTCTCAGGCTTGAAGGGGATTCATTCCAGAATCCTACACCAAAAGAGATCCAAAAAGTCTAGAGCACAAGTTTGCCGTGAGCTCTTCATGGATGGGGTTGTTCCTGTTGGAGGTTTGTTCTATCAGATGTTCAAGATGAAGGCAGTGGGGCAGATAAAGAGCTACCAGGCCAAGCCAGTGAGTCACCCTTAATTTGGGGATGGGCTGCCTGTCCCCAAAGTCTATTGTTTACTAGGACAATTCAGAGACAGTGTCCATTGCTTTTTAATCCATTGTCAAGTTTTCTCTCCCTCCTTTCTTTTCATGGGATTTGCTCAGTTGTGTCAGACTCTGTGTGACCCCATGGACTGTAGCCGACCAGGTTCCTCCATCCATGGGATTCTCCAGGCAAGAATACTGGAGTGGGTTGCCATTTCCTTCTCCAGGAGATCTTCCCGACCCAGGGATTGAACCCAGGTCTCCTGCATTGTAGGCAGACGCTTTACCGTCTGAGCTACCAGGGAAGTCTAAGGAAGGAAGGGCCCAGCTTGGACTAATTGTACATGTTGACCTATGAATTGTTCTTGTTGCTGTTTAGTTGCTCAGTCTTGTCTGACTCTTTGAGACCCCATGGCCTGTAGCCTTCTAGGCTCCTCTGTTCATGGGATTTTCCATGCAGGAATACTGGAGTGGGTTGCCATTTCCTTCTCCAGGGAGTCTTCTCGACCCAGGGCTCAAACCAGTGTCTCTTGCATCTCTTACATTGGCAGGCAGATTCTTTACCACTGTGGCCACCTGGGAAGCCCTGTAAGTATGAATAAGCAAAGTCCCTAGTGCAGTCATTCACACATTCACAACCTCTCTCTCTCTCTCTCTCTCTCTCTCTCACACACACACACACACACACACATACACTCATGCTTTGGTTACCACAACACAATCTCCATGTGTACCCTGTAATGGCAGTTTACATCAAGATCAAAGCTTAAGTAAAAGAGGCACTTTGGTCACAGGATTGTTCTAAGGTGATGCTGCTTTGAAGGTATGATCTCCCACTATTCATCTGCTTGAGGATGACTAGCCTGCAAGTGCCTACTCATGAAACATCATCAGTCACATAGACCTTCAAAGGGTGGCTTTGGAATAAGTTTCCCAAAAGCAAGAGCAAGAAAGCATCCACAGAAAAGAACCTGCTGTTGAGGATAGAGCAAGAAAAAGAAGGCATCCCACACCTGTCATCGCCACAGTCAATAGCCTCGTAGATGTAGATGACACAAACCCCAAAGATGCTGGTCCAAAGACAGGATTTGCAGGATCACATATCCAAACTAAGGGAAGATTCAGGAAACAACTGAACTCAAGGTCAACTCAAGCTAGGCATTTAGACATGGCCAGGGACTCCTGGCTCTGCCCGTCTGCCTCTCTGGCTCTCATTGCATGTTGGCTTCATTCTTTCAGAACAACTTCTCCAAAAGCCAGGGGCATTGCCACTAACTGTGTCGAGTTTTCATCCACAACCTTCTCACCCACAAGGAAAATCCCCACTCCCTAAGCCAAAGTTTGAAAAATGCCAAAGAAAACTATGATTGGTCTGGCTAAGGTCATGTGTCCATTTCTGGGCCACTGACTCATTTGAAAAGACCCTGATGCTGGGAAAGATTGAAGGCAGGAGGAGAAGGGGGATGACAGAGGATGAAATGGTTGGATGGCATTACTGACTCAATGGACATGAGTTTGGGTAAACTCCGAGAGCTGGTGATAGACAGGGAGGCCTGGCATGCTGCAGTCCATGGGGTCACAAAGAGTCAGACACAACTGAGCGACTGAACTGAACTGAACTGAACCTCCTGGCCAACAGGGCGGGTGCCATTTTGCCCTAGCGAGGGTGTCCTGTATCCTATCTGTGGTCCAGACAGGAGAAGGAGATGGTCTCCCATGATGGCCAGCCTCCACTAGAACCAGCTGGTTGCCATGGAAGGAGGACTTGCTCCCCACAAAGAGAACTAGGGAAATTCTGAAGAAGGGGAAGGAGGTGTTGAAGGCAGACAAAACAATGAAGGTCCCCCTGCAGTAGTCTTGCCAACTTTGATCATACAACAAAGTTACATCTGCTGGCAGGTGTGTATGTCTGTTGGGAAGATAATTCAGTTTGAGGAATGGAGGGAAATGGTGACATCTAAAGTGCTTGGGAATTGACGATGTAGAATTATGTTACAGCCAAGGATTAAATACAGCTTTGCAGAAAGGACAGGTTGTAAGGTCATAAATTATATGTCCATAATCATTTACATACTGCTGAACTGCTTGACAACAGTTATTATATGAAGGAGGAGATGACTGAGTTTGACTTCCTGGTCATGCAGCCAAGCTTGTAGGATTTCCCAGACCAAGTCACCTGTTCACTGGTCTTTCTTTCCTGGACTTGAAGGCAATGTGACTAATAGTGGTGACACTAAAAGTGATTTTCTTTTATATTTATTTATTTTTTTGGCCACACCATGCAGTACTTGGAACTTCTCCATCCAGGGATCGAACCCATGCCCCCTGCAGTGAAAGCCCAGAGTCTTAACCACTGGATCATCAAGGAAGTCCCATCCTCGATTTTCAAGAATGACATTTTTATTGTACTGCCTATGTCTGAAATTTTAAAACCAACGTGCCCTTTTGTCATGAGTGAAAGTTGTTTTTAGAGTAAATGACTATTTTCAATTCTGCCTCTTCAGTCTCTAGACTACACTTTGCTCTTATTCAAAAGGAGTCTTAATGCTTTAATACTGTATATCTGGTGTATAATCAGAACCTCCCAAAGATGCCCAGGTCCTAATCTGAAAACCTGTGAATGTGTTGATTTACAGGACAAAGGGGACTCTGCAACTGTGATTAGGTTAAGGACCTTGTGATGGGCAAATGATCCTAGGTTACCTGGTTGCCTATCACATGGGGTCTTATAAGAGGGTGACAGGAGGGTCTGGGTCAAAGAAGGTGATGTGATGTCAGAAGTATGGCTCACATGGAGAGTGATGAAGATGTTATTCTGCTGGCTTTAAAGATGGAGGTAGGGACCAGCAAGCTAACAAACAGTTTCTAGAAGTTGGAAAAGAGAGCGAAAGGGTTTCTGAAGGAATGCAGCCCTGTGTATCTGTGTCTGTGCTCATTCATTAAGTTGTGTCTGATTCTTAGCAACCATTCCTCTGGCCATGGGATTCTCCAGGCAAGAATACTGGAGCAGGTTGCTATTTCCTTCTTCCTTCTTCCTTCTTCAGGGGATCTTCCTGACCCAGGGATCATACCCACATCTCTGCATTGGCAGGCAGATTCTGTACCCCTGAGCCACCTGGGTGGCCCACACAACCCAAAACTACTCAGTAAAAAGAAAGAAGGGACAGTTGATAAACACAACAACCTGGATGAATCTTGAGGGCATTATACATAGTGAAAAAAAGAGTCAATGCCAAAAGATTCCTGTATGATCCCAATATGTAACATTCTTACAAGACAAAACTGTAGAGATAGAGAACAAAGCAATAGTTGCAGAAATGAAGGGTAACACAAGTGAGTTCTTTCATGGTGCTGGAACAGTTCTGCATTTTGATTGGGGAGATAGTTACACAATCATATGCATGGGATAAGAGTGCATAGTACTACACACACAGAGACACATACAAATCCCTGTGGAAAATGGTGAAAATGGAATTTGGTCTGTTGTCCACTCACAGCAGTAAACCGATGTCAGTTTCCTGGTTTAGATATTTCAGCATCACAGGAAGATGGATCAAGGGTACTTGGACTCTGTACTACTTTTGCAACTTCCTATGAGTCTACAATTATTTCAAAATAAGAAATTTTTTAAAAGCTACCAATTAAAATTCATCTGTCTGATGATATTTCTTTTGTCCCCAAGAACTTCCTCACCACTTAAATAGTTCTGGGTCCATTTCAGTTATTGTTTAAACACCTCATGGTTCCCCCATCACTTTTAGACATCTGCTCAGGATGGGGAGATGATGCTAGCAACTGACAGCAGAGAATAGAAAACTCACCTCCTCCCAGATCTCTAGTGCTGTGCAACACTCCATGCCTGCCTTCTCCCTCAACAACCACCGGGAGCATCATTTCCTGGTATATAGTGAGATTGGCTGTGTTTATGAGACACACTGGACATATGAGAGCCTGGCTTTCTTCTGTTTCCTCTGCCAGCTCTGGGTGAGGGAGGGGAAATGGCCAGTAAACAGACTGGAGAAAGGAGAAGCCTTTGTTGTCGGGGGGAGATCTGGGAGAAGGGAAGAGACAGATGGTTAAGATTAAGATGGGTAAAATAGGTGCTTTAACTTAATAGGAAAAAGCACAGACTTGGAGTATTATCTGAATTCATCCATTTATTCAGCAAGCATCTTTATCTGTTCAAGCTGCTGTAACAAAAGAACCATAGACTAGGTGGCTTAAACTTCGAACATCTATTTCTCACAGTTCTGGAGGCTGGGAAGTCTGAGATCAGGGTGTCTGCAGTCTGGTTAGAACCTGCTTGCTGTTCACAGTTGTCTTCTCCCTGTGTCCTCACGTGGTGATGGAAGAGTAGTAATTCCTCTAATATCTCTATTATAAGGATGCTAAACCCATTATTGGGGCTCTACCCTCATGACCTAATCACCTCCTAGAGGACTTGGCTTCTAATTCCATCACTTTGGGCATCTGCACAGTTCTGTAGAGCTCAGACCAAATGAAGTATGGACGGTGAAAATTCTTTATGTATTCCTGTTCACTTTTGCTTTATATTTTTGTTTCATTGTGTTTTGATATGTTCATTATTGTATCTTCTTGGTAAATTGTTTTCTTTTAAAAATCATTCTTTATCATAATCATATTTTTATTTTTTTCTTCAAATCCAGCTAGTTTGTAATTTTATATACTTGTATCAACTGTCTTTAATTTAGTAATGGTCTGATTTGCAGTTTTCCCCTTATCTTCAACTTTTCTAATATTTTAGTTTTATTTCTTGTAAAATACATATAACTGGTTTTTTAAAAATTGAATCTAAAGATTTTTCTCTTTTAACAGGCAATTTAAGCTTTTTTAAAAAAATTTATTAAGACTTCTAATATATTCAGTATGTTTCTACTATATTATTGTATATTTGGAAATCCATTTTCCCTTTGTTTTTTTCCTGGCTTATTGTCTTTCACTGGATTGACTGTGTTTCTTTAATTTCCTCCTCTTTTACCCTCCTACTTTAGAAGTTATACATTACAGTTCTATTATTTTAGTGACTTACCTCATCTTTAACACGTTACTTGATTTGAAAGTCTGCTGCTACTGCTGCTGCTAAGCCGCTTCTGACTCTGTGCGACCCCATAGACGGCAGCCCACCAGATTCCCCCATCCCTGGGATTCTCCAGGCAAGAACACTGGAGTGGGTTGCCATGTCCTTCTCCAATGCATGAAAGTGAAAAGTGAAAGTGAAGTCACTCAGTCGTGTCCGACTCTTAGCGACCTGATGGACTGCAGCCTACCAGGCTCCTCCGTCCATGGGATTTTCTGATTTGAAAGTTTAGCATTAGCCAACATCATTGTCCTCCTCCCCAAAGTGGAAGATAGGACACCTCAGCTCCAATCTTTGACTGTCCATCTTCCAAGCTATTACAGACAAGCATTTTAATGTCACCTTGTTTTTAAAATTCTCCCTCCCAAATTTAGCCTAGTATTAAAAGAATTATCATCTTCGATTTCTCATATCTTTCCCCTGCCCACTCTCACATTTACATATTTGAAATAGACTCTTTATGGTCCTGGAATTATTCTGTTAACCCCAGGTCTTGCTTTTCTTTATATATATATATATTTATTTATTTATTTAATTGGAGGCTAATTACTTTACAATATTGTATTGGCTTTGCCATACATCAACATGAATCCGCCACGGGTGTACACGTGTTCCCCATCCTGAACCCCCCTCCCACCTCCCTCCCCATACCATCCCTCTGGGTCATCCCAGTGCACCAGCCCCAAGATCCTGTATCATGCATCGAACCTGGACAGGTGATTCATTTCACATATGATATTACACGTTTCAGTGCCATTCTCCCAAATCATCCCACCCTCGCTCTCTCCCACAGAGTCCAAAAGACTGTTCTATACATCTGTGTCTCTTTTGCTGTCTCACATACAGGGTTATTGTTACCATCTTTTAAATTCCATATATATGCGTTAGTATACTGTATTGGTGTTTTTCTTTCTGGCTTACTTCACTCTGTATAATAGGCTCCAGTTTCATCCACTTCATTAGAACTGATTCAAATGCATTCTTTTTTATGGCTGAGTAATACTCCATTGTGTATATGTACCACAGCTTTCTTATCCATTCATCTGCTGATGGACATCTAGGTTGCTTCAATGTCCTGGCTATTATGAACAGTGCTGCGATGAACATTGGGGTACACATGTCTCTTTCAATTCTGGTTTCCTCGGTGTGTATGCCCAGCAGTGGGATTGCTGGGTCATATGGCAGTTTTTTAAGGAATCTCCACACTGTTCTCTATAGTGGCTGTACTAGTTTGCATTCCCACCAACAGTGTAAGAGGGTTCCCTTTTCTCCACACCCTCTCCAGCATTTATTGCTTGTAGACTTGGATAGCAGCCATTCTGACTGGCGTGAAATGGTACCTCATTGTGGTTTTGATTTGCATTTCTCTGATAATGAGTGATTTTGAGCATCTTTTCATGTGTTTGTTAGCCATCTGTATGTCTTCTTTGGAGAAATGTCTGTTTTGTTCTTTGGCCAGGTCTTGCTTTTCAAAGTTATGAATTTTGTCTGCTGAGCCTTCTTCACAGGTGGCTTGTTAATCTGCATGGTTTGTAATTTTGAATTGTGTGTTTGTATATGTGAAGGGTGGGGATTCCCACTTCATTTCTGATTGAATTCTTCCCCCTCAGCAAAGAGTTTTGTTTTTTCCTCTGCCAGAATCACTTGTCACCATTTCTGCATTTGTTTTCATTGATTTATTTTTAGTCGTGCTACCACCATGGCATGTAGGATCTTAGTTCTTCGACTAGGGATCAAACCCTCAGCCCCAGCAGTGAAAGTGAGGGGTCCTAACTGCTCAACCACCAGGGAAGTCCTTGAATTTGTTTGTTTTAATTACTTGTATTAGAATTCTTGGTGCACATTGCTAAAATGGCACAGGCTTTGGTTTCTAAGAAAAATTTCTTTCTTTCTTTTTTTAATCAGGCCCCAGACAGAGGTCAAGCTTTCTCACCTCTCTGGGCTGGTAAACGGTGTTCCCAGGGCCCATCTCTATTTATTCTCTGTGCTCCACCCCTGCCTTGAAAGGATCTGGACCCGGAAGTCACCCTCTGCGTGTGTTCATCCCCAGGACCTGGGGTCTCCACAGTGTCAGCCCCCACTCATCTACTCTGGTTGTGAGTCCTTCCATTTCTGATACCTAAGAATCCTCTCTCGACGTTGGCTGTGATAAGATTTTTCTGTTATATTCTGTCCAGCATTTCTGCATATTTGGAGCAGGGCGGGCCAGATCTATCCTAGGTCAGTCTCACTATGACTGTAAATCAGCCGATCTCACGTTCTTAACCCTGACGGAAGCCCACTTTCATTCTTTTCAGTCAGCACACATCACTGAGCCAATGAGATCAGAGGGCTACGGTGCAGAGTGAAGATCTGCCCTGCCCTCCCAGAAGGTGACACCCAGAGAAGGAGAAAGCCTTGAATCAGGTAGCCTGAGGAATAAGTGTAAATTTGCAACCTTAGCTAAGGAAAGGCATGTTATTTTGTCCCAACTGAGGCCTGATTCAGCCAGCAGTCAGGAGAGAAGCAGCCCAAATGTCACAAAGGCTGGAGGACCAGGCACCTGATGTGATCCAACCCTACAGGTGTGGGAATGGGTGGCAGGGGCAGGATTTCCCCTGGCACGATGCCCTAAAATACTGCAAAATACCCTCACATATGATGCCATATATGCCGTGTGCAAAAAAAGAAAAAGGATGTGAAAGACTTGTCTGTGGAACACTGCACCTGGTATATTTTGACTGGCAGGATGGAGGGGGAAAAAAAAAAACCAGACAGAACTGTTTCTTTTGTCTTATGGGTCTAGGACTGGGGATTTCTTCTCCTTCCAGATGATGACCAGAAGAAAGGGTCCTCGATTATTCTCCAAGTACAACATTTTGGTTATTCAAATAGCCCGGGGGGTGATGAAGGATAGGTGCGTGCATGCGTGCTAAGTCGCTTCAGTCGTGTCTGACTCTTTGGGACCCTATGTACTGTAACCCACCAGGCTTCTCTGTCCAGGAGATTCTCCAGGCAAGAATACTAGAGTGGGTTGCCATGCCCTCCTCCAGGGGATCTTCCTGACCTAGAGATCGAACCTACCTCTCTTAATCTCCTGCATTGGCAGTCAAGTTCTTTACCACTAGTGCCACCTGGGAAACCCGAAGGATAGGTGGGGAGGATGTTTTACAGGAAAGAGCCATGGGAGAACCACAGCCCAGCTCTTTCTCCAACTTCCTGATGGGACCACAGTCAGGGGCACCTGGCACCAGGCCCCTTCTCTGTAAGGTGAAGAGGGCTCTGGGTCTGGAAGGACCCTTCTACGTCTAATGTTCAAGATGCTTCCCCAGGGGAAATGGGGTGCTGGGGAGGCCCAGCCACCCTGCTCCCCCAGGGTTCCCAGTGAACTACCCCTATTCTTGGGGCTATGGAGCAGCCTCCCAGCTCACCTCCGCAACCCCCCCCCCGCCACTTCCTGTCACTGGTGACCCCGTGATCCAACACCCTCCCTTAGTAATTCTTCTCGTCTTCAAATCCATCTTGGCAGCCAGCTCAGCCCTTTTGTGCCAAGAAAACACAGTCTCTGAGTCATGAGTGTGAGTGTGCACCTTCTCGGTGTTTACCAACCTACCCACGTCAGGTGGTGGGGAGCCCGGGCCTGGTATCCCTTCGGAACTTCCATTTATGGACACAGACTGCTGATCAACCCTTTGCAGGCCTGTACTAATCCAGGGCTGGCCCCAAGCCTTCTCCCTCCTCCAGTTTTGCTGACCCAGTTTATAAGCCTGCAGGCAGGGCAGATGGAGTTGAAAAGTCAGAGCCTGCAGCAGTCAGGAGCCCCAGCTTCCCAGGGCCTCATTCCCCTCCCCTTTCCCCCACCCCGACCTCCTCTGGGCCAACCAGTTCTCCCCTTTCCACTTCCGGGGCGTGATTCGCCCAGAGGCTCCCTCTCAGCATGGCAGGTATGTGTCATTTCCTTATTGCTCTGAGACCCAGGCTTTGAGCGTGTCCCACCCCCGCTACCTCTGAGACCCCTCTGATCTGATTGAACAGGACCGAAAGGGTTGGACCTTCAAGCCCACTGCAGCATCCTGGTAGGGATTTATTTTTGGAGTGAATTTATCTATCACCTACGGGAGAGGCGGTCTGTGTTTTCCACTGGGAGGTGTTTGGGAAAAGTAGGGGCCTGGGACAGTGGGCTTCATCTTGTTCTCTGCCACCCCCACCCCCACCTCCATCCCCACACCCTCCCCACTAGTCCCCAGAACTGTTCCACTTTCTCCTCACCTTCCCACCAGTGATGCATCCTCTGGTCTTGTGGGCAACCCTGATGTGGCAGCCTGCCACTCCCTGGGAAGGCCAGTGGGGTGATGCTAGGCGCTGTGACTGGGCAGGAAGGATCCAGCCTCACAAGTCCATCCCCGGCCTTCCTGGTTAGAGCAGGATGGGAGAGACCAGCAAGCAGGCAAAAAGCCGTTCCCATGTGAAAACTGGAACTGCTGGGTGGAAATGAGGTTCCATCATGCGGCCATGGCACCGCTCTGTAGGCACTGTCCCACCTCTCTGTGACCTATGATGCCTGTGATGCCCACGCGGCCAGAGTTCAGCCAGGAATCCTTGTGATGTGGGCTCCAGAGGCAGGTCTTCTGAGGAGAGCAGCCATCCTGCTGCTCACAGTGGGAAGTGGGGAAAAGGGCAGGGTCCCATTGACCTCAGGGAAGTCTCCCTGTTGGCAGAGGGACCAGGATTGGGCCAGCACAGTCTAGGAGGCCATGGTACTTCTGTGGTCTCGGACCCAGTTCTGAGGGCCCCATCTCCATATAATGGAACAAAGCTTGCTGGAAGGATCTAGGGAGATGAAGGAGCTGAAGGTCGCATCTCACGAGAAATGTCTGAAGGACTGGCGAACCCCTGGAGGAGCAGGTGAGTTGCTCTCTGCTACCAAAAGGCTGTTTCATGAAAGTGAGGTGCGCTTTGTCAAGTGGAAGTCCAGGAGACAGACTCAGAAAGTTACAGAATAGTGTATCTGGGCTGACTGGAAACAAACGCCTGCCTATAATGAGAGCTTTGAATAGTGTGAACAGACTGCTCACATTTTGAGATAGTGAGCTTCTTATTGCTAGAGAAATTCAAGCAGAAGTTGGCTAAGATGGAGCTTCTGCAACTGGGCTAAAGCTCAGGCTGCAGGGTTGTTCCACTCTCACCTCCAAGAGTCTCTGATCGGGTCTAGCTCTGCCTGTCTTCCAAACCCACAAATCTCCATCTTTCTCATCGTCGGACTCCTCCCCTGAGCGAGACAGAGGCCCATAGTCTGGCCTGTGCTCTGGCCTGGGGTGGCGTCAGTGGTAAAGAACTGCCTGCCAATGCAGAAGACACAAGAGACATAGGTTTGATTCCTGAGTTGGGAAGATCCCCAGAAGGAGGGCATGGCAACCCATTCTAGTCTTCTTACCTGGAGAATCCCATGGACAGAGGAGCCTGGCAGGCTACAGTCCATAGGGTCACCAATAGTCGGACATGACTAAAGCGACTTAACACACACACCAGCCTGGGGTGGGCTGGGTGACAGCTCTTAGCAGAGGCCCCAGAAAAGTCTGCCATGTGTTGAGCCAGTCCAGTCACCAAGCGTTTCTGTGACACATGTCTGTGAATTCTTACTGGTCATCTCACCCACCCACCAGTCCTGTGGGTCAAGATTACTCTCCCTCAGGCTGTAGATGAGGAAGTAAGGAGATATCCAGGCCACTGCAGGGCTAAGATTAGCCCCAGAGCCTGGCCTGCTCTTTCTGACGCTGTTCATGGGGCGCCTGCATGCTGTACATCCTACACGCAACCTCAAGTCAAATCCTTAAGGCCAGTCCGAAACAGCTGTGTTATCATCTCATTGCACAGAGGAGGAAACCAAGGCTCAGAATAGTTGGAACTGTGCCTGGGACACAGCTAGTAAGGGACAGAGCTGTGCTGCTAGCATCTCCACCAGGAGCTGTAGGGACATCCCGTGGACTTGCCAGAGGGAGCCTCAGGCAGCTACCTGCATGTACTCCAGGGTTCAGGACCGAGCAGTTCAATTCCATACTCCTGAAGGTGTGACCTTCTCCATAGATTCCAGGCCCTGTGCTAAATACAACAGGGGTGTGGGGAGGAAGAGTATGAGGTACTATTTCCAGCTTATGAGAAAGCTGTGGTCCCAAAAATGAACATTGCGTGTTCACAATAAGCCAGGTGCACCTCACTGGGCCTAAGAGGTCAGCGTATTGAAGGACAGGAGGAAAAGCTTCATAACAGAGATGGAACTTGAAATGGACTTTGCCAACAGGAGCCTTGGGTAACAGAATTGGGCCTGTGAAGTCTTGAGCTGTTGTTAAGCAAGCATGCCTGACCCTCATATTTTCTCTACCCACCCTTGGGTGGCCCCAGCCCCCAACAGAACTGTTCAACCCAAGCTTCTCCTCCTCTGACTTGACAAAGAGCCTCACCAGGCTGCCAGCAACTGGAGGTTGTAGTAGGCGACACCAGGGCCTCTTCCAAACCACTACTGATGCCTGCAGCTTCTCTGCAGACACCTCCCTTTATCCATCCCTTACTGCTACCTCCTATCCTAGCCGAGACTCCCGTGCTTCTTGCCTAAATCAACGTATCAGGCTCCAGAGTCTTTTCCTGCAAATCCACCTTATGCATAGTTGTGCGTAGAGTCACCTTTATAAACCTTGGCACTTGGACTGAATCCACAGCAAGACTTCCCTTTGCTTTTTTTTTCCCAAATGTTTTGCCCACATTTATTCTAGGCTTTGCTGACAACCTTACCTGCCCATCTCCTTTGTTTTACAAACCTCACCACTCCCGCCTCCCAATGCCACGCCTCCTCAGGTGAAGTTAACTCCTGTTTCCTTGCTCGCGGGTATAACTGGATCTATGCTCCTCTGCTAGCACATAGGACACTTTGCCACGTGGAGTTAATCTGTGGACACACCTGCCTGTCTGCCTAACTTGGCTCTAAGTTCCCACATGGCGAGTCACTTGCCTTTGTCGTCCCTCCTCTGTCAGCCCGCTCATGGATTTGATTGTAATCACAGGGCCTGAGGCCCAGCCCCAGACTGAAGGGATGCAGATGGAGACCCTGGGAA
Organism: Bubalus bubalis; assembly: GCF_019923935.1. Taxonomy (NCBI): domain Eukaryota; kingdom Metazoa; phylum Chordata; class Mammalia; order Artiodactyla; family Bovidae; genus Bubalus; species Bubalus bubalis. Next base: position 136,102,701 of record NC_059159.1, read on the forward strand.
AGCAGCTGCACACAGGGCTTGACCTTGGCAGAGCGCCATACACGCTTTCTATAGGAAAAGAAACAAGTTAGCAAGAACAGGGACCTGCCATTGCCATGGCTGTTCTCCTCCACTTTGTGACAAAGTCCTGTATGTTTCCTTGAGAGATGTGTGATATACTGTGAAGGAAGTGGGAGCCAGATCTGCAGCTTCCAAGCTCCATGACCCTGGGAAAATCATTTAACCTCTCTATTCCCCACAAGTAACATGGCAGGAGAATAATAGTGTTGAGCTTTTTGCTTCATATTGAGAATTAAGTTAATATTTATGTCACTGATGTATTAAAAATACCCAATATGTTATTATTCTAAGGTTATTGTATTAACCTTATAACTATAGTTGTGTTCGTGCATGTGTGTACTAAGTCGCTTCAGTGGTGTCTGACTCTGTGTGACCCTATGGACCATAGCCCACCAGGCTCCTCTGTCCATGGGATTCTCCAGGCAAGAATACTGGAGTGGGTTACCATGCCCTCCTCCAGGGCATCTTCCCGACCCAGAGATCAGACCTGTATCTCTGTGTCTCCTGCATTGGCAGGCGGGTTCTTTACCACTAGCACCACCTGGGAATACTATAACCCAAATAATGTAATAATAATACATTACTAATAACCTGGCCTCCTCCCAGCAAGCAAGAGGCACATATTGAGAACTAGAGATCCTGAAGGGGGCCCAAGTGATGGGTACTGTTGGGGATAGTTGTTGGAAATGTACCTTCCTGACCACAAAACAGACCCTGGGAGGGTTCAGATGTGAGGTAAGGTCAAGAGGGGCTGCAGACTGGGCGGTCCTGAGAGAAGGACTCGGAACACTCATCAGATCTCATGTTATAATGTTTCCCATTGGCATTACCCCAGAAATACAAGACCTCCAGCCAGAAGTCCTACCAGCACCCTCTCCTTTGCTCAGCCTCTTTCTCAAATAGGACAGTAACCCACCTGACATTCCACTTCCTGTGCTCAACAGGAAATCTGAAACCCAACAGGCAAATCAGGCTAGGGACTTGAGTCACAGGGAAAGCAAGCACATTCTAGAAAATCTTAGGGGACTCCAGAATTAATTCAACCTCCCTGAGGACAGGTATCCCCTGGGCACTCCCATCTCCTCAATCCCTCCATCTGATGTGATCTGAATATGTGACCCCACTCCACCCTGCCACCACACACGAATCCATGTGTTCAAGTCTGTAACCCCCTCAGGTGATGGTCTTAGGAGGTGGGGCCTTTGGGAGGTGATGAGGTCATGAGGGTGGAGCCCTCATGAACGGGATTAGTGCCCTTATAAATGAGACCCCCTCCTAGTTTCCTTAGCCTCTTTTCCCATGTGAGGACAGAGTGAGAAACCTGTCAGCCCACCCAGAAGAGGACACTGTCACCCTGATCTCAGACTTGCCAGCCTCCACCTGGCTGCTCAGCCACCCTACCATGTCCCTGTAGGCTTCAGACTTATTTCAGACTTTGGACTAATTCCCACCCCTCCCTCTTGTGGTGCTGTAGATTTTCCAATAACCCAGTTTGTTTCCCGTGTAAATGGCACAGTCTGTCCAGGCAAAACCAGCTTCTAAAGATGTGGGGGCCTCATTCAGTGCAGGAGGTCTTTCAGCTGCCCAATCAGCATCTGCCTTGAATGGTGCAGAGTCTGTCCCAGGCCAAGATCAGAGTGGCATCTGGGGGGGGCAGAGACCTGAAGCCTCTTCCTTGTCCCCCTTGCTACCTAACCTTCCCCACCCCACTTCCCCCCCCCCCCCCCCCCCCTCCCCCCCCCCCCCCGGGACGTAGGGCCTGAGCAGAACTCCTGTGCTCGTCTGGTCAGACTGCACAGTATGCAAATTGCTCATGACAGAGCCTGTATCCCCCAGGGAGGCAGTGGAACAGACTCCACGAGAGGACAGCTCAGGGCTCCAGCTCATGTTTTTCCAGGGTGTTTGTGCTTATGGGTCAGTGTGTGGGGGCCGTAGGGTGGGAGTGGGGTGGGTGCTGGGCAGAGGAGAGTGATAAACAGCAAGGGAAGTGGAGGAGAGAAGATGGGAAGGGAGAGAGTGAGAGACTGTTCTCTGGCTTACCTGGCATTCGAATCTTCATTTTCAAAAAGTAAAAGTTCCCTGATGATGGGGCCTCTCGGGTTCTAGAGAAGTCTGGACTACTTCCATTTTTGGAGGCTCTCTGCATTAAAAAAGCAGAACTATCAAAGGAGGGCAACAGATATCATGATGTGGTTTAAATGTTTACTTTCATCAACTAATAGTTTTACATACAAGACACACACACACAGATACATGGTGACTTTGTGAATAGACTCACTGAGAAATCATGACAGAGGCCCTTTGTCCTGTGAAGCCTGAGCCAGTGGCCCTATTGGCTTTGGGGCAGCCCAGTCCTCCCTGAGGGACCATCTTGGGGGCACTGGGGGTGCAGAAGGAGACCTTGCATTCTGGGCAGTTAATAGAAAGGTCCAGAGCCAGGAACCAGGAAGGCCCCATGAATCAAGATTCAGTGGAGTCAGGCCTAGGCTGGGCTGTTCTGTGTGGGGAATGGCCCACACTGCCCATGTGACCAGTTCCAGGTAGTGAGAACTGTCCTTTCACTCTGCCCCAGGATGAGTGGATGACCGTCCTGTGGCCCTTAGGAGAGCTGATGCTCATTCTGCTTTGTTTCTGAAGAAGGAAAGAAAGGAGGCAGCAGCTCTTCATCCCAAAACTACTCTGTACTTCCATCCTGCTGGCAAGGACCCTGTCCTTGACCGAACTTGAGTCAGGAGCCCTCCTCTCAATGGGGCCCCATCCTGGGCCTGACAATTTCAGTGCTGGAATATCCCCACCCCTGACACCTAACCAAGTTCCTCTTAGTCATTTTCCATCCACTAATTCCCTCTCCTGCCTGTTGGCTGTAAGCCCCCAGCTGCTTCTTTGTATTGAGATGAGCTCATTCTCTCTCCCCTGCTGCAGTAGTCTTGAGAAAAGTCTGCCTGGCCTGTTGGACTCCCTCCTGAGCACTGTTTTCTTCATGTACACGTACCAACACACTGTTAACAAACTCTCTGGTTCTGTTGGGTCATCTCATTATCTCTCCTGAGCTCAGGAAAGCTGCTGGGAAAGGACATTCAGGCCCAGGGAGAGGAAAGCCATCTGTCACACCTTGCCATGGGAGCCCTCATGAGGAAGGGTTGATCACTGTTACCCATGCGAGTGATGGCAGAGCCATGTCCAGCTCCAAGCCCTGGGGACTCTGGGAAGAACCACAACTGCCCTGGACTGGAAGGGACAAGAGGGAAGCCGTCAGTGTCCCCTTCTAGGCTCTTCCTGCTCCCATTGCTTGAAAAGAGCTGTTCTAACCTTGGTTCCTGCAGAAACATTTTGTCATTAGAGGCGTTTCTTGGCATATCTATTTTGGAGCTGCAGCTGGTTGCTTCTCAGAATAAACAGAGCTGTGATATTGAGATAAAAGAAGAAAGGAATATCATCTCCTCTTTATGCCCTCACTCCTCCCAATGTTTTCTCGTCTTCACTTTCCTCTTTTTACAGGTCTTCCCCTAAAATCCTTCCACCTCCCTCCCTGCCCTGTAGCCCTCCTTCAACCATCTGGTAATCACAGAATCCCCTCCCAGTCATGGATGGGTCCCTGCTATAGCCAGCCTGTGCTAGGCCTGGGGGTTCCTGGGCCTACAAAGAACCCAATGTCAAGTGATACAAAGGTTCATATACTAACGACTTGAGTCATAGACTGTTAAGAACTGGTTCAGTCCCTCCTGCTTAGATAAGCAACTAATGTCTTGCTGGGATGTCCTGTGCCAAGAATTAAGGTAGGAACTGTAACACCCTGACTTGCAGTTGTCCTCAAACCCTCCTATTTTGTTTTCAGAATGGGTGTGGGTTTTTTTGTTTTGTTTGTCTTTTATTGAATTTGTTACAATATTGCTTTGGTTTATGTTTTGGGTTTTTTGGCTGTGAGGCATATGGGATCTTAGCTCTTCAACCAGGGGTCAAACCTGTACTCCTTGCATACATGGGTGCTAAGTCACTTTAGTCATGTCAGATTCTATGCAACCACATGGACTGTAGTTAGCCAAGCTCCTCTGTCCATGGGGATTCTCCAGGCAAGAATATTGAAGTGGATTGCCATGCCCACCTCCCAGGGATCTTCCTGACTCATGGATCGAAGCCAGGTCTCTTATGTCTCCTGCATTGGCAGGCAGCTTCTTTACCACTGCTTCACTGGTGGCTCAGAGGGTAAAGTGTCTGCCTACAATGTGGGAGACCCGGGTTCGATCCCTGGGTCAGGAAGATCCCCTGGAGAAGGAAATGGCAACCCACTCCAGTATTCTTGCCTGGAAAATCCCATGGACAGAGAAGTCTGGTAGGCTACTGTCCATGGGGTCGCAAAGAGTCAGACATGACTGAGCGACTTCACTTTCTTTACCACTAGTACCACCTGGGAAGCCCCCTGTCCTCCCTGCACTGGAAGGCAAAGTCTTAACCACTGGACCACCAAGGAAGTCCTGGCTGTGTTGTATTGCAATCATTGAAATGAGAGCTCATTGCTTCTGGGACAGAAGGAGAAACCAGACTGTTGCTTGTTCTAGATAAAGCAAAAGTGGCATACCCAGGGTACTTATGGACTGAAATGGCCCCCTGGAGGGATCCAGACAATGATGCTTTCCAGAGACATGCTGGTGGGAGGGGTTGGTCATTAAGAAGCAAATGAAGATACTAGTGTATGCAGCCACATTCCAGACCAAGTTCTTAGTCATCCTTTGCTGTGCCTTCTGCTCCAGATGGGTCCCATGGGCATCCATGATTTGGTAAACCTCCCATCTCTCTGTGGTCCATCTGGAGCTCCTCCTTCTTGTCCCCCTCCTGCCTCTTTCCTGTGCTTGCTGTGTTTTGCCATTCATGAGCTTTACCTAACTGCACTCACCACCCACTGTTTATCTGCCAGCTTGCTGTGCAGCTTGACCCACGTTGGGTTACAGAGGCCAAATGTAAGGATGGGATAGTTTCTAGAAATTGTGCACATTTCCTCAAAGCCTTCTTCCTTGCCAGAGCCAAGAATGGTCAGCCTCCCCTCAGTCACTCTATGATCTGGCCTCTCAGCCTGGGCGTCTGTCTGCTCAGTCTCCTCTGTTCCCTGAGGCAGTTCTGAAAAAGGAGGTGAACAAAGACCTCTGCAGCCAGTTTCCTGTCTTGCTTTTGTCTTATTTTTAAAGATGAAACTGTGGTTAGATGCTCAAATTAGTCTTTCGAAACCTCAGTGAACAGCTTGGCAACAGGGCTATCAGTGTGCAGGCAGGTGAGGGGTGCTGAGCTGTGAAGGCTCTCACGCCAAGCATCCACATTGGCTGAGAGAGAGATAGGCATGAATGTCAAGGTCAGGCACTGGAGACCACCACCCTGACTCCAGGCTCTTCCATGTTCACTGGGAAGAGGGTAGAGGGTCAGGAATGTGGGATGCTAACTCAAGTGATCTTGGGGTTGTCTCAGCTCCACCATTCCTTAGTCTTGTGACCCTGGGTATTAACATCTCTGAGATTCCATTTCCCCACTTGTAACATGAGGATATTAACTGTATCTCTTTTTAAGAACATTTAATTCAATGCATACTTTATTGACCACCCCCTTCTTGGTAAGTACTTGCCAGGCATGAGCATCATTGGTGGGAAGGATTGATATGGCTCTTGTCCTCTTGATACTCATGTATTCCAATAAAGGACTAGGTGATGTTCAGATTAAGAAAGTACACGTGTATGGATGTGTGTGTATATATGTGTATGTACATGTCCCCTATCGTCATATATGGTGCACAAAAGTGCTTGATAAATGGTAGTTGTTACTGTTATTATATTTCTTACATCTAACACTAAAAATATGATGTAAATGGCCAGGCAGAGAATCAGAAATGATGTTTTCATTCAGTAAAATATATAGCTTCTTCAGACTTATAGTTCTCTTTTGATTAAGGAAAGACTGTATTAGTCAGGGTTTCCCAGAGAAACAGAAACAGTAGGAGATGGGTATATATATATATATAGTAATATATATGTATCTCATATATATGATGCATATATATGTGTGTGTGTGTGTGTATACGTGCTATGCGCTGAGTCATGTCCAAGTCTGCAAACCCCTGGACTATAGTCTGCCAGGCTCTTCTATCCATGGAATTTTCCAGGCAATAATACTGGAGTGGTTTGCATGTATATGTGAATGTATAAAGAGATTTATTATAAGACATTGGTTTATGTGATTATGGAGGTTGACAAATCCCAAGATCTGAAGTCCCAATCTGGAAATCCAGGAGAGACAGTGGTATAGTTGAAGCCAGCAGCCTCAATACTCAGAAGGAGACAATATTTTAGTTCAAAATCAAAAGACAGGAAAAATCCAATGTCCTACTTCCAAGGCCATAAGACAGGAAGAATTCTCTCTTATTTGGGGGAAGTTCAGCATTTTTTTTTTAACCTATTAGGCCTTCATCTGATTGGATGAGGCCCACCTACATTAGGGAGGGAAATCTGCTTTATTTGGTTTACCAATTCAAATGTTATGTGCTGATGTGCTCAGTCATGGCTGACTCTTTGCAAACCCACCATGTTCCTCTGTCCTTGGAATTTTCCAGGCAAGAATACTGGAGTGGGTTTCCATTTCCTTCTCCAGGGAATTCAAATGTTAACCTTAATCCAAAATACTCCTACAGAAATATGCAGAATAATCCTTGATGAAATATCTGGGCACCCCAGTCAAATTGACACATCACAATCAACCAGCCCCGGAACCTATGGCTGGAGGATGTTTTAGCTGAGCAAGTCCTTGAGGAATCACTGAGTGACCACCCTATCCTGAAGGGGAGGGTAACCCTGGCTGAGGTCAGGACAGGATGCAAACTAGATGTCCTGGAGCTCTGTCCAATCCAAAGATGTATTGTTGATGGTTTATGCTGTACTTTATAAGTTTGTGCCAACATCTTGAAGAGTTCCCATTAAAAGTCTGAATTTCTAGCTTCTTATAAAAAAAAAATAGAAGGCTTCCTCAGTGGCTCAGTGGGTGAAGAATCCACCTGCAATACACAGGAGATGCGGAGACACAGGAGACGTGGGTTTGATCCCTGGGCCAGGGGAAGATGCCCTGTAAAAGTAAATGGCCACCCCCTCCTGTATTCTTGCCTGGAAAATCCCATGGACAAATAAGCCTGGCAGGCTACAGTCCATGAGGTCACAAAGAGTCAGACATGACTGAGCACATGAAAAAACAGAAGTGATTGTGTAGAGGTTAGACATCTGAGCTGGGGCTGCTACCCCCCTGTCGTGAGGTACCCCCAACCTGTTGGCTTAGCTTCCATCACCCACTCCTGACCTGCTGCTCTCATGTCTATTACTATCACTCTGCAATGTGGGAGACCTGGGTTCAATTCCTGAGTAGGGAAGATCCCCTGGAGAAGGGAATGACTATCTACTCCAGTATTCTTGCCTGGAGAATTCCGTGGAAAGAGTAAGTAGCCTAGTGGGCTATAGTCCATGGGGTCACAAAGAGTTGGACATGACTGAGTGACTAACACTTTCACTTATTCACTGTTATAGGAACAGAGACACCTGACCTGAACATCAGCATCCCACCACCACCCCCCACTTCCCCTAGCAGAGAGCCTGTGCCAACAGCAGGCTGTGTCCTTTCCTTGTGAGAGCAAAGGGAGAAGCAAGGATAAGACTGTTCAAAGCACTCATCGAGATCTTGCCCAGGTCTCCTCACAAGATTCTCTAACAAGCTTCTATCCAAAGTAGACCCATGGCCACAGGCCCTCCAGAGTTCTATGACTGGGAAGGATCTTGGGTGGAAGTGGGAAAGCTCTAGATTCCCTCCAACCAGGGAACAGCCGAGCCATCCAGAGGGAATTGGCCTTAAGCGAGTGGCTGGGAGAGGACCAGCAGCCCCATGCTGCTACCATGTTTTGTGAGTTCATAGCAACATTTAAAAATTTGATTTCACATTCAAAATCTCGTGAAAACCTAGAAGAAGTGGTCACATGTAAGTCAGGCATCTTTAAGGTCAGGATCAAGCCCAATGCTCAGAGATGGACCTTGGGATGGAAACTTCTAGAGTCACAGAATCATGAAAAACATGACTTTCTACTAATGAGACACAGTGAAGGAACTAGGGGTGTTGATATGGGAGAAGAAAAGCCAGTAGGGAACCAAGAGCTGCTTTTTAAAAAGCTGAAGGGATGTCATATGGAAGTTTGGGATTGCACCAATTTGGTACATCCCCAGAGGGCAGGCATCAAACCAGGGACCAACAGTCATGAGAAGGCAGGTTTGTGGTGAGCATAATGCATATTTTTCTAGCAAAGAAGGTTCCTTGGAAGTAGAAAGGCATAATGCATAATACATTAAAGCCCCATGGCCATGGGGACTACAGAGGGATTTGATCTTCAGACTGGAGGATGACCATATCAAGAGTCCCAAACCTCCTTCATGGGTGGTACACATAGGCAATGAAAATATTCTTATGACAATAGGAGGTTGACTAGTGGGGATTTTAACCCTAAAGGGGTTGCATACAGGCCCAGGGTTCTAAGCCATTGCAGTTTTGAGGAGATCGGGGCTTATTATTATTTTTTAATAATTTCAGTTATTTATTTGTGGCTGTGCTGGGTCTTCATTGTTGCATGTGCTTTCTCTGATTGTAAAGAGTGGTGGTTCGTGGTCTTCTGATTGCAATGGTTTCTCTCATTGCCGAGCATGAACTTTAAGTGCACAGGCTTCAGTAGTCATGGTTCCCAGGCTCTAGAGCACAGGCTCAATAGTTGTGGTGTGCGGGCTTTGTTGCTCCTCAGCATGTGGGATCTTCCTGGATCAGGGCTCAAATCCATGACTGCCGCACTGGCAGGCAGATTCTTTACTATTGAGCCGTCAGGGAAGCCCAACCAGGGATTACATTTAAGCAGGTCTGGAAAGATGTGCAGACATGGAGATGACAGTCATGCAGGAAGAATCCTGTGGACGGAAGAGCCTGGCGGGCTACAGTCTATAGGGTTGCAAAGAGTTGGACACAGCTGAAGTGACTTAGCATGCATGTCATGCAGGAAGAAGTTTATACATATGGGTTTCTAGAATAAGAGGAAGAACACGCTACACAGGGGGCCACACGGGGAAGCACCAGGCTGTGTCAGGAGGCAGAGGGAATGAGGGGGGGAAACATGGGGAAGAGCCTTCCCTGTGATTTTTTTTCTGAATAACATCAGAGGACTCTGGGGCATAGGGACTGTCTCTGGTTGTCTGATACCTGGCCCTGGGGTGATGAGGAGAGGGAGGTAGTGACCAGAGTATGAGAACCCAATAAATAAGGTGATTAGGAGTGATTAGGGACTCAGCTGGATTTAGAAAAGGCAGAGGAACCAGAGATCAAATTGCCAACATCCATTGGATCATCGAAAAAGCAAGAGGATTCTTGGAAAACATCTACTTCTGCTTTATTGACTATGCCAAAGCCTTTGACTGTGTGGATAATAACAAACTGTGGAAAATTCTTTAAGAGATGGGAATTCCAGACCACCTGACCTGCCTCCTGAGAAATCTGTATACAGGTCAAGAAGCAACAGTTAGAACCTGACATGGAACAATGGACTGGTTCCAAATTGGGAAAGGAGTACATCAAGGCTGTATATTTTCACCTGCTTATTTAAATTATATGCAGAGTACATTATGCAAAATGCCGAGCTGGATGAAGCACAAGCTGGAATCAAGATTGCAGAGAGAAATATCAATAACCTCAGATACGCAGATTACCCTTATGGCAGAAAACAAAGAGGAACTAAAGAGCCTCTTGATGAAAGTGAAAGAGAAGGGTGAAAGAGTCGGTTTAAAACTGAACATTCAAAAAATGAAGATCATGGCATCCGGTCCCATCACTCCATGGCAAATAGATGGGGAAACAATGGAAACAGTGACAGACTTTGTTTTCTTGGGCTACAAAATCACTGCAGGTGGTAACTGCAGCCATGAAATTAAAAGACGCTTGCTCCTTGGAAGAAAAGTTATGACCAACCTAGACAGCATATTAAAAAGCAGAGACATTACTTTACCAACAAAGGTCCGTTTAGTCAAAGCTATGGTTTTTCCAGTAGTCATGTATGGATGTGAGAGTTGGACTATAAAGAAAACTGAGCACTGAAGAATTGATGCTTTTGAACTGTGGTGTTGGAGAAGACTCTTGAGAGTCCCTTGGACTGCAAGGAGATCCAAACAGCCCATCCTAAAGGAAAGCAACCCTGAATATTCATTGGAAGGACTGATGCTGAAGCTGAAACTCCAATACTTTGGCCACCTGATGAGAAGAACTGACTCATTTGAAAAGACCCTGATGCAGGGAAAGATTGAAGGCCGGAGGAGAAGGGGATAACAGAGGATGAGATGGTTGGATGGCATCACCAACTCAATGGACATGAGTTTGAATAAACTCCAAAAGTTGGTGTTGGATAGAGAAGCCTGGCGTGCTGCAGTCCATGGGGTCACAAAGAATCGGACAGGACTGAGCGACTGAACTGAACTGAGGGACTCAGGATTGGCAGGTTTGTACATGAAAAGCACCTTCTCAAGAATTTGCTAGCAGAGGGAGGAGCAGTCCCTCCAGAGTCAGCGCAGCCCCTGGAGTCAGAGCACCAAACACAGAAACCAGGAAACATGGTGATTAACAAGGCTCGGCCCATGTGCCTGGGGGCTGGGGAGATGGGTTTCTCCAGGTGCACCAGGAGGGGAGCGCCAGACCAAGTGGTGCCCGCGTCTCCTTCTAGCCCAGAGGTGCTGTCAATCAGGTAGCACCTCTGAGCCAGAGGTAACCCAAGAGTCCAGCCTTACTCTTGGTTTGTTCAGAGGGGACCCTGGACCCAAAGGGGTAAACAGACTCAGTCAAAGTCTCAGGTTCGCTTCAGAGAAGGACCTGGAACCCAGTGCCCCTTTGGTCACTCTCTGTGGTTAGAAGGGGCTAGAGGGAGCGGGCACGGATTCCTCATGCATAAAAGTCCACAATGGAAGAATGTGGACTAGCTAGCAACATCTGGGGCTCCTGTTGTTGTTAGTCACCAAGTTGTGTCCAGTTCTTTGCGACCCCCTGAACTGTAGCTGGCCAGGCTCCTCTGTCCATAAGATTTCGCAGGCAAGGATACTGGAGTGGGTTGCCATTTCCCTCTCCAGGGGATCTTCCCAACCCGGAAATCAAACCCACTTCTCCTGCCTTGGCAGGTGGATTCTTTACCACTGAACCACCTGGGAAGCCCCTGGGGTTCCTAGGGCAGGTCAGAAGTGCAGTTTCTGGTAGTGCAGCAAAGCTCCTGATTTCCCCTTCTCTGCCCTAGAGGCACAAGGAAGACCTGGAAGCAGGGTCTGCAAGCAGATGCAGCCTTCGGGGAGGAGGTGCCACACTGGTCTCAGCTTTGTTGGCCCTGCTCCAAGTGTCTCACTTGGGCAGCTTATTTCCCTCCCTATCATCAGGCTTATCAACTGTGATCCAGTCATTCCCAACCTGCTGCCTGATATCCCCCTTTTAAAATAAAGTTTCCTCTTTCTTTGCCCCACCCACTCATTCTGCCTGATAGACCTTGAGTTCTACTGTGCTACTGCTACTGTTCTTAGTAACTCAGTCATGTCTGACTCTTTGCCATCCCATGGGCTGTAGCCCACCAGGCTCTTCTGTCTGTGGAATTCTCCAGGCAAGAAGACTAGAGTGGGTTGCCATTTCCTTCTCCACGGGATCTTCCCAGACCAGGGATCAAACCCACATCTCCTGCACTGGCAGATGGATTCTTTATCACTGAGCCACTACTGACTTCACTTTTCCCTAATTACTTCTTTAAAGGCCAAGTCTCCTAATGCAGTCACATCTGAGGACCTGTGGAGAGGGCTTCAGCACAGGAAGCCCATAGCCCTGTCTCCTGAGGCTGCGTTTCTGCTCTGGCGCACACGTCTCTCCCATAGTGGGCCTCCCCCCACCCGAATACCATCCCCCATTATGCACTTAGCCCGGCTCCCCACTGAGCCCAGTGTATACAACAAGTGCACTGTGTCCATCCACATCAGGCTCAGCATTCTGCCCATACCAGCTGTTTGCCCTCAGAAGGACTGTGGGCTGCAATGGCACGTGGGGCAGCCCGTGCTCTGGGTTCTTTATTCCCCCTCACCTGGCACATGGCCTTGTACAATTAGACACTTGACAAACAATGGTGGTGGTGATGGCGATGTTGACAGCTGAGAATAGCACAACGAGTGGGAGGTGAGTCTGCTCAACGGGTGCTATGGGGACTAAAGGGGGCAGGTGTGGTTGCCACCCCAGCTCGAGGATGAGCAGGGACCAGTGCTCAGAGTGGACTGAATGTCCCCAGGAGCCACATCGGTGACTACAAGGCCATGGGGAAGATCTGGTCTTCAAAGTCTGTTGTTGTTTAGTCGCTCAGTCATGTCCCACTGTTTGTGACCCCATGGACTGTAGCCTGCCAGTCTCCTCTGTCCATGGAATTTTCCAGGTAAGAATACTGGAGTGGGCTGCCATTCTCTCCTCCAGGGGATTTTCCCGACCCAGGAATCAAACCCATGTCTCCTGCATTGGCAGGCAGATTCTTTACTGCTGAGTCACCAGGGAAGCCCTTCAAAACCCATGAAGTGAAGTAAAGAGTTAGTCGCTCAGTCGTGTCTGAGTCTTTGTAACCCCGTGGACTGTAGCCCACCCAGCTTCTCTGTCCATGGAATTCTCCAGGCAAGAAAATTGGAATGGGTTGCAATTTCCTCCTCCAGGGGATCTTCCTGACCCAGGGATCGAGCCCACGTCTCCTTCTTTGTACACAGATTCTTTTCCATCTGAGCCAACACATACGCAGCTCTAAAATCCTAAGAACCTAAGTCTAGATCCAGAGACCTGGGACCTGGGGCAGGCTCAGGCTGGGCAAGTCTGCAGGATGAGTGGTCTCTGGAGGCGTCCAGTTACCATCACACTGGTGCTGGCATAGCTCCATATGATTTCTATGGGTTTCTTGGCATTAAGATGTGTATGTGCAGCAGGTGGTTCTGGTGTGGAATGATCCGAGAGTCCTGCAAACCCCCCTGTTTCCCTGCAGCCTTGTGTTTGGAACCAGGACTGGCTGTGCCAAGGATAGGTGAAGGGGCAGAGCTCATGATTAGCAGCTCCCGAGGCAGGTCCAGCACTTACTGATACAGAAAAGTGCTTTAACATATCACAGGAAAAACCTCTCTAGTACTGAAATTGGCCCCAACATGGGACAAATGAGTTTCTTTGACAGGAAAGAGTCCTTGTCATGGAAATGTTTGTGCAGATGCTTGAAGGAACCCAGGGATTGTGGATTAGGTATGATTATGACCAAAGCTCAAGGATTTAGTGTTTCCCCAATGCTTTTTTTTTTTAATATTGTTGTAATGTTTAGTTACTAAGTCATGTCTGACTCTTTGCGACCCCATGGACTATAGCACACCAGCTTCCTGTCCTTCACTCATTTTACTTATGTATTTATTTCTGGCTGTGCTAGTCTTCGTTGCTACCCACAGGCTTTCTCTAGTTGCAGACAGCAGGACTACTCTTTAGTTGCTGTGTGCAGGTTTCTCGTCGCGATGGCTTCTCTTGTTGTGGAGCACAGACTCCAGAGCGTCTGAATTTCTGTAGTTGTGGTGCACGGGCTTATTTGTTCTGCATCAGTGAGGGATCTTCCCAGATCAGGGATCGAATCTATGTCCCCTGCATACCAAGACAGACTCTTCACCACTGGGCTGCCAGAGAAGCCCCTCCGAAATGCTTTTATATACAGTTTTTTTCATTCCTCTTCATAGCAGTTCTAGGGAAGATAGTATTAACATACCTAAATTTTGTGGGTGAGCACACTGAGATGCAGAGAGGTAACAGAATTTGTCCCAGATGAGTGCCCTGAACCAGGACAGACCTCCAAACATGTGCTTCTTCCAGCATGATATGAACTTTGCTCTCCCGGAAGGCCTCCTTCGGCTGTTGATTGGGAGGCTTCAGTTCTGTTTCCAGCTGAGCATGGACCTTAACTTTTCTAAGCCAGTGTCTCTTCCTCTGTAAAGGGATCAGGACCACCTCCAGAGACAGGAGGAAGGAGAAGGACAATTGCTCTGTGGACTGTTACTTTCGACTACTTGTGTGAGGGGGGAGTGTTTCTAGTTTGAAAGTATGAAAGTGTTAGTCACTCAGTCGTGTCCAGTTCTTTGCGACCCCATGGACCGTAACTCACCAGGCTCCTCTGTCCATGGAATTCTCCAGGCAAGAAAACTGGAATGGGTTGCCATTTCCTTCTTCAGGGGATCTTCCTGAGCCAGGGATCAAACCCGTGTCTCCTGCGTCTCCTGCATTGCAGGGACATTCTTTACCACTAAGTCGTTGGGAAAGCCCTGTTTCTAGCTTAGGTCGCCATTGAAATGTAGACTTCCTTTCTGGGCAGCTCTCCCAAGAGGGCTGTCCAAGATGGGCAGGGCAAGGTAAAGACCACAGAAGTGTTAGAGGGAGATACAGAAGGTTCTAGAAGGCAGAGTCCTCCTCTGTTTAACCCTGTTCCTGGCTGGCATCACCTACATAGTCAGTCCCTATAGGGTCGCCTGGACTCTAGCACCCACAGGGGATTCCCTTTTGGTGAGATGGACCTCCTGACAAAGACTCAGGCCCTCCAAGTTCTGTGGCTGACACATCAAAGGGCCCCTGCTCTGCTCCCCCACATCAGGATTTCAGCTCTGTGTCTTTGGGAAGGTCACTTGACATCTCCGACCTGTTTCCTCACCTACAGGTGAGGTAAAAATAAGACAGAAGAAGTAAAAATATATCATTTATGGGCCCCTTCAGCTCTGGTTCTCACCACCAATGAGTTTATAATCAGAGTCATTATGTTTTCTCCCTCATCAATATCCCAAATCATTCCTTTTCTTTTTGTACTCATGACTTACCCTTCCCTGCCCTTGTTTCAATGACCCAGGGACTCTCCTTGGGGCTAATGACCTCAGCTTCCAGACTTTTCCATCTAAGAGGGCCCTTTGAGAGTCATCTAACCTAGTCCAGCAGTTCTAGCCTGGAACTCAGGGCCATTGAAAAGGACTTGGGTCGGGGGTTGCAAAAATGGAAGCATTTTCAGCCAAACAATGAGCTGAGCCACCCCAGGAACCCCTTTTAAAGTGAAATGTTCATGCTCTAGACTTTGTTAGAAAAAATCTTCCTCTTACCCTCACTTTTTAGATGAGAAAATTGAGGTCCCAGCAGGTGAGGTGACTTGGCATAGTTAACCAAGCATTTCTTTGGCATTTAAATTAGATGTGATTCAAAAGAATTCACATGCTATAGCTTTTGTGGGTGTATGTGAGGTAACCAGAAAATTCTCAGCCAACAGAAGGAGGGAGGTACCAGAGCTGGGTTCCTCTGGAGACCCTACAAGACCTGGCTGTGGACATAACCCCTGATGCTACCCTCCCACCTCTTTCTGCCATCTCCCATCCTTGCCCTGTGGGGCACGGAAGGCCCACTGGTCCCCACGCCCCTCCTCTGACAGGGGGCCCTTTCTGGGATCTGCTGTGCTCTGCACCCCACCCCCCACCGCCTCTCATCTGTGGTGAAGCTGTGGAGGAGTGGGTTTGCTGTTCTTTTTTCTGACTTCCTGTGTGCTTTCGGAAACCTCAGTGAAAGACCAACTAAAGGAAGAAAGGGCCAAGAACCGTTATGCCAAACATAGACTTACATCTGACATGCGGGGAGCTAGATTCATGACTTTTATAGAACCAGACCCCGAGGTTCTGACCCCTACCTGGCCTCTAGGGAACACAAACGCCTGGAAGTAGGTAATAGGATCCTCAATATTTTCAGGCTTGGGTCCACTATGCCTCAGGAGGTAGCCCAAATGGTTCTTGAGAAATATGTATCACTGAAATCAAACACATTAAAAGAGAATGCTTACTTACCTCTTTACCACAACCATTTTAATTTCTCTGTCTCCTTTTCTGCATGCAGCTAGTTGTAACCATGGGAGCATATATATTTGTGTAACGAATATGCATCGAATCTTTGGAGTTTTTTTTTTATATTACTTTAATTGTATATGCCTAAGTAGTCTCTTTATTAAACACTTTTTAGAGCAGACGAGAAGTAATATATGAGTGAAATTTTATACCTGGGTGAGAAAGACAAAACTATGGAGAAATACCAGGCTCCTTCTTTCTTTCTCTTTCATTTTTCCTTCCTTTCCTTGTTTTTTTTGTGTTTTTTTTTTTTTTTGACGTCACATTGCTGAGCTTTCTGCCCATAAACCCACATTCTCAGGGCCTCCTACTCAAATCATGACTCAAATTTGGGTCTCTAAGGGTCAGTTCTTCCCCATCCTAGCCTGGCCACCTGGCATCATTTGTATGCCGGCTTTTGGGTACATGAGACCTTTTCCTGGCATAGCCCTTGTAAAAGGCTAACAGTAATTTTGCTACCTTTTGGGCTCAGGGAATTTTGGCTTGGGTTTTCCCTTTGTATTTTGTTTTATTTTTCTAACCAGGGGAGGAAAAAAATATCCTACCACACTTTGAGAAGTGGTTGAGAAGATAGTGAGAGAAGGGGTATAAGCTGGGGGATTTCTTGCCACTACACTGAGGGTTTCCCTCCCTTGGAACTACTGTGGCTAGAGTTTTCAAAGACCAGAGTTCCCCCAAATTTTCTGATTTTTCTGAGCTCTAAATAACTGAAGCCACCTGTCTCTTGTCGCTCAGTCCATTTCCCAATAATAGGCTTGGGTAACAACAAGAAACTGAAATAGAAACCAATACTGTGCTTTGCACTCAGTCTCGATGACAGCCAGGAAGGTCCCACACTTAAGAATCATAACTCACTGAGACCTGTCGGCATCAAGTGTTTATCAGACACCACCCTGCTAGTGGGAGCCTGCAGCCTGGGAATGGGGAGACCTGGGGTTCAGCCAAGAGTTCTCAGATTTTAGTCTCTCTGAAACTAAGTGCTCAGTAGAGAGACAAAGGCCAAACCAGCTGTTCTGCACCCTCAGTGTTATGTATCAGAATCACCTAGAATGTGATTTAAAAAGTAGATGACTGGGCCCCAGTTCAGAGGGTCCAGTCATGGAAACTAAGATGAGACTTCTTATTCTTTAGTTGCTCAGTCGTGTCCGACTGTTTGCGACCCCATGGACTGTAGCCCGCCAGGCTTCTCTGTCCATGGGATTTCCCAGGTAAAATTGCTGCAGTGGTCTGCCATTTCCTTCTCCAGGGGATCTTCCCGACCCAGGGATCAAACCTGAGTCTCCTGCATCGGCAGGCGGGTTCTTTGCCACTGAGCCACCACGCTTTGGGATATTTACACTTGTAAATTGTTAAAGCAAAACTATTAATGTTCAGAGGCTCGCTAAAGAATGGTACTGCTAAGTACTGCTAAGTCACTTCAGTCGTGTCCGACTCTGTGCGACCCCAGAGACGGCAGCCCACCAGGCTCCCCTGTCCCTGGGATTCTCCAGGCAAGAACACTGGAGTGGGTTGCCATTTCCTTCTCCAATGCATGAAAGTGAAAAGTCAAAGTGAAGTCGCTCAGTGGTGTCTGACCCTCAGCGACCCCATGGACTGCAGCCTTCCAGGCTCCTCCATCCATGGGATTTTCCAGGCAGGAGTACTGAAATGGGGTGCCATTGCAGACCTTATTCAAGGGCACTACTACAGTGGGTTTTTGCAGTAGGGGAAAGAAATTGAAACAAAACAAGGGAAAGAGGAAATTATTGCCAAGAACCACAGTGGGGGATGGGGGTCAGTGGATAGACAGAGTAAGAGGACAGGGTATTTCTTTTCTAAGTTAACCTAACAGGATTCTTACTGAAGGCAGGCTACAGCGATCAGATATTACCTTGGGGGTGGGAGTAGGGATCTATAGAAAGTAGGGAATTCTGACTAAACCCACTTAGTGAGATTCTTACTAAAATCTGGACTCTACAAAGACAGGAACAGAAGCTGATATCCAGGCCTAATAGAGCAGAGGGGCTCAGAGGGGCCAGACTAAAGTTTGGTCAAGGAGAGAATCTTCATCCATACATGTATTAGCACATGAGCTCACAGCCAGCTGAAGAAGGCAGAGTCCAAGCACTGTTAGGTGTTATGTATCAGGGCAAATAGTCCACTGTTTTCACCATTAGAATTCAGAACCCCAAAGGGAATTACCCTGGTGTTGTCTGTGTGCCGAGGCCCCCTCCCCAAGTCATCCCAGACACAGTTACTTCAGTTGTGGCAGTCAAGAGCCCCACTCAGAGCCCTCAGGACAATGTGGGAATCCCATCTGGTCTCTGCCTCCTCTGTGACTTTCGGGAAGTCACTTTGTTCAGCCTCAGCTGTCCCATCCATGAGGTGGGTGATAAGAGTACCTACCTTCTCAATTTGTTGTTAGGGCTGAACAGTCTTTGTGTGAACTGCTGCCAGTTCTCAGAAGTGAGCCTTCCACGAGTGTGCAGGGGAGAAGGAAGGGAGCATGGGCTCAGGCTGGAGACCTGTGGCAAAGAACCCCCCACCAGGCCTTGCCATGTGCTCTGGTCTACTGGAGGACTGTCTTGGCCTGAGGGTAATTTTCTGTAGCTCCAGGTTCTCTTGGTAGCTTTTATTGAGCTCCCTCTCTGCCTTTTTACCCTGATTCCTGCTTTGAGTGGGATGCTGTTATCTAGATATGGGGTCTGTTTGCTCTCTAGTCAAGCTCTGGAGTAGGAGGATTGGCCATTCTGGGCTATGTGGAGAGCACAGAAAATAAGAAAGTCAGACCATCAGAAGGGGAGCTGGAGGTCGGAAGGAGAGACAGGGCCAGCTTCTAGCCTTGTGGGAGCCACTTAATATTTGCTTATATTTAACCAGAGAGACAGACAGTGTGTGCTTTCTCAGTCGTGTCCAACTCTTTGCGACCCCATGGACTGTAGCCCACCAGGTTTCTCTGTCCATGGTATTTCCCAAGTAAGAATACTATTGTGGGTTGCCATGCCCTCCTTCAGGAGATCTTCCCAACCCAGAGATCAAACCCAAGACTCCCATGTCTCCTGCATTGGCAGGCGGATTCTTTACCACTGAGCTACCTGGGAAGGCAACCTAACAACAAAAGATCTTAACATCTTTTCAGTTCAGTTCAGTTCAGTTCAGTTGCTCAATCATGTCCGACTCTTTGCAACCCCATGAATTGCAGCACGCCAGGCCTCCCTGTCCATCACCAACTCCCAGAGTTCACTCAACCTCATGGCCATTGAGTCAGTGATGCCACCCAGCCATCTGATCCTCTGTCATCCCCTTCTCCTCCTGCCCCCAATCCCTCCAAGCATCAGAGTCTTTTCCAATGAGTCAACTCTTCGCATGAGGTGGCCAAAGTATTGGAGTTTCAGCTTTAGCATCAGTCCTTACTGTATGTAATTCAGAATGTATTTTTACATAGTTACAATCTGTACATAAGCCCCATTCCTTGTCACTTCACATTTTTAATATAAATACTGGGTTGGCCAAAATTCATTCAAGTTTTTCCATACGATGTTGTATGGAAACAGACTTTTTGGCCAACCCAGTATTTTCATGAATTACCACTGTTCATGTTTTTAAATGGGGTTTATCATTATGGATATTGCCTAGATAGAATTCCCCTTCAGCATTTCCCTGAGCGTTTTGTTCTGATTTCACTTTTACTCTATTATAAATATTATAGTTATGAACATTTCTGTGCACATGATCCTTGCTTCCTCTTTAGATATGTGGGGTGTGCATTTCCCAAAGTTGAACAGCCATGTCAACCTATGTCAGTTACTTGTTTTGTTTTTGTGTTTGAAGTATAGTTGATTCACGATGTTGTATTTGTTTCTGGTATACAGCAAAATGACTCAGTTATACATATGTGTGTGTGTGTGTGTATTGTGTATTTTCTTCAGATCCTTTTCCATTAGAGATTATTACAGGATATTGAATATAGTTCCCTGTGCTATACAGTAAATCCTTGTTGTTTATTTTATATATATATATGTGTGTGTGTGTGTGTGTGTGTGTGTGTGTATACATATGTCGGAGAAGGCAATGGCACCCCACTCCAGTACTCCTGCCTGGACAATCCCATGGACGGAGGAGCCTGGTAGGCTGCAGTCCATGGGGTTGCTATGAGTCAGATACGACTGAGGGACTTCACTTTCACTTTTCACTTCCATGCATTGAAGAAGGAAATAGCAACCCACTCGTGTTCTTGCCTGGAGAATCCCAGGGATGGGGGAGCCTGGTGGGCTGCCGTCTCTGGGGTCACACAGAGTTGGACACGACTGAAGTGACTTAGCAGCAGCAGCAGCAGCATATACATATATATATATAGTAAGGTTGTTCTGTTAATCCCAAACTCCTGACTTATCCCTCTCTCTCCCCCTTTCCCCTCTGGTAGCCATAAGTTTGTTTTCTACGTCTGTGAGTCTGTTTCTGTTTTATAAATAAGTTTATTTGTATTATTTTTTAGATTACACATATAAATGATGTCATATATTTGTGTTTGTCTCACTTAGTATGATAACTTCTAGGTCTATCCATGTTGCTGCAAAAGGCAGTATTTCATTCTTTTTCATGGCTGCATAATATTCAATTGTATATATATGTATACACCACAGCTTTTTTACCCATTCATCTGTCAGTGGACACTTAGGTTGCTTCCATATCTTGGTTTTTGTAAATAATGTTGCTGTGAACACTGGGGCACATGTGTCTTTTTGAATTATAGTTTTCGTCTTCTCTGGATATATACCTGGGATTGGGATTGCTAGATCATATGGTGGCTCTATTTTTAGTTTTTTAAGGAATCTCCATACTGTTCTCCATAGTGGCTGCACCAATTTACATTCCCACCAACAGTGTAGGAGGGTTCTCTTTTCTCCACACCCTCTCCAGCATATATTACTTTTGATAGACTTTTTGATGCTAGCCATTCTGACCAGCAGAGAAGGCAATGGCACCCCACTCCAGTACTCTTGCCTGGAAAATCCCATGGATGGAGGAGCCTGGTGGGCTACAGTCCATGGGGTCGCTAAGAGTTGGACACAAATGAGCGACTTCACTTTCACTTTTCACTTTCATGCATTGGAGAAGGAAATGGCAACCCACTCCAGTGTTCTTGCCTGGAGAATCCCAGGGACGGGGGAGCCTGGTGGGCTGCCGTCTATGGGGTCGCACAAAGTCAGACACGACTGAAGCGACTTAGCAGCAGCAGCATTCTGAGCAGTGTCAGGTGATGCCTTATTGTAGTTTTTATTTGCATCCTCTAATAATTAGTGATGTTGAGCATCTCTTCATGTTCCTGTTGTCTTCTCTGGAGAAATTTCTGTCTAGGTCTTCTGCCCTTCATCAGTTGTTTTCTATTCAACTAGCTTATTCTTCAGGAAGCTGGTTCTGAATCAACTGGCAATTGTACTAGTTTTATTTCTGGTCCATAAACATAAGATTGTATTATTTTCTCCAGCTATGTTGGCTTGTTTAAAAGGTTTGTAGTGGTGCCTCAAAGTGTTTTTTTATTAGTATTTTTAACTGCTGAAGATTTTCCCCTCTATTTTTAATTTTCCCAAGTCATTTCACACACAGGTGGCATCCTGTTTACTTGACAGGGCATCTAATTTCACTAAAGTGAAAGGCAATCACAGCAGTGTACAGACTGGGGCCACCAGCATGTCTAATGGCTTGGATACCTGTGTACAAAAAGCAAATCTGTAGTGTCTACTGAAGTTGCAAAGAGCAGCATATGGGGGCTGTCAGGTGGAGCAGCTTGTTCAGGAGGATGTTTGGGTTGTTTTCAAGCAGCACTAGATAAGAAGACAGTATCTGTACTGTCAGACCTGGGTTTGTACTATCCAGGTGAAAATTAGAAAACTTGAGTTTTCTTTTCATGGTCAATTTTTTCCTGTTTATTAAATGTGTTATCAAAGATAAAATTCTATACACCATGATTATAATATTAATATATCAAAAGGCGAGTATCCCTTTTGGCACGGCAAGGCTGGAAATTGACGTTTATGTGTGGGCTTTCATCTGAGCAGCATTCTGGGGGCCATACCAGAAAAGCAGTGTCCACCTGAGCACAGGAATCACTTGCTGTGAGGAGACAAAGCACAGAGTTGGGAAGACTCGGGCTGCGGGCTTCATTTGTTGGGTTAAAATGGGAAATTCTGAGTTCTGGTCCTGCCTCTGACATTTAACAACAGTGACCCCGGGCAAGCTACTCGATCACTTTTCCTCATCCTCCAAATGGGAGTGACGTCTGCCTTGGGAGAGAGCAACAAGATACCCAGTGAGGGTGTAAATGCTCCAGAAATGGGTGCACAGTGGGTATTCTGTGTGTATAAAGACCCTCTTTCCTCCCATCCGTCTGTTGCGCTTTTTAAATATTTTTTAATGTGGATAAATTTTTTAAGTCTTTATTGAATTTGTTACAACATTGTTCCTGTTTTGTGTTCTGGTTTTTGGCCGCAACTCATGTGGGATCTTAGTTCCCCAACCAGGGATTGAACTTGCACCCTTTGCTTTGGAAGGCGAAGTCCCAACCACTGGACTACCAGGGAAGTCCCTATTGTACTTTTTTTAAAACGATGACCTGGATGGGGGGAGTGAGTCCATCTCTTGCATGGCAGCCCTGTAACCATTTGAGATCAGCCATCCAGTCCTCACTTCCCAGGACTGCCGTCTCCCTTTAGCCTCAGGGTCAGCCCTCCAGGTTCCCAGGGCTCTGAGTGTCCTGGGATGCTTATCTTAGAACACAGCCTGTCAAACCTCGGGACCCTAGACCACCAGTTCCATAGATGCAGTTGTTCCCATGCAGAGCCCCGGGGGGAAATCACCATCCTTATATTAGGGATTTTTCTAGTAACCCCAACAGTGTTAACTTTTTGGCAGCTATTTCATGGTGACACAGCTTAAACCCCACTTTTTAATCCATGCTGTTGCTCAACCACATCTTCCTCATCCCAGACTGGAGGAGATCTTTTTTCTCTACATGAAGAACTTCACATTTAGCCCATTTCACTGGTTGCATTCTGTTTCCCTTGGTATGTCTTCCCTCTCGTGCAGATGTCAGGGGTCCTTCAGCCAGAGCCACAATCTCCCCTAATCCTGTGCTGATCTTGGTGCTTCTTGTCTGACAACCACAAACTCCTTAAAGCCAAGCGCAGCGGTATGAACAAGGGCCAGTTCGAACAGCCATTGCTCCTCAGGTTAACACAGACATTTGATCAGTTGTTGGGGAAACCATCTGACCAGTTGTGAATTCACCTGCTTGTCATCTGGCCTCCTCATTCACTTCTCAGGAAAATAGGGAAGAGCTCAAAACACCCAATGGAGCACGGATTCATCATGGTGCTGAATTTCCCAGCCCAACAACCAACACTTAAGCACGCACAAAAAGAGAAATGGGGTTTGCTGGAGCTGAAAGCTGGAAGAGATGGAAAAGGCTGAGACTGGGACTGATAGTGGAGAAGTTGGAGAATTTAGTTGATGGTTAATGAGGACAGGGTTTGGCTTTGAAAACTACAACTTTTAGGAAACTGGAGAGAAACAGAAGTTCCTTGAAAAAAGGAGTGAATCTTAACATTCTGTGCTTCTGGGTCTTCCCTCGTGGTCCAGCAGCTAAGACTCCATGCTCCCAATGCAGGGGGCCAGGGTTTGATCCCTGGTCAGGGAACTAAATCCCACATACCCCAACTAAGGGTTCTCCTGCCCCAACTAAAGTTCCCACATGCTGCAATGAAGGTCGAAGGTCCTGCCTGCCACAACTGAAACCTGGAGCAAACAAATAAATACAATAATTATATATTTTTTAAAAATTCTGTGCTTCCATACACCTTATAGTGTGTTGCTATCTTGCAGCACTTGCTGGCCATGCCACTGCCAAGAGCAGGCAACATCCAAGGTCAGAGGTGGGCTTGAAGCAAGTGCTCTAGTCTCTGCCCCCATCCTATTCCCAGGTCTCTCCCTGATAAAGCCCTGCAGTGCTGAGACCAGCATGAGACACCCTTCTCTCCCCGAGTTTGCTGTCAGTGAGGTCACACTGGTAGCTTGAAATCAGAGATGCCAGAAGCGTTTACACCAGAGAAATCAGGAAACACTGAAATTGAGCCATCTTTCCTCTGGATTGCTGGTTGTGAAACTCATGTGCGTGCTCAGTCACTTTAAGTCGTGTCCACCTCTTTGCAATCCCATGGACTGTAGCCCGCCAGGCTCCTCTGTCTATGGGATTTCCCAGACAAGAATACTGGAATGGGTTGCCATTCCCATCTCCAGGAGCTCTTCCTGACCCAGAGATGGAACCTGCATCTCCTTCATTGGCAGGTAGATTCTCTACCACGGAGCGACCCAGGAAGCCCATTGTGAAACTCATACAAAGGCATTATCTGAGCCTCTCCTCCTGCCTCCCATCTCCCACCTATGCTTCATTGTATGGCCCAAATTCTATTTTCTAAATGAAAATCTGCGTCTCCACAGGGTGGTATGTTGCTACCACCTCATTTCCCAACAGCCCTTCAGCACCCTCCTGGCCAGCCCTGTATCATGTCACATGATTTCCTGATCTTGCTGTGTCCCCTTTTCCTGAGACCCCAGGGGCCCAGAGGCAAGTCCTCTTCTGTGATCCTCTGACACCTAGGGGAGACCCCATTAGGTCCTGTATCATGTCGTGGCTGCTTTGCTTAATCCTTTTCCTTTTTACTGGATGAGTCCCTGCTTATGGGGACCCTCTTCCTTCTTCTGTTTATCTTCTTATCTCTGGATTCTGGCATGCCTCCTGAAACATAGCAAAGCAGAAAGGGAGAGAGAAAAGTGGGGGGAAGGAAGGGGAAGGAGGAGAAGGGAAGAAGAAGAAAAAGAAGGAAGGAAAAAAGGAAGGGAGGGAGGGGGAGAAAAACCAGCCAGCCCAAATCACTCATGAACTGGCCAGTTAGAAGCAAGGAGAGGGGGATTTTGTGAAGGGTTGGGGAAACAGGGGCACCCAGAAGTCACAGAAGGTAAAAATGCTCTGCCCAGCTGTGAGGCTCAGAGCCTTTGAACTAGTGAGAGAACAGAGGCTCTGTGAACAAGAAAGGGCAGGTGCAGCACCTCAGCCAGCCCCCTCCCACCCCCCGAGAGCCAGACCCCGTCAGGGGACCTCTGGTCACAAAGTGCTGGCAAGAGAATGAGCCGGAGTGGGTATTGTGTGCAGAGGTGGCAGGCTGAAAACGCGATAGAGTCTCAGTAGAGGTTGTTTGAATGACGTTGAATTAGAGCTGGCATTAATCACTACCTTCCTGGGTCCTTCCTTTGCAAGATAGTGGGGAGGGATGCTTGGAGAGGAGGGGAAGGGATTAAACAAGTGATGGATTGGGCTTCCCCAGGGCAAGCAGAATGCCTCCACCCAGTGGGAACTGGGGTTTGAAAGGGCTTGGGCTGGGGAGGGGCACTGCGTGGAGCCAGTACGGCCTGGCTTCCCAGAAACACAGGCCTGGCTCCCCAAGACTGCAAGGTCATTGCCAATTCGTTAAGTGGCTGTTCTCAGCAGGCCTCTGCAGAGGAAAGGCATGTGTTCCCCATTTTGTTGATGTGGAAACGGCAAGAGGAAGTGACTCAGAGACAGAGTGGAAATAAAGTGTGTGTCTCATGACATTCTGGCTTCTGCTGGACGCAGAGGACTGGCCTTTCAACTATGTCCTGGGGGGCCTCCTTCCACGTACAGAACAGACGATGGCCCTAAGTGTGAGCAGAGGGTTGGAGGTGGAGGTGATCTTTTCAGGTGCCAAGGTGGATGGAGCGGGTGGGCACTGGTACTGGAGATGAGAAAGATTGTCACAACCCTCTGAGCCTTGACTTACTGGCTCTGTTTAATCTTTTACAAGTGGGCACAGGTATTGGGTTTCTGGTTCTTTCTTCTGCCAAGTCATAGGCATTTAAAAAAAAATACACATGCCAGGGAGTCTATCTAAGTAATCTCTGATTTTTCAGAAAATTCTCTAGGATAGGTAATGTTAGCCTCCTATCCCAAGAAAGGAAACTGAGGTCTTGAGAGGTATCATTGTCCAGATCGCACAGCTGATAAGCAGCAGAGACTGAAGGCCACCACATTGCCTAACTGTGAAATCCCTCATGAGTAATGGCCCAGACTTGTGCAGCATGGCAGCCCCGAGGACATGAGTTTTAAACCAGGTTCAAATGAGTCAGGTGTCTGTGCTCTCTTCCTGATACTGTGCCATCTTCCTGATTAATGGTGCCCTGTCTCTGCTCCCTGAAATCCAGGGCAGAACTTCCAATCCTCAAGACTTTGCCTTTTACCCTTGGAACTCCCAGTGTCACCTCAAGTCTGGTTGCCCAAGAGGCCCAGCTTCAATGTCAGTTGCCAAAGGCTATTACTGTCATCTCATAAATTAATGAACATTGGAAAACCAAACCAAAAAAAAAAAAAAAAAAAAAAAAGGTGTAAAGACAAAGAATGAAAGACTGCCCCTGCACCTCAAATGGAATACATTGAGCTTTATGATGGATTCTCTATAGTGTCCTTATTTTTTCTCATTTTGCCAAGGACACAGCAAAATATCACCAAAGGCCATCATCCACCTGCCAGCTGCTGTTTGGGAACTCTGTCCCATCCCAGCCTGACGTCTCAAGGTTCAAGGGCTGGTTGGTGGCAGAGCCGGACACTTGGTTGGCAGGACATGATACCATGGGCCCTCTAATCTTTGGCAATTCAGTGGCCTTAATTCTCTGCCCTTACCAGTTGTGTGATCTGGACAAAGTCACCTCACTGGACCTCTCTAACATTACCTATCCTGCAGACTCTTTCTAGAGAACGAACGATTGCTTACACAAGCTCCCTAACACACCGTGTGTGTTCAGTAAGATGTAACGTTACCCTGCAACATCTTCAAAAACAAGAGTATATTTTTCTAACAGAAACAGACTCACAGCCTTAGAGAATGAACTCGTGGTTGCCACGGAAGAGGATGGGAGGAAGGGATAGTTAGGGAGTTTGGGATGGATGTATACACCTTGCTATATTTAAAATAGATAACCAACAAGGACCTACTGTATACATAGGAAACTCTTCTCTATGTTGTGTGGCAGCCTGAATGGGAGGGGATTTGGGGAGAGAATGGATACATGTATATGTATGGTTGAGTCCTTTCACTCTCCACCTGAAACTATCACAACATTGTTAATCAGCTATCGTTGTTCAGTTGCTAAGTCATGTCTGACTCTTTTCAACCCCATAGACTACAGCACACCAGGCTTCCCTGTCCTTCACTATCTGCTGGAGTTTGCTCAAACTCATGTCCATTGAGTTGGTGATGGTATCTAACCATCTCATCGGCTATACTCCAATATAAAATACAAAGTTAAAAATAAATAAATAAATCTCCTAATTTTCCCCCTGCCCCCTTCAGGTAGGTGAATGTCTCGTGTTGAGTGTCCTGTATTTTTTTCCTGAACTCTTCAGGGACGCAAAGACTGTTCAGCTTCCGTCAGTGCCCTTGGCAGGTCTTGTCCAAGACGTTCTTAGAGCCAATCAAAACTTTTCCTGTTTTAATTTGAGCCCATTTCCTTGTGTTTGTTATTCTTTGGCTCTGACTTGGGCAGATCTGGGGGTTGGGAGGCAGCCTGGAGCCCACACTGGCTCACTGCCAGGGTTCTCCCTGGGGTGGTGGGATGGTCTCTGCTCCGCCAGTGCTCACAGGGTCTGGGGCTGGCCAGGATGCAGGGAGAAGGGGTCACCAGGCTGTGGTCCAGGTCTGGACTGGAGGGCAGGGGTTTTGACTCACACATGGAAAGCCAGAGGATTTTGTGATCATCAAAATCCAGAGGCAAGCTGTCAGTGAGAGATTCACATTATCAGGCAAAGTCTGGAGGAACAGGCAGGCTGTGTTGTCAGGAAGCATGAGCTAGAGTCAGTGGGTTATTCTACTGTCTTCCACACTGCGTCCACTGCTGTAAGTTGGTAGATTGAAATCAGCCGTGGAGGGCTGGGAGAGAAGACCATGCATGAGGCTGAGGGCTGTTTTCTCTAAGACCCCAAAGGCAGGTAACTGAGGCTTTGATTATAGAACACCTTTCAGTTACTCAGCTTCAGAGAGTTCAGGAGGGACCCCTTTGGCAGTTCACTGCAGATCTGTACTGACAGCTGGTGGTCTCGGATGCCCTTGAGGGAGTGGCCATGTGTCATCAGAGATGTGGGCACCACCTTTCTGGACTGAGGTCTTTTGCCCAGACTCTTAAGTTCCTCCAGGACCTGTCATGACCACATCCTAGCTTGGGAAGGGGTGACACTGTCTAAGCCAGGAGGGTTCAAGACTCTTCACAGATTGGGATGTTCCATGTTGGGCTGACACTTTTTTTTTCTTGCATGGAGTTTGTGCCAGTGTCAGTGGTATCAAGGTACAGAGATTTCCCATCTACCCCCTGCCCTCAAACATGCATAGTCACCCTGGCTACCAACATCCCCTACCAGAGTGGTACATTCATTACATTCTGGTGTGTGATGTATGTTCAATCGCTCAGTCATGTCCAACTCTTTGCAACCCCATGGACTGTAGCCCACCAGGTTCCTCTGTCCTTGGAATTTTCCCATCAAGAATACTGGAGTGGGTTACCGTTTCCTTCTCCAGGGGATCTTCCCAACCCAGGGATTGAGCCTGCGTCTCCTGCTTGGCAGGCAGATTATTTACCACTGAGACACCTGGGAAGCCCAGGTCCTTATTGTTATCTATTGTATATGTAGTAGTGTGTGTGTCAGTCCAAATCTCCCAATTTATCCCTCCCCACCCCTTACTCTCTGGCAACCAGAAGTTTGTTTTCTACCTCTGTGATTCTATTTCTGTTTCATGAATAAGCTCACTTGTAACTCCATCCTTCGGCCCCCAACTCCTAGTCTAGGAATGTCCCTCTAAAATCACAGTCTCTTGTTAGAAGGGAGAGATTTCTCTGTAGGAATGGGTTTCAATGAGAACTAAACTTAGTCTAGAACGGAAGTTCCCAACCTAGCCTGAATGTTAGAAACATCCTTGGAAACTTAAAAATACCAATGCCAGGCCTCCCCCAGACCACCTCACTGACAATCTCTGGGCATGGGTCTGGATTTAACTTCCCAGGGGATATTAATGCAGAGCCAAGGTTGGCATCTCCAGTCTGGTGTTAGACTTCCTTTGCTCCCTTTGAGTATCCCTAAAGCAGGAATAGCTTTAGACCAATGATAGTAAACCCTACAGAGCTGTTGTTGGATCAAGAAGCCAAGGCCAATGTTGGCTGAGATTCGGGGTGAACTGAAGATTCCTAGGGTACTTATAGTCCATGTAGATGTCAACCAAACTGTCATCAGAACTGGGCTGGGTCTTCTGGGGCCCCAGTCGCACCCCCAACCCCCTCAACACCCCTCCCTCAGCAGAAAGACCTCTCAGATTGGGATGCCAGGGTGCCATCTGATATGGTGACAGATGCTCTGGGAGATGACTTCCAATGGGACTGAGGCTGCCAGCCCTGAAACCCAGGCTGGCGGCTGCAGGTGGGTGCGGGCAAAGCCATCAGCCCCTGACTGGTCCCCTACCTGGATCCTTTCTTGGCTTCCCCATCCCACTGCCCTCCAGGCTACCCATTTTCCACTTCTGTTTCTTCCAGGCTTCTCCCCCCTTGTCCCTGTTTCTCTCCTGTTATTTTCTACTGTCTTGCTCTTCACTTTTTCTGCTCAGCTGTGCCTTGGAACCATGCTGGGGCCGCCTCCTCTCACAGCTGCGTTTGCAAAGTGTGGGCCCCTTGCCTAGGAGCCAGTGTGGGAGGAGGAAAGTGATGGGGAGAAGGGGCCCCCCACAGAGAGCACCCGCCTGCGCGCACCAGGTCCTCTGGCTGGTACCTGGATGTTCATTCAGACTGCTCCTTTGCGCTTCCGCTTCCCCATCCTCCAAGCCGGATGCCTTTAAGGGGAGTCTTCAGGAGTAGGAGGATGTGTGCTTGCTGGGTGCTGCCCCTGGGGAGTGAGGCAGGTGGGCCCACACCCATCATTTCAGGGCTATCCCTCTGCTGTCTCCGCAGGACTGCAATGTGCTGGTCCTAGCCGCCGTCAGAGAGGATGTCCGGGGTGTCTGAGGCCCTGAGCCGAGTGAAGGTGGGCACATTACGTCGGCCTGAAGGCCCCCCAGAGCCCATGGTGGTGGTGCCAGTAGACGTGGAAAAGGAAGACGTGAGGATCCTCAAGGTCTGCTTCTATGGCAACAGCTTCAACTCTGGGAAGAACTTCAAACTGGTTAAATGCACTGTGCAGTCCGAGATCCGGGTGAGTGTGGCAGGTGCCACCTGCTCCATCCATTTGTCCGTGTCTCCCTCACTCTTTCTGGGTGGCTGAGCATCTCTCCTTCAGCCTGACAGCTCTCCTGTATCCACTCGTTGGATGGAGGGGGAGGAGTGGGCACCATAGGGATGCTCTCCTCCTGCAGCTCTGGGCTTCCTCTCCAAGGCTCTGCAGCTCTAGGGGTGGGGGCAGAGTGTGTAGCCTTCCTTCAAACCATAGATCATTTGCTCAAGCTTTGATTTATCTCATTTCAACTTGTTCCTTATTTATGACATTTGAGGCTCTGCAAGGGATATACATGCTCCCTCCCCCCTCAAAGAGTTCACACTCTCATGGAATTGGAATAACACAAGTGATTGCATTGAACACAGAACAAGAGTGATTTTCCTAGACATGCCCTGGATGCTTAGAAAAGGGAGCTGTGGAGACATTTAGAGGATGGTAATAAACTAGAGATGCCCTTGACCAGGTACCTGGTTGCCAGGCCCTTTCTGAGGCTGTACTTCAACAGGTTCATTCTCATCCAGAGTCACAGAATCTGTTTTGCAAATCCAAGTACCCACAGTCACCAGGGCACCTTGACACCAGGAAGCTAACTCACCTTAACCAAATGTATGAGAGCTTGTCATCAAAAGCAGAGCCACAATACACCGATTAATTTTAAATGCAACATTTATTGAACAATTCCTATATACATGGGGCTTCCCTGTGGCTCAGAAAAGAATCCGCTTACAATGCAGAAGACCCAGGTTGAGTTCCCAGGTCAGGAAGATCCCATGGAGAAGGACATGGCAACCCACTCTAGTATTCTCGCCTGGAGAATCCAGTGGACAGAAGAGCCTGGCGGGCTACAGTCCATGGAGTCACAAAGAGTTGGACATAACTAAGCAACTAACACTTTTCTTTCTTTCCTATACATGCCTAAATCAATCCCTCTACATTATCTGGTTGAACCTTTGAGATAGATACAGCAAGGATATCGTTTTCCACTGCTCAGAGTATTCCTTTCTGATGATGCGAAAGTAAGCCAAAGCCAAACTGATTCTCCAGAGCTGGCTTTGCTGGGTTTGTCATTTGAACAAAGGAAGCAGGAGGATCTTGGGAACACTCATCAGATCTGAGTGAGCTGGATGAACCATCTCCAGTCCTTTAATCAGCAACCCTGCCATGTCCCAGAAGTCAGCATTTCCCAGACTCAGCAAGCGTCTCTTCCAGTCGGCACTGGCAGCAGCCTCTCCACATCTGTGCATTTGGCTGCTTTCTGTCTGTGCACATGCTGCGCTTCAACACACTGAGCCGAATGTAATTGATTAGGTCACTGTCTTGACCTATTGTTACAATTGATTCTGGGTTGGTTCTTCCCTCTGTTTCCTATAACTGATCTGATGAGGACCTTGTCTGCGTCTTATGGTTCCAGATATGTGTGTACAATTGTGTCCCAGAAGTAAGTCCTAGGCACTTCCCTCCAAAAGGATGTTTTCAGATCTCCTTAACTCTCTACTTCTTGAGCCTTCCTTTGGGTATATCATCTTTGCAGATAGCTGATGCCATCTACAATGGGGTTTACTAGTTTAATTTCAGAAGGCAACCCACTTTCCATGTTTGGAGCACCTTCTTGCCCTTTGGGGCTGAAACCCAAAGAGCATGTGATTAGACTAATCAGATTAGGATGTGCTCTGTGATGTGCATGCATGCTAAGTTGCTCAGTCGTGTCCAACTCTTTTCAACCCCATGCTCCTCTGTCCATGGGATTTCCCAGGCAGGAATACTTGTGTGGATAGCCATCCCCTTCTCTAGGGTACCTTCCCACCCCAGGGATTGAACCCAGGGCTCCTGCATTGCAGGCAGATTCTTTACCATCTGAGCCACCAGGGAAGCCCGTGTTCTGTGGAGGTATGGTGAAAGGGGACCCGAAAGGATTGGTGGATTGGAAGAGGCAGTACTGAAGAGGGCTTTCTAAGAGGAGGACATGGCAAGAACAAAGACAGAGAGGCTGCTGAACCGTGGGTAGTTGGGTTTGGCTGGGGCATGGGTTATATTTAGAAAAGTATCTAGAGTCAAGATCAGAAAGGAAATCTGATGGTAGATAAGGGAGGGCTTAGAATATCAAGCTGAGGAATCTGGGCTCAAACAGGCACTAGAGACACACAGCTTTCAAGCAAGAGAGAGGCTTTCCTGGAGCTGTCTGATCTCTTGCTGGGTGCTTAAGGAGAAAAAATTCAAAAGCCTACAGAAAGGGCAAGGAGACCCGAGCTTAGAGAGAATGGCTCACGGACTTCCCTGGCCTCCAGTGATGAAGACTTCACCTTCCAATGAAGGGGGTGCAGGTTCAACCCCTGGTCAAGGAGCTAAGATCCCACATGCATCGTGGCCAAAAAACCAAAACACAAAAGAAGCACTGTTGTAATACATTCAATAAAGACTTTTAAAATGATCCACATCAAAAAATCTTAAGAAAAAGTGAAGAATGGCTAGTACTTGAAGTATTATCTGGAGAAGTATGAAAACAGAGGTGGAAAAAGAACAAAGAAGTGATAGCCTCCTAGGAGTTTATGTCCCAGCCTGCTGATTTTTCCTGTTTCACATCTCTCCTAGAGGCAACATGTCACCTGCTCACTGAAAACAGCCATGGCTTTAAAATCATCTAGACCTTGAGCTTGATACCACTCCACCCTTACTGGTTGTGTGGCCTTAGACCCAACACTTAGCCGACCTGGCTCAGTTCCCTCACCTAAGGATTATGCCTGCCTGTAGCCTCATTGTTAAGGATCAGAGATGGTAGATGAGAAGCATCCAGAATATAGCAGGAGCTCAGTCCTTGGAAATTATTGACTGTGTGGGTATTATGTCTTTACCCTGCTCAAGAATCCCCAAGGGTTTCTAATTGCCTGTAGAATAAAATTAAAATCATCTTCTTTTAGTGTTTATCCACTTACCTGTCATATCTTCAAGTAAAGTAAGATGATCAGATTTGTATTTTGAAACAGTTTGTAGTGTCCTGCAAGATGTTAGGAAGTGCATTCTGGAAAAGGTTTTTTTATGGTCAAAGGAGTTTGGAGATCCTTGGTTAAATAATTCTGAACCAATTCCTTTGTGACAGGACTTCTTAGAATCTTTAATATGCTGTTCTGCATGATGGGTTCTAATAAAGAGCCACAGCAATGATGTTCTCTTCAGTTCAGTTCAGTTCAGTTCAGTCGCTCAGTCGTGTCCGACTCTTTGCGACCCCATGAATCGCAGCACGCCAGGCCTCCCTGTCCATCACCAACTCCCGGAGTTCACTCAGACTCACGTCCATCGAGTCAGCGATGCCATCCAGCCATCTCATCCTCTGTCGTCCCCTTCTCCTCCTGCCCCCAATCCTTCCCAGCATCAGAGTCTTTTCCAATGAGTCAACTCTTCGCATCAGGTGGCCAAAGTACTGGAGCTTCAGCTTTAGCATCATTCCTTCCAAAGAACATCCAGGACCGATCTCCTTTAGAATGGACTGGTTGGATCTCCTTGCAGTCCAAGGGACTCTCAAGAGTCTTCTCCAACACTACAGTTCAAAAGCATCAATTCTTCGGCGCTCAGCTTTCTTCACAGTCTAACTCTCACATCCATACATGACCACAGGAAAAACTATAGCCTTGACTAGATGGACCTTTGTTGGCAAAGTAATGTCTCTGCTTTTCAATATGCTATCTAGGTTGGTCATAACTTTCCTTCCAAGGAGTAAGCGGCTTTTAATTTCATGGCTGCAATCACCATCTGCAGTGATTTTGGAGCCCCCAAAAATAAAGTCTGACACTGTTTCCACTGTTTCCCCATCTATTTCCCATGAAGTGATGGGACCAGATGCCATGATGTTAGTTTTCTGAATGTTGAGCTCTAAGCCAACTTTTCACTCTCCTCTTTCACTTTCATAAAGAGGCTTTTTAGTTCCTCTTCACTTTCTGCCATAAGGGTGGTGTCATCTGCATATCTGAGGCTGTTCTCTTAAGTCAGTCATTTCTTATTTGCCTAAGAAACCCTTTCTTGTAAAAGTTGGAGAACCAGTTCTCTAAGAAATCATTTAGGGATCTGTTTTCCCTCAACTCTGACCAAAGTACAAAAAGTGTAGGAGAGAGGAAAGGCTGGTGAAAGGCAGAGGAATTAGAAAGCCATGGCTGTCGTGTAGGTGGGATATGATGAACTAAGGGAGTGGCATAGGTTACAAAGACAAGTCAACAGATCCAAGTGCATCTAAACAGGCAGAGTCAATAGAACTTGATGATTAACTTGATGTAGGGAGGAAGAGAAAGAAAGGAAACAAGGATGACTCAAGCTTTTGCTTGGGCAACTGAATGGGCGTTGTTACCATTCATTGAGATACCAACAGAGAAAGAAAGGACGTTCTGAGATTTCAGCTCTATGAGTGTTCTGTTTGACATCTTTATGAAACACCCTCATAGAGGGGCATGGACTTGGAGCTGAGGAGGGAGAAAGGCCCTAGAGATGAGGATTTGGGAGTCATTATGCAGTGGATATCATATGAATAGGTAGGATCACCCACGGAGAATGAAAAGAGCAAAAGAAAGTTCTAAGTAGGAAACCTTGGGCAATCAATTTCTAAGGGGCTGATAAAGAGGGGCAAATGAAGGAAAAACAAAGAATCATCCAGAGGAAGATGAAAAGAACTAAGAGAGCAGGAAGGAGAGACAAAGGCAGAGGAAACGTTGAGGAAAGAGTGGTTAGCTGTGTGAGATTCTCAGAAAGGTCAAGTCAGATAAGGCTAAATTTAGACTCATTGACTTCACCAGCAGGTGCTATAATGCTCTTTTTCTGGTCAATTTCAATGAAAAGATGGGGGAAGAAGCCATTGTGCAGTCAGTTGGAGAGCAGAGACAGTGAATGTTATCATTCCAGAGAGGCTTTGCTCATGTAAGGAAGGAAAGAGGAAAAGGCAAGAGGAACAGTGTTACTGGTGAAGGAAAGAGCTTTTGCTAAGATCCTGAAGTGACCAATACACCTGTTAGTTTTGAGGCTAAAGGATGTCCAATGTTGACTAGTTAAACCATGTTAACAATTTTGGATTTTACCCCATCTTCCATGGAGAGCAACTGATATAGTTTAAATATGTGAGTGACATGAGATTGTGTTTTTAAAAGATCACTTGGGTTACGCAGTGGAAAATAGATTGGAGAGGGCAAGAATGGATGTGAGAAGATGTTAGGGGGCTATTGTGATGATCCAGATAAGAGATGATGGTAGTTTAGGTTGAGGCGGTAGCCATGGAGGTGATGGTGGTGATCATGATGGCGACGGTAATCTTGATGGGGTTGATGGTGCTGGTGGTGGTGATGATGGTGCCGGGGGTAATGATGGTGATGATGATAGTGATGGCATTTATGGCGATGGAGATGACAGTGATGATGGTGGCAGTAATAGTGATGATGACGGCGGTGGTGATGGTGAGGATCGATGACGATGATGATGTTGATGGTGTTGATGGTGGTGATGATGATGGTGGTGGTATGGTGATGGTAGTGATGGTGATGATGGTGGCAGTGATGTAATAGTGGTCCTGCTTCTGGTGGTGGTGATGATAATAGCAACTAGCAATTTTGAAAGTGCATCATAAGTTTTATCTCATCAACTTCTCAGAAGAAACCTATGAAGTACATACTACTATTATCTCCATTCTCTATATATGGAAATAAGGTTCAGAAGTGTTAAGCAAATTGCCAGTAAGGGGTGGAACCTGTTTTCAAACCCAGGCAATCCAATTCCAGAGCCTGCACTCTTAATCGCCATGGTTTATGGAGAGAAGTGATTGTAATCCAGAAAATTTAAGAGATGAAAATGAAAGGTTTTGCTAATGAACCAGAGATTCAGAAACAAAGAAGAAGGTGTCAAGAACAGCAGCTGTAGTTCAGGTGGTCAGGGTCCCACTCCCTAAGGTGAAAGACACTTGAAGAGAAACTGGTTGGAGAGTAGGGAGATCCCAGAACCAGTTGTGGACTGTCGAGTGCAACTGGGATGCTCTGACGTTTTCATGTTAAGTTATATATGTGAAAATGTTGAGTAGACTGTTTGATACCTGATTCTGGAGGAAAAACTGGGCTGGAGATAGACACTTGGATCTTGTCAGCCTCTGGGTGGTGGTTAAAGCCAGGAATGTGGGTAAAATCATCAATGAAGAAGTCCTGAATAATTTCATCATCCATTCCACAAGGATGTGTTGAGTGCCCCCATGTACCTGGCACCATGCCGGTTATGGCCTGGAAGTAAAACCAAACCCCCAAACACAAATACAATCCCTGCTTTCAATGGGCTTTCAGGCCAAGGACCCACAGTAATGAATGACACTGACCCCCACTGATGAATGAACCTTTACAAATGGAGACAAGTGCTCTGACAGGAAGACAGAAATTCTGTGAGAGCACAGAGTACAAAAGAGCTTGGTCTAAACCTCAAGGAACCGTTTAGCCTTTCATGGCCTGTTTGTAGATGCTGTGTTCCAGTCCTTTTAGATCCAGACCAGTTTCCCTGCCCAAGAATCTCCTGGACTGGCCCTTCCCACCCTCTGCTTCCAGTATTTCTTTCCCCAGCTGGGCTTCATCCTCTGATGGATTTTTCTCCTTGCAGCTCTGTATCTTCTTTCACCATCTTCTCTGCATCAAAGTACTGCCAGTCCTTTCAAGCTTGCCAAGCACTTGTCCTTCCATAGAAGCCATGGAGAATGGCCCTGGCACAATCCACTTGGTAACACATTTCCAAAACATAGTTACTCCATGTCTACTTGCTGATCTCGTGTTTTCCCCTTTTTTCTCAGCCTCTTTCTACATAAATACAGTTGCCTCAGGATGTTTTCTCTAGGTTGTTAAAAGCTTTGTAAATAAGCCCTGGCCCCTGTGTTTAGGACCCAACAGAAATTAGACAGGTGTTGGAGAGAATGGAGCAACGTGCTGAATGAGAAATGGAGATTGTTCCTCTTGATTTCTTGTTTCGCTTTTGTTTGATATTCATAGGAAATTGTGTGTGGGGGGAGCTTTGGAGCAAGTGGAGGCTTCTATCATCATATATTTTTCTAACATGCTAATTTGCTTGTCAGGAAAGAGGTTAAGATAACACTTTGCAAACAACCAGCTGAGTGCCACCCAGACGTGCCCACACAGGGCGTCTCTTTGACTCTTACAGCCTCTCCTTTCTCTCTCTCTCCCATCTCCCTCTCCCTCCTCTTTTTGCCTTCTCCTCTCTTTCTTTAGGGTAGGTTGACCATATGTCCCAGTTGTATGGGAGAGTCCTTCTTTCCACACTCTGTCCAGGGAAGAATATGAACAGTACCCCTGCCAATCTCAAGAGCATCATGATTCGGAGGATAAATCACCTACAGCTAAGTGCCATTCTCACTCCTCTCTGCATAACACACTGATTGGCTGGTTTGTGGTGTTTTCTCTCCCCTGCTGACACCAGCTGACCCACACCCTGCATGGACCCATCTCTCTCCATCAGTGGACCATCTGTGTCTCACACAGGAGGGCCTTAAGCAGAAAATGAGGCACTTGTCTGTGATTCGGTGTGGTTCCAAGGATGTCAGCAGAGCCCCCACATTAAAACCTTCTCCCTCGGCCAGCCTCTATTGTGCTGAAAAGCCATGATCAATATCTGTCCTTGGGACTTCCCTGGGGGTCCAGTGGTTAGGAGTCTGTGCTTCCACTGCAGGAGGCGCGGGTTCACTCTCTGGTCAGGAAACTAAGATCCCGCATGACATGTGTACAAAAGAAGACAAACAAACAAAAAGATCCATCCTTACTTAGTCCCAAAGCATCACCCTACTTAGAATCCATGCCTACATCCCTGGGAGGGTCAGAGACAGAGCCATCTTGTGCCCTTTCCCAGCTGGTCCAGTTCTGTCCCCTCCCCTCTACAGCAGTGTTTCCAGGCTGTGGGGTGGCCAGTAAAGGCCACTCACCTGGCGTGTGAGGAGAGCACAGTCCAGTCCAAAGGTAGCCTGCTGTACACCTGCTTGGACTCATTGCCCTCCCTGTAGATTCAGTGGTCTTACAGTACATCCCAGAATATTCCCAGAGAGGCAGATCCAAGATGCTGCCACCCATTGTCCCTGCCCTATCTTGTCAGACATTCATCCCAGTTACTCTTGAGTTTAAACTTATCACTTAACCAGGCACAGGGTATTATGGCTTGAACATGTGCCCTGTCCCCACCCCCAACCCCCCCCCCACCGGGTAGCTCAGTGGTAAAGAACCCACCCTGCCAATGCAGGAGACGTGGGTTTGATCCCTGGGTTGGGAAGATCCCCTGGAGAAGGGAATGGCAATCCACTCATCTTCTTGCCTGGAGAATCCCCATGGGCAGAGGAGCCTGGTGGCCTACAGTCCATGGTGGTCACAACGAGTCAGACATGACTGAGTGACTGAGCAGGCATGCCCCCTCCAAAATCTGTATGTTGAAGTCCTGACTCCCAGTGCAGTGGTACTACAAGGTGGGCTTGAGGTCGTGACCTTTGAGCTTCCATGAGTTCTTAGTGTGCTGAGAAGAAGGTGAAGAGACCAGAGCTCTGTCCCCTGCCATGTGAGAACACAGCCAGAGGGCGGCTCTCTGCAAACCAGGAAGACAACGCCCACCAAGAACTGGATCTGCCAACACCTTGACCTTGGACTTAGCCTCTCCAACTCTGAGGAGTACATGTTGGCATGTAAGCCACCCAATCTGTGGTCCTGTGTTACAGTAGCCTCAGCAGACACAGGACCAACAGCTCTTTGTGGTCAGAGGAGGGTCTACAGGCCACAGTTCATGGGCTCAGGTTGTTTCCAGAACAAACCAAGCTGCCCTTATCATGTGTCTCTGGAGGCAAGATCATGAGGCTGAGGGGTAAGAGGAAAGGAATTCATGTCCTGGGAAGCTGCTATTGCTAAGAGAAAGGTTACCCTAAAGAGCCACACAAGACCAGCCCCCCATGCATGAGACCAGTCCCTGGAAACCCAAGACAAAGGGTTCAGCCGGGAAACCACAGATCAACACCACAGAGACACAGTGAGACAAAAAGAGATACATTCGCAAGGACCTCCTCCTTTCAACACCCTCTCCGCATTTCCTGTGTGTGCTTGGCAGCCCAGCCCCCCCACCCCCAACACCCACAGAGGTGAACGCGAGGCAGCTGTGCAGACCTCTGGGCCCTTTATTCACTGCGCACCCAGATTCATGACATCCACAAATTAGCAGTGAGGTGCCAGTGCTCACATTTCTATTTTTAAATGGCAGTCACATCACTGAATGTCCTTGTTAGGTACAGGCTTTTAGCACATCTAAATGAATGCTTTCAGAGTGATAAATCATGTTAACTTTTATTACTTTGCTCTTCAGGCACTTTTTAAAAATTATCCCTTAGGTGCGTGGAAAACTCAGAACTTGTCCTGCTGTTGTTATTTGTTCTCTAGAGCGGCTGTTGTAAATCACTGTGGTCCTTGTGGATTAAAACACAAAAGTGTTTTCTCGCATGGCTCCCAAGACTGGAAGTCCTGTATCAAGGGGTCCCAGGACTGGGCTGCCTTGGAGACTCTAGGATGGAATCCTTCTTTGCTTCTTCCAGCTTCTGGCCACTCCAGACTTCCTTGGCTTGTGGGCTTATGGTTGCATCACTGCACTCTTTGCCTTCATCTTCACATTCCATTCTCTTCTCTCACTGTTTCACTCCTTTGTGTGTCTTCTGTAAGGACACTAGTCATTGGATTTAAGAGCTGTCGCCTACCTCAGATAGTCCAGAATGATCTCATCTTGAGATCCTGAACTTGATGGCATCAGCAGAGACCCTTTTTCCAAATGAAGTCATGATCACAGGTTCCCAGACACCCAGACCCATCTTCAGGGGGCCACCATTCAAACCCTCAGTGGGATCACAATGGCAGATGCTGGTACCCTCATTCAGGAGCCCATAGGCCTGTGTACACAGTACACAGGGAGGTGTGAGTACTTTGCAACCTTTTTACATCCACACCGACACAAGGCCAAGTGGCAGAAAGTGGCTGCAGGCTGATGAAGGCCTATCATTTTGCCCTGCCCTCCCTAAACACAGGGACTCCCAGTTGCTGGCCTGCTATGGGCCGTCCCCAGCCCAGCCCGATTTCCATGACAGTCAGCCCGGGTGACACCATGGGCCGGTCCCTTGTCACTCAGCAGGTGACCTCATCCAGTCACAGAGCTTGAAATTCTGATTTTACCCAGTGGCACCTAAATGTGTCATACTGGCTCCTTCCATGACCCCAGGCCATAGGTACACCTACCTGCCCACCATCTCCACTGGCTGCCCACCTCCGTGTGAAGAAACAGCTCAGAATCCTCTCCTGAAATTCAGCTTCTCCTCCAGTCTTTCCATCTCCACCAACTGCAGCTGTTCTTTCAGTGACCGTGTCTCCAGCTGTCAACCTCCAAGTCCTCCTTGAATTCTTTCTTTCTGTCACACTCTGTACCTCATGCATTAGGAGATCCTGTCTGCTTGACTATTAAAACATATCCAGATTCTGAGCATTCCTCCTCAGCACCTCTGCTGCCTCTTCCCTGGTCTAGGCCGACAGCATCTCTTACCTAGAA
This sequence comes from Bubalus bubalis, assembly GCF_019923935.1. Taxonomy (NCBI): domain Eukaryota; kingdom Metazoa; phylum Chordata; class Mammalia; order Artiodactyla; family Bovidae; genus Bubalus; species Bubalus bubalis. The sequence goes on from NC_059159.1 coordinate 136,143,600, forward strand.
TAACGCATTCACCTCCTTACTGCCTCTGCCTGTATCCCTGTGTGCTCCATTCCACAGGCAGCAGACATGGTGAATTTTTCAAACACAGGTCAGAGGGATATAGTTAAGGTATACCTTCGATCATATCATTGCTCTGCTTTAAACTCTCTGGTGCCTACCTTCCTCACCCAAGGTAAAATCCGAAGTGCTTGCCTTGACCTGCAACAGGACTTGCAGGCCAAATATGGCTCACTACCTATTTTTGTTAACAAAGTTTCGGGGGGACCTAACCACACTTGTGTATTATTTCTGATGCATTTGAGCTACAATAGCAGAAGTGAGTAGTTGCAACAGAAACCATCTGGCCACAAAACCTGAAGTATTTGCTACCTGACCCCTTCCAGAAAAAGTCTGCTGACCTCTGGCCTGGTCTTCTGACCTTTTCTGCCATCATCTCCTCTGTGCCTTCCCCACCTCAGCCCCACTGGCCTCTTTACAGTTCCCCAAATGTGCCAAGCACACAGAGCTTCATAAATGCTTCCCCTGGGGGTTCTGTACATCTGGTCCCTTTGCCTGGAAGATACTTCCCCTCACAAGGCCATCCCTCTCTCCCTGACTTCCTTCAGAGATACATTCAAATGCCCCCTTATCAGAGAGAACTTTTCTGGCCACTCCACATAGAATGGCTCAGATGTTAAAGAATCTGCCTACAATGGAGGAGATCAAACCCAGGTTTGATCCCTGGGTTGGGAAGATCCCCTGGAAAAGGAAATGGCAGTCCACTCCAGTATTCTTGCCGGGGAACCCATGGACAGAGGAAACTGGCAGGCCACAATCCACAGGGTTGCAAAGACCTGGACACAACTGAGCGCACACGAACACACCACACAGAACAGCAGCCTCTCCTGACCGTCATTCTGCTGCCCTGCCTTCTTTGTTTGTCTTCCTGGTATTTATTAGGACCCATGATATTATTATGCTTATTTGTTTATTGTTAACCCTCCTTCCAACAGAAAATAAGCTCCATGAGAGAGCAAGCTTTTGTTTTCCCTGTTTGCTGAATTGAGTAGTTACTTAATGATGGATGGGTAGATGGATGAACTCCAGTTATAAAGTCAACAGAGACTGGCTGGAATTCCATGTCTCAACTCTAGATTCCAGCAAGGGAGAGAGAGTTTGGACTGACCTGATGTGTACAGAGGGCAGTGTCTGGGGTCAGTGGCATTGAATGCCAAGAGATGCTGTGAATAGGGCAGGTAGAGGGGTTCATATAACCACTACTGCAGTCTTCCCAGCTGAGGCAGGCAAGCTCAGTCACCAGGGAGACGGAAACTATCAGTTTTCCAAGTCACATCCAAAATTCACTGCTTTGAAATCTCAGGGTGCTGGGACTGGTCGTTGCCCCGAAGTACCCACTTCTGCCTGCAGGCTGCCCACCTAGCTCACGTGCCCTGGAGAAGGATTATCAACCATTACCCAGGTGGGGCGGAGCCCAGGCTACGGAGTCATGGTAGAGGATCTGAGAGCTCTTAAGATACTAGAAGTCTTGGAGGATCTGTGAAAAAGTGACAAGAGTAGGTGGGATGGGGTGGGGTGTAGGTGGGTTTCATGGGGTTGGAGGTGGTGCCACTGTGCTCCCGTTTCCCTAATCTGAGCCCTAGAAAGGTTGTACGGTGCCTGCCTCTCGTCAGCCTCTAAACAGAGGTGGCTTCCTAGAAAGCCGGGACTGTGTCTCATTCACCATTGTCTCCCCACTGGCTACTTAGTGCCTAACAGAAAGCGGACACTCAGATGTCTGTAGAATAAATGGATGAATGAGTGAATGAGCTGAGCCTGTAGACCACAAAGGAGACCAGGAATCTCCTACATCACTTGATGTAAAGACAAGGAGGAAGTTGACGTCAAGGAAGCTTGGCCTTCATAAATGATTAAGAGAGTTAATAGCATTTCAGCTGGCTTAAAATAGAATTTCCTGTATATTCCTGGGCAAGTCACTTGACCTCCCAGGCTCACAGTTTCTTCATTTAAAAATTGAATCAAATTAAGTGATCTCTAAATTTACTTAAGACTCTAGAATTATGGTCTAAGTTTTATGAGCTTATTAATGTCTGAATATTTGAATATCTGTGGAGCTGTAGATTGTATTGCTGTGGTTGCATCAGTGAGGTTTGCTTTTATATATGAGCTTCCAGGATCCAGAAGGCAAAATAGTTGTTCAACGTAACTTTCATCAAGACTTGAGTGAGTTTTGGCCGTTGTTTTTCTCTGACCCTGTGACATTTGCTGTCCAGTCAGCATTTTAATTTTAAAGTGTTATATTGCACAGGGAGTTTGTGTATCTCTTAAGAGCTGATCCTATAAGTTGGGTAGGAGATCTCTACTGGGTAGCATGTGAGCCAAGCATGTAGGCAAAAGTTACCATTTGTCTCGGACTGAAAGCTGATGTCTGCTCTTATTTCACTGTGGGTTTTTTATGCCTCATCTGCTAAACTAAGCCTAATATAATAGCCAAATTTAGACATTTATTTTCAAAGTTTTTTACAAGTATAACATGAATATATGAAAGACAGACATGAATGGAAAACTACAAATCATTATCTCTCATGAATATAGAGGCAAAAATACTCAACAAAATATTAGAAAATTGAATCCAACGATATGTAGAATGGAATACATGTTCATTCAATAATAGTACTTGCTGTTGTTGTTGCTGTTTTTTAGTCACTAAGTCATGTCCGACTCTTTTGTGACCCCTTGGACTATAGCCACCAGGTTCCCCTGTCCATGGGATTCTCCAGAAAAGAACACTGGAGTGGGTTGCCATTTCCTTCTCCAGGGGATCTTCCTGACCCAGGTATTGAACCTGCATTTTCTGCTTGGCAGGCAAATTCTTTACCACTGAGCCACCAGGGTATATATGTACTACACCTCTCATTTATAATAGAAGCTGTTTTCAAAGGTGATTACAAGCTCTTTATACAACTTTTGTAAAATTATACTAGCACATAAACCCCATGTGGTCCTCCCATCACTTTCATGGGCCTTTTCAAACTATTTGGATTGGTGGCTTATGCTGGGGCTTTTGCTCTTTTTATAACTGCTACAGTGAGTTTCTGTGTATACAGAATATTTCTGGGGTTTGAATCAGTTCATCAGTTTATGCTTTGGCTGCTGTAACCGCGTGGCCACCACAACAACATGGCCGCTGTAAGAACATAACACAGGCTGCGGGGCTTAAACAACAGAGATTTATTACTCCCAGTTCTGGGAGCTGGAAACCCAAGACCAGGTGCCAAGAGGGCTGGGTTCTGGTGAGAGCCCTCCTCCTGGCTTGCAGACGGCCACTTCTTGCTGTCCTCACATGACAGAGAAAATGTTCATCACCCTTTTGTCTCTTCTTATAAGGACACTAGTCTCCTAATTGAGGGCTCCAGCGTTATGACTTATTCACCTCTCAAAGGCTTCACTTCTAGCTACCATCCCATTGAGTATTAAGGCTTCAGAATATGCATTTGGGGGTGACACCAGCAGTCTATAGCACACTTCCAGGCATAGAACTAAATCCAAGATATAAACACATTTCGGATTCTTGATGTTGTGTTGTGCTCAGTCACTCAGTCATGTCCAACACTTTATGACCCCATGGACTGTAGCCCACCGGGCTCCTCTGTCCATGGGATTTCCTAGGCAAGAATACTGGAGTGGATTGCCATTTCTTCCTCCAGGGGATCACCCCGACCCAGGGATTGAACCCTCATCTCCTGCATTGGCAGGCGGATTCTTTACCACTGAGTCACCTGGAAAGCCCTTCAGATTCTTGATACAATACAGATATTCCTATCTATCTTTGCACTAGGATGGGAGCTCCCCGGGTACAGGACTTTCTCTCATTCTCTGCTGTATCCACCGCACCTAGAAGGGAGCCTGATGCAAGAGTATGTTAATTATTGAATGCATGGATGAGAATCATTGAGAGGTTTTCTTGTGTAATTTTTGGTATCAATACATGCAGAAGAAAACAGTACCGAATAGATGAGTTGACAGTTCACCCTGAGGGCTGTTCCACATCTCCTGGAACCTGGCATTTGGAAACATGTAGGGGCCTTCTTTTTGGCTTGTCACGTTATCATCATTGTCGGAATGACCAGGACAAGACATTCAGTAGGCTGCAGCCATGGGTGCCACATGGCACCACACAGCAAAGAATCATCTGGCCCCAAATGCCAATGCCTGTTAGCACTCACTGATGTGAGTTATGAAGCATTATGGTAAAATGAACAACCTGGAACCCATCGCCTTATGTGAGAATAAAGCTTCACCAGTCACACTGAAGCAAACTTGCTCTAAGGCAGACACTATATGCCACACAAACAAATCACTGAGTCATGACTTCAAGAGATATTTTGGTGGGAAGACTTGTTTCAAAGAAGAACAGGGACTTCCCTGGTGATCCACTGGTGAAGGATCCGCCTGCCATTGCAGAGGACAAGTGGGTTCGATCCCTGGTTCTGGAAGATCCCACATGCTATGGAGCAACTAAGCCTGGGCACCTAGAGCCTGTGCTCTACAATAAGAAAAGCCACTCCAATGAGAAGCTCATGCACCTCAACGAAGAGTAGCCCCTACTCACTGCATGCAGTGAGAGCCTGCGTGCAGCAATGAAGAACCGGTGCAGCCAAAAATAAATAAATGAACAAATGAAAAAAATTAATATTTAAAGAAATGAGAAAGAAAAAAAGAAGTACATGAAGTCCTCTTGGTTCTGTCATAATGGATTGTCTCATTCCTCCTCCCCCTATTAATAAATCTCAGCTTGGCAGCCAGAGTCTTTCCTTGGGGTTTATTAGTAAATCCAAACATTTGACAGAACAGTCTTATTCTTAACAGAATATTTTCCAGAGACACCTCTTATATTCTGTACAAGTCATTTAAAAAGAAGTCCTTTTCCACCTGTTTCTGCACTTTCTCAGAACTTCACTTGCTGCCTCTATGTGTGGCTGAAGAGGAAAAGAAGAAGCCTGCTATCGTGAGCTTTGCCCTGGGAATGCAAAACCCTTTGTGGCTTTCTTGCTCCAGGCAGAAGGAAGTCATTTTTCTCTGCATTATTTCTTCCCGGGCGACTTCTCCACAGCCATCACCTGACATCCTCTGAGGTTCATTCATCGTTCATCAGCTGCCTGCTCCCACCAGGACTGTCTTCAGCTTAGAAATGGTCTCAGATCCTTTTACCAGTGACAGCTTTCCTTAGCCATCTGGACCCCTTTGATGGAGCTGAAGAGCTGTTACCGGAAGTTACTGGTAACCATGGCTCTCTCCTTCTCCCTCAGCCTCTACTCAGACAGTTTCTCCATGGGTCCATTTCCCAGGGCTCCAGCTCCCACTCAGGCTGGGAGTCAGAGGAGCCTCTGATCAGGCAACTTTAGACTCTATTTCAGGCTCTCAAATTTTATGTCTCAGCTATAGACTTCTTGGGGATCTTCCTGGTGGCTCAATGGTAAAGAATCCGCCTGCAATGCAGGCGGCATGGGTTCTATCCCTGGGTTGGGAAGATCCCCTGGAGAAGGAAATGGCAACCCACTCCAATATTCTTTCCTGGGAAATGCTATGAACAAAGGAGCCTGGCATGCTACAGTCCATGGGGTTTCAGGAGAGTTGGACATCACTTAGTGATGAAAACAATGACAAAATAGACTTCTTGAGTTCATTAATCCAACTCCCAGGATAACTTGACCTTGCACCAGGTTCATCTCTTCTTCTTTGCCGACCCACCCTGACAATGGCCACCGTTTATTAAGCACCTACTCTTCTGTGTTACTTTAAGGCTAGGTAAGCTTGTTACGTAAGCTTTCTACGTAAGCTCTTTACGTGTCTGGAACCCACCAAAAGCTTGGCCAGCTTGCTTATCCTTGAAGCCAATCTTAGTAGTTTCACACTCCAAAAAATTATTAGTCTGCTATCTAAAAATAATTAGAAATCAGTTTGAATCTTTACTGTAATCTCTTAGGGAAAAAATATCATTGAGGGATCACTTTTATGAAAAATAGCAACATTTCTTAAACATTTTTATAACCATGTCTTAATATCCAATCAGGTTGACGGCAGACCAAAAATATCTTTCCTTGCATTTTTTTAAAATTTCTAAAATCCAGCCCAAGAAGGCGCTTATCTTCCTTCCCTCTACTGCTCATGGCAAAATCCATTCTTTTTCTTCCCTTAGTCAATTCTTTGGCTTCCCAGGTGGCACTACTGGTAAAGAACTCGCCTGCCGATGCAGGAGATGTAAGAGACCCGGTTCGATCCCTGGGTCGGGAAGATCCTCTGGAGGAGGGCATGCCAACCCACTCCAGTATTCTTGCCTGGAGCATCCCATGGACAGAGGAGCCTGGCGGGCTACCATCCATAGGGTTGCACAGAGTCATATACAACTGAAGCGACTTAGCACACACACGTACAGTCAACTGTTTGTTTCTTCCAGTGTATAATTCAAATTCAACTGCATTGCTTCACACTCCCCATTACCAAGTTCATGCTACCTAAGTTCAAGAGTTGAGTGGTCCATGGAAACCTCCTTAGAAGGTGGAAAAGGAACAGTGTTACATGTTTATAATTTTATTTATTTTTTTACATGTTTATAATTTTATATCTGCTCCTTATATTTATACCACGTTATCTAATCCCATCCAAAAATCTCATAACGAAAGAGGTATTCTCCCAATTTTTCAGATGAGGAAGTAGAGGTTAGGTAACCTGGTCATGGCCTAATGCACAGTCTTGGCTGGATCTGATAGATGCCAAAGTCTTGGTGATGTCATTAGTCACCACACTCTTGATCTCTTGAACATCTTTTAATGTTGGTCCCTGTCTCTCATAACCCTGACTTGTTATCCAGAGAGCTGGCTTCTATTCATTTACTCATTCATTCATCCCTGAAGTATTTGAGACTCTCCTGTGGGCCAAGCACTGGGCTTGTCAAGAGGATAATATTGTATGTAAGGTTTGGCTTCCGACCTTGCATTTGAAAGGTTAGAAATACAAATAACAGCCATTGTCTTAGTTCTAATTGGTGAATGTCTGTATTCATTTCTTCTGGCTTCTCTAACAAAGTAACACAAGTGGGGTGAGTCAAAACAACAAAAATTCATTTTTATCACAGATCTGGAGGCTAGAAGTCCAAGGTCAGGTTGTTGGCAGGGCCATGCTCCCTCAGAAACCTGTAAGAGAACAATGTTTCTTTGCATCTTCCTCACCTTGGGTGGTTCCTAGCAACCATTACCATTCCTGGGCTTGCAGAAGTATCACTCAGAATGAAAAGGAAAAGTTGAAATTTTACATAACCTCCTGCTCTTTCTGCCTCTGTAACTCAGCTTGCTCCTTGCAAAGTCTGGATCACCTATATCATGTAGTCTCAGAAAGTAGGGACTTAAAATACTAGAAACTGGAGCTTATCTCACTCACCCTTGTGCTGCTTTTTGCAAGCCCCTGCAAACCTGCTTAACCATGCCTCTCCGTGTAGAGGTCAGGAACCCCTTCCCCATCTTGACTGCTGTTCCCAGTGCGCGAAACCCCTTAGTTTAAACCAGCCTATTAGCAGCTAACATTGCCCACTATAGTCTGTCTATAAAAACTCTGTAACCCCTTTGTGTGGATCTCAGAGCTTAGAGTGTTAACTCTTCTGGGCCCACCAGCCTAATAAAACTGAGTTCTCCAACTTACCGAGTGTGATGCTTGATTTCTCGATTACTGGTTTCTGCAACAAGATCCCCTATCTTCACATGGCATTCTTCTTGGGTGTGTAACTCTCATTGTGCCTGAATTTCTGTTTTTTATAAAGACACCCGTCACACTGGATTAAGGTCCGCTCTAACTATTTCATTTTAAGTTGATTAGTCTCTAAAGATCTTGCTTCCAAATAAGGTCATGTTCTAAGGTCTGGCAGTTCGGATTTCAACATATCCCAGTGGGGAGGGTGGGAAATTCAATCCATAACAGCAACCTGAAAGACAAACATGAAAGTGAAAATCACTCAGTCATGTCTGACTCTTTGGAATCCTATGAACTGTAGTCTTCCAGGCTCCTCTGCCTGTGGAATTCTCTAGGCCAGAATACTGGAGTGGATAGCTGTTCCCTTCTCCAGGGGATCTTCTCAACCCAGAGATCAAACCCAGGTCTCCCGCATTCTGCATTGCAGGCAGATTCTTTACCATCTGAGCCACCAGGGAAGCCCAACAGCATCTTAGAGTGTGCAAACTTCTTTGGGAACCCAGGGACAAAAACAAACCCTGTCAAGGCAATTCAGGCAGGGCTTCCCAGGGTACCTCAGAGAGCTTGTTCTTATTGTTCAACTGCTAAGTCCTGTCTGACTCTTTGCAACAGGCTTTGCTGTCCTTCACTATCTCCAGAAGTTTGCTCAAATTCATGTCCATTTAGTTGGTGATGCTATCTAACCATCTCATCCTCTGCTGTTCCTTTCTCCTTTGGCCTTCCGTCTTTCTCAGCATCAAGGTCTTTTCCAGTGAGTCGGCTCTTCGAATCAGGTGGCCAAAGTATTGGATCTTCAGCTTCAGCATCAGTTCTTCAGATGAATATTCATGGTTGATTTTCTTTAGGACTGACTGCTTTGATGCAACTCAATCAGGAGAGGACAGGAGGGGAGGGGACCTGGCATCCTCCAAGAGGGAAGAGCCTCTTGGGCATGGAGAGTAATACTGGGAGATGGCAGGTGCTTAAAATTCATTGTGTGTCAGCATGGGAGATGATCTGGAAAAAACACACGGAGGAAAATTCCAGAGGGCCTTTTATGCCTCATGTTAAAGAGTCTGGATCTTATTGTCTAGAAAATGAGAACCCAGTAACAAAAGTCACCTCCTTAAATGTGCCTTTCATCTCAGAGGGGTAACTTTTAAAGTACAATTCAAGCAGGACTTTATAAAACCAAAGTTTCAAGTTATTAAAATTTTAATTTCTACTATTTTTAAAAGATTTTTTAAAAATATGGACCATGTTGTTTCTGTTTTATGTTTTGGTTTTTTGGCCAAGAGGCATGTGGGATCTTAGCTCCCTGACCAGGGATGAAATCCAAACCCTGTGCATTGGAAGATGAAGTCTTCACTATGGACCACCAAGGAAGTCCCTAAGTTCCATCATTTTGTTTTCATAAGCCAAAGAGTAAGAAGTAAGGAAAGTGAGTTAGATCAAGCCTGGAAAGCAAATGAAGGCCAGAGCCTCGGGTGGGTTCCCAGAAAGCAGACCCTAATGATCTTTGCAGGCAGGAAGCATCAGTGAGCATGCCCATGAACCTCACCTGGAGCAAGTAATAAAAAAAACAGGACTGGGCAGAGAAAAGAGTTGGGCTGTGACAGGACACGTCACAGGGAGCACTGGAGCTGGGATGGGACAGCTTTGCTGGGCATGAAAGGATAGGGGCTTGAAACCCCCACAGTGACCAATCCCTGGTTGCAGGCTTCCCCCAGTAAGGGGTGTGACATCAGGCATGATGGTTTAGTTGCTGGCCATATCCAACTCTGCAACCTGGATTATAGCCCCCCAGGATCCTCTGTCCATAGGATTATAGCCCCCCAGGATCCTCTGTCCATAGGATTCTCTAGGCAAAAATACTAGAGTGGGTTGCCATTCCCTTCTTCAGGCAATCTTCCCAACCAGGGATTGAGTCCAGTCTCCTGCATTGCAGGCAGATTCCTTACTGTCTGAGCCCTCACACTATATATAAAAATCAATTTCAAAAAAGAAATCAACTTCAGATGGAAAAAAATATGACTCAACTCCAACAAAAGAGCAAGAAGATGGATTGAGGAATTAATTGCTCAGGTGATCTTTTTTCTTTAGAACTAAATTATCCTGGGCATGGGGATAGGCATCTGGTCCTGCCCCTTGTTTGTTTCTGACCTGTACAAGGAGATGCTAGAGAATAGGGAGAGAGGTGAAGACAGTCTGAAGTCTTCACGCTGGTTGATAAAGCCAATACTTTTATGTCAGTCAAGCAGGAGGAAAAGCCACAGAAATCCCACTGTTTGCACATCCGAAGCTGTGAGCCATAGGCTGATTGGGGGCCTGCCTTTCAGTAGCCCTCACATGGGCAGAAGGAAAGATTTTCTTGTAGCAAAAAAAAAAAAAAAAAAAAAGAATCCTGGACTTAGCTCAATAACAATTGATAAAATTAAGACAGCTTCCCCCCTCCTTTCTATCATGTTACATATGGCAATTTTGTGAGTAGGTAAACATCCTATACCATTGTTTTTCAAAGTGATTTATTCATAGACAAAGAAATATGGAACTCATTAATGACAGTTTATGAGCTGTGGGCAGAGAGCTGATACTGCTGCTCCCACCGTTTGGACAAGAAGCTGTGTGGATATGAGAGAAGAGGCAGTGAAGGGTGAGAGGGGCGGCAGGACTGATGCAGAAGCCTCATGGTGAGATCATGTCAAACCTCAAAGTTTTTTTTCTTTTAAATTGATTCCCCAGCTCACTCTAGGGCCCCCCTCCACTTAAGCCACTTTCTCCCTTCCACCCCCTGAAAAGAAACGTCTCCTTTTTTATTTATTTTATTTTTAAAGTTTTTATTTTCTACTGGGGTATTGGAGAAGGAAATGGCAACCCACTCCAGTGTTCTTGCCTGGAGGATCCCAGGGACGGGGGAGCCTGCTGAGCTGCCGTCTCTGGGGTCGCACAGAGTCGGACACGACTGAAGCGACTTAGCAGCAGCAGCAGCAGAGCCAATTAACAATGTTGTGATAGTTTCAGGTGAACAGTGAAGGGACTCAGCCGTATGTATACATGTATCCATTCTCCTCCAAACCAGGCCGTCACATAACATTGAATGGAGTTCCCTGTGCTATATAGTAGGTTCTTGTTGGTTATCCATTTTAAATATAGCAGTGTGTACATGTCCATCCCAAACTCCCTAACTGTCCCATCTCCCCATCCTTCCGCTTGGCAACCACAAGTTCATTTTTAAAATCTGTAAGTCTATTTCTGTTTTGTAAATAAATCCATTTATATCATTTTTCTTTTTAGAGTCTGCATAGAAGGAATATCATATTATATTTGTTTCTCTATCTGACTTACTTCACTGAGTATGACAATCTCCAGGTCTGTCCATATTCCCGCAAATGGCATTATTGCATTCCTCTTAATGGCTGAGTAATATTCCATTGTATTTATGTATCACATTTTCTTTATCTATTTGATTTGATCTTCCAACCTTCCACCTCCTCCTCCTCAGCCAGGCTAATATCACATGATTCAAAGCTCTAAACCTCTAATGAGATGGTTGGTTTTTCCAACAAGGCCAGCCCCCATCATGAGACTTTTCAGGGGCCCACCATGAATCACTTCATCAGCATAAACCTCAGTCCAAGGAACCCACCAGGAACAATAAAGATACTCTAAGTGATACTTTGGAGAAGGCAATGGCACCCCACTCCAGTACTCTTGCCTGGAAAATCCCATGGATGGAGGAGCCTGGTAGGCTGCAGTCCATGAGGTCGCTAAGAGTCGGACACAACTGAGCGACTTCACTTTCATTTTTCACTTTCATGCATTGGAGAAGGAAATGGCACCCCACTCCAGTGTTCTTGCCTGGAGAATCCCAGGGACGGCGGAGCCTGGTGGGCTGCCGTCTATGGGGTCGCACAGAGTTGGACACGACTGAAGTGACTTAGCAGTTAGCAGCAGCAAGTGATACTTAGGAAATTTCAGGGGTTCAGAGGCTCCCTTCCCAGAAGCAAGGACAAAGAGCAGCCAAGTTCTTTTATGTACAACATCCTTTCGTCAGTAACTGGTGGGGTGACGGTGATGGTGATGGTGGGTGCAGTAGCCATTTGGTAAAGCTCCCTCCCCCCAGGAGCTTCAGGTTTCCTCCTCTAGGAAGAATGCCTTCTGGTAAAAGCCTGCTTAGTACCAGGCAACCCCCAAATAGTACACTTTATACTCTTTCCTACCTGAAGCTGAGATCAATCTTCCTGTGAAAATCTGTTGGATGAAGAATCTCTTAATGAATTTCCACTCTAAGGATCTAGAGTTAACCTTATCCCAATATCCCTATGATAGAAGTTGATTGTGTTTTAGAAGGAAACCTAGGGGGAAAAAAATTTGTACCAGTTATGCCCTGGAGAGTTTTACAACCACAGAGCAAAAAGTGGATACAGTCTGGTTTCTCTCAGAGACTCTAAGTGGAAGAGAAACTGGACACAAGGCCCCTGTCAAACTGGGCAGAAATTCTATTAGTCCATTTGATATGGTGCCTTTAATTCTTATATGGCTGGGAACCTCCCTTACCAGAGACTGTCTTCATTGTGAAATTATTTAAAACATAAAAAAATTGAAAGACGTGGCCTAAGTCCCATATCACCTACACCCAGATTTCCCAATTGTTTAAATGTGTCATTTTCCATATGTAGTGGCTCTATCTCTTCATAAACACGCATACACTATGCCCACTATCATTATTCTCTTCCTGAGTTATTTGAAAGCAAGTTGCAGCAGTACTGCTCCATCACTGAAAAGACGTCAGTGTTTATTTCTCCCACACAAGGTCACTCTTCTACAGAATTGTGACCATCTAAAGTGGGAAATCACCATTGCTACAATCACAATCTAAACCATTTGTTGTCCACTTGCTAAGCCATGTCCTACTCTTTGTGGCCCCATGGAATGTAACCCACCAGGCTCCTCTGTCCATGGGATTCTCCAGGCAAGAATACTAGAATGGGTTGCTATTTCCTTTTCCAGGGGATCTTCCTGACTCAGGGATCAAACCCATGTGTCCAGCATTGGCAGGTGAATTCTTTACTACTGAGCCACCAGGGAAGCCCAAACCATAGAACCCATTCAAATTTCACCAACTGTGCCTAAAATATCTATTTTTCCTGTCTGGTCCAGGAACACACATTGCATTTGATTGTCATATCTCTCTGGTCTCCTCCAATCTGAAAGAGTTTCTTAGTTTGAGAGAGTTAAGCCCTTTATTCCATCTATCAGTCTCTGAGGAGACCACTCACCCAGGTCTGTGCCTAGACTCATCGTGAACTCAGAGCAGAGACGACCCAGACATGACGTCCTGTGCCCATCTCCGTGTATCAAGGTAGGAGGCATGTCCTCTTTACCTTGTTCTAGCACTGGTGAAGTTATCTTTGTTGACCTGGTCACTTGTGTCTGCCAGGTTTTCCTTTGTATTTGATTAGTGTCTGAAAGGAGATACACTCAGACCATGTCAGTAGCCTCTGCCCTCCAGCCTTATCTTCCATTGATGAATCATGCCTGAACTAACCAACACTGAGTTTGTTGACAGTGATTTTCTATTTCCATCCTTTCTTCTACATTTCCTAGTTAGTATTCTACTCTGAAGAAAAACATCCTCTTCTCCCCCATTTATTTACTGATCTGTCCTAGATTCTGTTTTATTCTGTGGATGCACTCCACCATGGTAGACTGTGATGCTTCTGTTCTCCCAGACTTGGCTTGTCCAGCCCCTTGAGCTGATACTGGTTCCTTGTTATGTGTCCCCCAACATTCTCTAAACACTTCCTTTTTTTCTAGCACAAAAAGGTATTCCAGGGTCATCTCAGACCTTCTTTGCCCCAGCCTGGGAATCAGCATTTCTCCAAGGAATCCTAGATCTGTTTAGTACAGAAGGGTATTTGGAAAGTAAGACTGGGTGTTTGGTATCCAGCTGACTATCAGGGTGTCATTGGTCCTAGGATCTCTCAGTAAACAGACCTTTTTCTCTCAAACCATGTTGTTGTTCAGTTGCTAAGTCGTGTCCGACTCTTTGTGACCCATGGACTGCAGCATGCCAGGCTTCCCTGTCCTTCACTATCTCCCAGAGTTTGCTCAAACTCATGTTCATTGAGTCAGTGATTCCACCCAACCATCTCATCCTCTGTCACCCCGTTCTCCTCCTGACCTCAATCTTTCCCAGCATCAGGGTCTTTTCCAATGAGTCAGCTCTTCACATCACGTGGTCAAAGTATTGGAGTTTCAGCATCAGTCCTAATTGTTAAAATTAGGAATGAATTTAACAAAAGACCTGTAAAACCTATACACTGGAAACTACAAATCATTGCTGACAAATGTGAAAGACAGGCAAAACGAATGGAAAGATATGCCATGTGTGAGGATTGGAAGACTCCGTGCTGTTAAGATGCCAGCTCTTCCTCGCTAAGCTATAGATGTAACATAATCTCAACCATAATTCAGCAGATATTTTAAATAGAAAGTGACAAACTGATTCAAAAATGTATATGGAGATGCAGAGACCCAGAATAGCACAATAATCTTGGGGAAGAAATGGCGGAAGGCTTATGCTGTTTAACTTCAAGATCTCCTCTAGGGACCTCCCTGAAGGTTCACTGGTTAAGAATGATGGTTTGGCGGTTCACTCATTCTCTGGTCTGCCTGCCAATGCAGGGGACACAGGTTCAATCCCTGGTCTGGGAACTAAGATCTCACATGCCTTGGCACCACTAAGTCTGCACACTGTGACTACTGAAGCCCAGGTACCTAGAGCTCCTACTCCAAAACAAGGAAAAGACATTGCAAAGAGAAGCCCACGTACTGCCCCTAGGGAGTATCCTCTACTCACTGCAACTAGAGAAAGCCAGTGTGCAGCAATGAAGACCCAGCACACCAAACTAAATAAAATAAATAAATAAAAATTTAAAAGATCTTATCTAAAGCTACAGTAATGCAGACAGAGTGGCATTGGCACAGTGCAGGCAGAAATCAATAGAACAGAACTGACAGCCCAGAATCTATGTGGCCAATTGATTTTGACAAAGACAGCAAAACAATTCAATTAGGAAATGAAAATCAACAGCCAATGCTGAATAACCATAGATCTTTATGATTAAAAAAAATTTTTTTATTTGACCCCTACTTCATGCCAGACACAAAAGTTAACTCAAGCTCAATCACAGAGACAAAGGTAAAAGCTAAAACTATGAAGTTTTTATTTTATAACCTTTTAAAAATCAATTAATTTTTGGCTGCACCACGTCTTTGTTGCTGCGTGCGGCCTTTTCCTAGTTTTGGAGAGCAGGGGTTCCTCTCCGGTTGCAGTCTGCAGTCTTCTCTTATTGTGGAGCGTGGGCTCTAGGGAACAAGGACTCCAATAGTTGTGGCACACAGGTTTAGTTATCCCTCTGCACATGGAATCTTCCCAGACCAGGGATTGAACCCACGACCCCTGCATTGGCCACTGGACCACCAGGGAAGTTCTAAAGCTATGAAGTTTATACACGAAAACAGGATAATATATTCATGATTTGGAGACAGGCAAGGATTTCTTAAGATGCAAAAAGCACCGGCCATAAAAGAATATTTTGGTAAATGAGACTTTATTGAAAGATGCTGTTAAGGAAATAAATAATAGGCACAGTACAAATCTGGGCTTCCCTGGTAACTCCGCTGATAAAGAATCCACCTGCAATACAGGTGATCCTGGTTTGATTCCTGGGTCTAGAAGATCCCCTGGGGAAGGGATAAGCTACCCACTCAGTGTTCTTGGGCTTCCCTGGTGGCTCAGATGGTAAAGAATCCACCTGCAGTGTGGGTGTCCTGGGTTTGATCCCTGGGTTGGGAAGATCCCCTGGAGAAGGGAATGACTACCTACTCTAGTATTCTGAGCTAGAGAATTTCACGGACAGAAGAGTCTGGCAAGCTACAGTTCAAGGGGTCACAGAGTCAGATACAACTGAGCGACTTTCACAGGACAGATCTAGAGAAAATATTCATAAAACATATGCAAAGTACTTTTATCTAGATTGTATAAGGACCTCCAACAATCAATAGACACACACATACAATGGACAACGAATTTGAACAAGTACCTCACAAAGGAAGATATAGCAATTGTTATAAGCAGATGGAAGAGTGCTCAATATTGTTAGTCTTCAGGGAAATGCAAGTTAAAAACACAATGGGATACTATGCATATTTACTAAAATGTCTAATATTAAAAACATTTCCAACACCAAAAGTTGGAGAGGATGTAGTGTAATGGACATCTCATATATCACAATATATATATATAATGGAATCATCGTAGCAATCACTTATAAAGTTCATCTACCTTTGACCCAGTCATTTCTCTTCTAGGTATTTGTCCAGAGGAAATGACAACACACATACTCAAAAAGACTTGTACATTAATGCTCATAGTAATTTTATTTACAACAGCAAAAATGAAGAATAGCCCAGGTATTTAGCAACAGGAGGATGAATAATATATAGGAAATGATTCCTATTATATGAAGTTCTACAACAGGCAAAGCTAAGTAAAAGTGGGAGGAAAAAATTGTTGCCTAGAACCAGAAGTAGGAATGTACCATGAAAGTTGACTGAAAAGGGATATGAGGGAACTTTCTGGAGATCTGGAAATATCTTAATTGATATGTGGGTTGCACAGGTTGTGTTCATGTGTCAAACTGTGTAGCTAAACTTTGTGTCTTTAAATTAATATATATTTCACTGTGAAAGAAGAACTGTAAAAATTGATGATAGTTGAGTGGTAGTTAAGTAGTAGATGGTGGTGTTATAGAAGAAGTAAAAATGACGAAATGTTAGTAACTGTTGAAGATGGGTGGGGTATACATGGAGATTTATTATACTAATCTACTGACTTCTGTCTTCTTCATATATATTAGAAGTTTTCAATATTCACAGAGGTCTCAGACTGGGTGGCATGTACTGCAAAGATACTCAACAGAGATTGGTTAGTGCGTGTGAGTTTTTTCATTTGCCTTTAGAGTACTTTTTACTCCATCAGGAGTGGGCTTGATTGACCAATTATGTGTGGAACTCCATGAGAAACCTGAGTTAAAGTGTAACCAATGTGATTTCAGAACTAGACAGGACTTTATAGATGGTGGTTTTCCAGGTTGCTGTCAATGGGCCTCTTAATCCAACTCAGGCTCCAGACCAGGCTGTGGGGTGGGCTGGCTTCTGATCAAGAAAGCAGGAATAAGGAGGGCACCTAATTTTTTGTCAGTACTCTGTTTCTGGTGGCCATGCTTCTTGTGCAGAAATGGTGCCACTTAATCCCTAATGCAAGTCCTGCCCTTCTATCTTACCCTGCCCACCTTTCCATGAAGCAGCTTGATCTAGTACTAGTCCTCAGAGTCCAGGGCTCAGAGTCCATATTCCACCTTAATGCCATGAGCTGTGTGATCTCCATTAAAATGAAGTGAAGTGAAAGTCACTCAGTTGTGTCCGACTCTTTGTGACCCCATGGACTATATAGTACATGGAATTCTCCAGGTCAGAATACTGGAGTGGGTAGCCTTTCCCTTCTCTGGGAGATCTTCCCAACCCAGGGATCGAACCTAGCTCTTGAACCCAGCTCTCCCGCATTGCAGGCAGATTCTTTACCAGCTGAGCCACAAGGGAAGCCCAAGAATACTGGACTGGGTAGCCTATCCCTTCTCCAGCAGATCTTCCCAGCCCAGGCATTGAACCTGGGTCTTCTGCATTGCAGATGGATTCTTTACCAACTGAGCTATCAAGGAAGCCCCTGTGATCTCCATAAGTTTCCCCATCAGCCAAATGGGGATGTAATACCTGCTCCCTTGTGTTGCACAGATTCAGTGAAATAATGTATGTACAGTTCCCAGAAATGCCTACTGCAGACACTTAGTAATGCTGGCTAAATTGGAAGCCATTCAGAGGGTGCTTCTTACATGGTCAGTGCTCGGTAGTTATGGATTGGTTGGGTTGGAATGAAATGCATTAGCATGGAATCCATGCTGTTTGCCTCACTGCATTTTCTCCTTTGCTTCTCCTCTCAGTTCCTCCATTTCTGTCTGATTTTGCAAAGTCGTTCATTCATCACATAGAGCCTACTGTGTACCAAGCCTTACACTAAGTGCTAGTGAATTAGCAATGAATAAAACGTTTAAGTCAGAATCCCACCCTAGAGAATCACACTTCCAGGGGCTCTGTGAGGACTGTAGGAGCCCAGAAGGGCATACCCCTGAGTCAAGCCTCCTCTCTTCTCCTCTGTAGGACGTCATCGCCTCCATCCTGCTGAGCGGGCGGATCGGGCCCAACATCCAGCTGGCTGACTGCTATGGGCTGAGGCTGAAGCACATGAAGTCAGACGAGATCCACTGGCTGCACCCGCTGATGACAGTGGGGGAGGTGCAGGACAAGTATGAGTGTCTACATGTGGAAGCCGAGTGGAGGTAAGAGAGGAGCCGCAGGTTCTGGGGTGGGGGAGGGGGAAATTAGGAGTGGGGAGACCCTGGGAGGCCTTTCCTCAGAGCGCTTACAGAGTGGCGTATTAGGTTGGCCCTTCTGCAGCATCCAATGCACGTGTTTGGGAAGACCTAATAAGGGCTGACCACACATCCGCATTCCAAGATGGATATCTAGGTGCATCCCTGGACTGGATGCTCTTGGAGCTATGGAGGAGGAGGAGCAGAAGTGCAAGGAGGAGGGGGAGCCAGGCCAAGGGCTGGGGAGTGAACCTAAGGAGAACAGCTACCATCGCAGGGAGGAGAGGGAGAATCAGAACCAGCACTGACCACTGTGGTTGGCAACCCACCCCTGTGTCCTCTGCGGTTCCCAACCCCTCCGTGGAAAAGAAGGAAAGAAGGAGCAAGTCCTGAATGGGTAGCCAGGAGCTCCGTGGGCAGCCCCTGGTAGGACCAGCTTCCCTCTGTCAACAAGAGAATTTGAACTTCCTGTCCCAGGTATGACCTTCAAGTCCGCTACCTGCCAGAGGACTTCATGGAGAGCCTGAAAGAAGACAAGACCACGCTGCTTTATTTTTACCAGCAGGTAAAAGTATTTTATCTTCCAGTCCCCTGGGTCCTATGACCATCCTCTCCTGGGGAGATGGAAAGACAAGGCTTGCATTTTGAAGGTCCCATTCCAGGAAACTTCTCTCGGGGACATTCCTTGGTCCCTGGTCAGCTATCCAAATCTGCTTCCTTCATACCTGAGGACTGAAGGACCCCTCCCCATAGGCACAGGCCCTCTTGGATTTTCCTAGGGGCTATTTACTACCCAGAAGACCTGGCTGGGGAAGCAGGCAGAGCAAGTCCAAAGAGAAGGGAAGCAGTCATAACACACAGGCTTGGCTGTCTGACACAGCTGGTTTCTAGCCCACTTTTGCCACTTCTCAACCTGAAACCCCTCAGGACGTAATTTACCTGCATGAGGTTGTTTCCTCTTCTATAAAAAGGGGATGATAAGAAGAATACGTACATTATTGGGCTGCCATGAAGACCTAACGATAGTACTAGCAGTGTACTGGTAAACCAACTCTGATTTGTAGTACTTGCCAATTTCCATGGTGTAAATAACCCCTGGTAGCTCAGGCAGTAAAGAATCCACCTACAATGCAGGACACCTGGGTCCAGAAGATCCCCTGTAAAAGGAAATAGCAACCCACTCCAGTATTCTTACTTGGGAAATCCCATGGACAGAGGAACCTGATGGGCTACAATCTGTGGGTCACAAGAGTCAAACACAACTTAGCAACTAAATTAAATCAAATACTCCCATCTTGGCCTATTTCAAAAGACTAATATATCAAGCAGCTCACAAAATTTTGGAAAACTTAATAACTGACTTGCACGAGCTGTTTGGAGCTCACCACACTCCTGGCTGTAGAGCCCCTGAGGCGCCCAGCACAAGACATGACGGGGAATAAGCACTTTGTGCACGAGAGCCGCCATGGCTGTTTTGTGTCTGGCCTTTGCCCCAGCCTACATCTCCCTCCTGGTCCTCTAGAGACCAAGCCAGACTTTTCTTGTATCTTGGGTGACATCCATCACTACTTACCAACAAGGCTTTGGGTAAATTACTGCGTGCATGTGTGCTCAGTCGCTTAGTCACGTCCGACTCTGCAAACCCAAGGACTGTAGTCCACCAGGCTCCTCTCGCCTCTGCAGGCTAGAATACTGGAGTGGGTTGCCATGCCCTCCTCCAGGGGATCTTCCCAACCCAGGGGTCAAACCCTCATCTGTGTCTCCTGCATTGCAGGAGGATTCTTTACTCTGAGCCATCGGGAAGCCAGAATAAATGACTAACTCCTCCCCCCATTCCCAGTTTCTTTATCTCCAAAGTGAGGGGTGGGAGAGGGGAACCTGAACTTCCTGCCTTGTGGACCCTTAAAAAAACGGGCTATGAAAGTGCTTCAAAAACTCGATCACGCCTGTGGGGGGACAATCGACACTACCCAGGGCACCTCCCCCTCCTGCTACGCGGTTGTGCATTTGTGGGGGGAGGGATGAGAGACCACTCAGGGCAGCAGGATGGTGTTCAAAGCCCCCTCCACCTCCTGGGGCCTCTGCTCATCTCAGGGAAATAAATGGGGAGCGAGGCGGGAGTCTGAACTGTGGCCTTTCTCCCTGCCAGCTCCGGAATGACTACATGCAGCGCTATGCCAGCAAGGTCAGCGAGGGGATGGCCCTGCAGCTGGGCTGTCTGGAGCTCAGGTAGGTGGCCTCCGGGCCACTCCAGGGAGGTTGCCTGCTCCTTCCCTCCTCCACTGGGCTCTCGGCCAGCTTGGACACTCTTCCAAGGCAGGAATGTGAGAGCCGGAAGTGGTGGCTGACAGACAGTAAGGCCCCGAGGTGCTCACCGTCTGGCCCTGGGAAGAGAGGCGCCAGCCCTCTCTCTGGTCGGTGTCCCCTGTCTGCCTTTCGCTGCCATTGTTCTTGCCTCCAGGCTCCAGCTTCTTCCTTCTACCTGCCATCCAGGTGATCCAGTAAACGTTCCTTTGAATACTAGGCAAGCTTCTGGGAGATACTCGAATGCTGGGATTCCATCTGTGTTGCTCACTTCTGTATTCCCCGCTCCAGTAGGTGCTAATAGATGTGTACAGAGTCAGTGAATCATCCAGCTCAGACACTCAGTCTATTTCTGACTCTGCAACCCCACGAACTGTAGCCCACCAGGCTCCACTGTCCGTAGGATTCTCCAGGCAAGAATACTGGAGTGGGTTGCCATTTCCTCCTCCAGCAGATCTTCCCAACCCAAGGATTGAACCTGCATCGCCTGCACTGCAGACTAATTCTTTACCACTGAGCCACCAAGGAAGTCCCCAGAGTTGTTTGCTTTCCCTCAACATTCCTAGAAAACCTCGGAGCATGCCTGTGAAGCACACCTTGAGAGCAGGCAGTGTGGCCCTGGGCTCTTCCTTCAGTGCCCACTCAAGGGTCTCTCCATCTCGAAGTCTCCCATTCCCCAGGTCCACTCCACCTACCCCTCCCTGCATGGATTGGCCATAAGGCCGTATGTATGCACCACTCTGTCAGATGCCGAATGGTTCACGTGCACTAGTCTGAAATCCATCAAATCCTTGAACTCAGGGTTGGTGCTGCCTTCTCCTGGCACACATGAGGGCACAGTATGAATTTGAATGATTGGGTAACTGTGAAAGATCTAAAGACCTCTTTGCTGGTGGACATGTGCTGACATTTATTTTGTAGAGTTACTTAACTACATGCAACATGCCAATATGGTCAGTTACCTAGAAGTACATTTTGCAGCTCACCCAACCCAGGGGGTGTTGCGGATGGCCATGCTGCCTTATACAATGTGGAGTATTTGGAACATGTAAGGAAGGAGAAAAAGTGACTAAAATCATTAACGAGAGATAACCTCCATTAGCAGAGTAGCTCCAAGTCAGGTTTTTTCCAATGCATTTTTTTTCCTCTAAAATTGAGACCATAATTATTACTACTTATCTTGATTGACAATATGCTCAAAAATACCATTTATTAAAAATTGTTAAGGATGTAGAGTACATGTTTCAAGTTTTTATGTAGAGCTCATCTATGATTTCATGTTTTAGATAGTCTTCTCAGTTCCATGATTTGAGAATATTTCCCTAGCTTTTCTTCTAGTTTTAAAATAATTTTATTATTAAAATTTTCCCTTTAATCTATCTAGAATAAATATTTAGAATAAAGTGTGAGATGAAGGCCTAACCATACTCTTTTCTAAACACTGTAAATTTTGTAAACTTATTGTTTATTAATCATAAGTTAGTTGCCCTTCTCTGCTTATGGTATCAGCAGCATAAAACTATTCCCAGATGTGCACAAGTACACGTGGGTTAAAGTAACACTGAGTTACTAATGTATGATCAGGAGTGGGACAATGTCTGCAACAGTTGAAGAAATTACTAGACACAATGATCCAAACAGGGAAGGGACGATAAGACAAATAGTATTGGCTATTTGGTCTCCACGTAAACAATTATTATAAATGAGTAATACATAAAAATCTCCATGAAGACATACATTTTAAGGGAAAATCATACTTAAAGAATATGTATAAAAATTTAATAGATGTCACCCCAGGTGGTAGGATTATGGATTTATTTTCTTCTTCTGTCCCATAAATGCTAAATTTTTTTGTGTATATTTTATAATTATTTGCATGCATACACATAGATTTCCAGAGGTAGCAAGTGAGGGGAAAGGAAGTCACAAAGGGAACACAGAACCTAAAAGGTGGATGTCGGTGTTCCTCAGCTATAAGTCGAGTGTTGGCTGCCTTGGGTCATTTATTTTCAGAGACCACTGGTAGAACCCCTATCCTCCTCCTCTGCCCACAAACTCCATAAGCCAGAGGTGGACACCCTGGAGTACAACTGGAGTCTTTCCTAGGAAGGAAATTTGTGGGTTTTCTAAAATTCATAGTTTTATAAATACTGAATTTTTCGCCTCTCCTTCCTTTCTCCCTCCCAGTGGTTCCCACATCCGGCAGGGGAGGGTGCTTCTAGGCCAACATGTGGGCGTTGGGTGGCCCAGCTCTGATGGCCCTGTTCCCCGTGGCTTCTGTCTCTGCAGGCGGTTCTTCAAGGACATGCCCCACAACGCACTTGACAAAAAGTCCAACTTCGAGCTCCTGGAGTAAGTCCTGGGACTGGCCCCAGCCTCTCCTCCCTTCCCCGCTCCTGCTTTGCTCTTCTTGCTCACCTCCTATACACCTCCACCCCCAGACAGAGCCAGGCAAGACCCATCTCCCTGGTGTGCTCACCTTTCCCTGATTGGCCCGAAGTCCTGAGTTGGGGATACAGAAAGTATTAGTCACTCAGTCTTGTCCAATTCTTTGCAACCCCATGGACAGTAGCCCACCAGGCTCCTCTGTCCATGGAATTCTCCAAGCAAGAACACTGGAGTGGGTTTCTGCTGCTGCTGCTAAGTTGCTTCAGTAGTGTCCGACTCTGTGCGACCCCATAGACGGCAGCCCACCAGGTTCCGCCATGCCTGGGATTCTCCAGGCAAGAGTGGGTTGCCATTTCCTTCTCCAGAGGATCTTCCTGACCCAGGGATTGAACCTGGGTCTCCCGCAACGCAGGCAGTTCTTTACCATTTGAGCCACCAAAGGGAATTCAAATGCTGCTTTTTCCCCCTTACTTTCAGGAGAGAAGTGGGCCTGGACCTGTTTTTCCCAAAGCAAATGCAGGAGAACTTAAAGGTGAGGAAACCAGTGGATGAAGAGCCCAGGAAGACTCCCTTCGTGTCTCCCTTATGTCGCCCAAGGATTAGATCTATAAGGGATGGAGCTGGGGACCCTCGGGGAAGCCAGGGTATCTGCGCTGCCTTAGGCCATCTGGACCTGGGACCATGCATCCTGTGAGCCCATCTGTGTCCAGGAATCAAGAAACCCTGCTCTAGTTCCACATCAAAGGCCAGTTAGCTCTATGGCCTGAGCACCGGGGATGCTACCACCCCGCCTCCCTCCCAGGGCCATGGTGAGCTCCCTTGAGACCACCATGGTGTAAGAGATCACCACTGCCCTCACGGTCTACAGAGGCCTAAGGAACGGTCCTACAGCAGCATGCAGGCCTGCGGTGAGATCCTAAGGGAAGGAATCAGGCCCCGCTCACCCCTGACCCTCTCGCCCAGCCCAAGCAGTTCCGGAAGATGATCCAGCAGACGTTCCAGCAGTACGCCTCGCTCCGGGAAGAGGAGTGCGTCATGAAGTTCTTCAACACCCTCGCAGGCTTCGCCAACATTGACCAGGAGACCTATCGCTGTGAACTCATTGTAACGCCACCTTCTTTTCATTCTACCCCTGACCCAAATCTCAAGCCTCTCAGGATAGCAGGCCACAAGGGCAACTCAGGGTGGGGATGGGGATCAAGACAACCCTCCAACCTACTGCTTGTAGATTTTGTGGCACCAGGACCTCCCCCAGTGTATCTGAAAATGCAACTAACGCTAAGCTACTTGCTTGCCGAAGGGAGCTGAAACCTTGGCTCCAACTCTGGGAGGAGGTGGACAGTGCTGGCAGAGTGTTGGGAGGGGGGTGATCTGTATGGTGGGAGGTTAGGATGGAAGGAGCTAGAGGGCCCAGGAGACATGGCTTGTGTCTAGCTAGTGAACTGTTTTCAAGCCTCTGAAACACGGGCGGACAGAGAAGAGACAACAACCTGTCTCTCCTTTGATTCCAGCAAGGATGGAACATTACTGTGGACCTGGTCATTGGCCCTAAAGGCATCCGCCAGCTGACAAGTCAAGATGCAAAGGTAGAGAGAGATGGGGTGGGGAGGGGGCAGGCCCCACCCAGCTCCAGGCAGAGCGTTCTTCCCCTTTTGGCTGCATCCCATTCTGGCCTGTCCCATCGGTTCTTCCACCCCATTGCTGAGAGCAGAGAGGCTTTTGGTATCAGTAGCCGTGCGGAGGCTATTTGGGATAACGGTATGGGCAGCGTGGGCCATTAGATCCCTGGGACTGTCCCTGGCACAGAGGGGTGGGGACAGGTGTGGTTAAGGTGGGGGAGGGGAAGAGGGAAGGATACTACTGTTGCTCTTCTGGCAATAGTAGTTGCTCTTTCAATGGCATAGGGGCTATCATGTCCCTGGGAGTCAGAATAACCAGGTCCAGCCCTGGCCCTACCACCAGCTTGGCATATGACCATAGGCAAACCTTGACTCTCCCCAGGCTCATTTTTTTCTTCTGCAAGGGGCTTGGGCTAGGTGATCCTTCTAACCTGAATGGTCTTTGATTCCCTTTTCATCCCTGCCGAGAGACTCTAATGCCTGGTTCTTCCTCGCTCCCCACCCCCACCCCATACTGATCAATCCTCATGCCCCGATCCCAGGAATGGGATGGTCTGAAGGAACCCCTCCTTTCCCACAGCCCACCTGCTTGGCCGAGTTCAAGCAGATCAAGTCCATCAGATGCCTCCCTCTGGAGGAGGGCCAGGCGGTACTGCAGCTGGGCATCGAAGGCGCTCCCCAGGTGAGCATCTCTGAGAACATTGGGCATGCCTGCTCAGGCCAGCCTGGCCAGGGCTTCCCTGGCTGCTGAGATCTTGTTAAGTAAAGGGCACCTAGTTCTTAGACCAGATAACAGGATGATGTCAAACTAAGGAAAAGTACATTAGGAAGCAAAACTGTTGTTAAAAATGTCAAGAAAGAAGTTGTAGGAAGTTTGGGGGAGGGCAGGAGTAAAGTGACCAGGAATCAAGGTACAGATCAGAGGTCTAACTGTGAGCAGGTAACAATGACTCAGAACCAAGACCTTGGGGATCCAGGGCTTTTTGTAGGTGGGAGAATGGGAGAGACCTCAGACCACAAACAGGTTGTCTGCCTGTCCTTTCATCCACGTGTCCTCTGCCCCACTCCCTCCCTCTTCCCTTTTCTCCATTTCTGCTCAAGCATGCAAGGCATGTGCTGTACACTGAGTGACTAGAAAAACGCATTCCCTTCCTGGAGTGTAAGGTGGTCAGTTGGGCGGGGTGACAGGAGCGCCCCCTGGTGGCAATAGGGAATGCAAGCCGAGCCCTAGAAGAGGAGCTGGTGGAGTCCAGGCAGGCCATGGTTAGAAGTCCTGCAGTCCCGTAGGGTTGACTCTAGCCAAGGCTCTGGGGTCTCATCCTTGGCTGGTCTCTTCCCTGCAGTCTTTGTCCATCAAAACCTCCTCTCTGGCAGAGGCCGAGAACATGGCTGACCTCGTAGATGGTTACTGCCGGCTCCAAGGAGAGCACAAGGGCTCTCTCATCATTCAAACCAAAAAAGGTGTGTTTCCACTTGAAGGTAACCTGGCCCAACAGGCAGTGGGTGGCATACCCGAGCCAAGCCTCCGGGGAGGAGCAGGAGAAGCTAAACCATTGACGGATATGTGAATGAAGAGCCTTTGGAAGTGGGGAGGGGCTCACCCAGCCCTGCTGGACACTTCCTGTGATCCCATCCCAGATGCTTGGCTACAGCCCTGGCCCCGCTGACCAAGGCTGGCACGGGGTGCGGGGGTCAACTTGATGGAGAGATGTTTGTCGCCCTGGGAAGATCAAAGCTATTCCCAGAACATGGCTGGTCCGTCCTGTTTGGGGATAGAATCAGAAAGCAAGGGTCAGGCTGGGATGTGTGACAGTAGCAGAGGAAGTCTGAGAGTTTCTTCTGCTAAAAGGATTCCAGTTCAGGGCAACAGCCTATCCAGCTTCCACTCTGACTCTCAGGGGCCATAGAGTGGCGGGAGGGGTCTCCTGTGTGTCGGCTGGTAGAAGCAGTGAGGTTCGTCATCCATCCGGGACCTGTGTCCCTGGTTCCAGCTCCCCTTCTTCCTCTCCTCTCCCCAGATGGTGAGAAGCGGAACAGTCTGCCCCAGATCCCCACGCTGTGAGTACAACCAACCGCGAGGCCGAGGGGGAGAACGGGCCCCGCCCTCAGCCCTTGTTTTCCTTAAGAAGGCAGACCGAACAGGGAGGGGGCCTCCCCCGCCACGGTTTCCAGTTTCTGGCCCCCAGGAGAAAATGATGGAATTCCAGCATTTCACAAGTGGTTATTTTTCACCAGTAAATTTCTCCCAGTGAATTCGTGCAGGGTTATTCCTGTGTCCTAAAGCCACCTGGCACCATCTTGGGCCGAGGAGGGCGGGGTGGGGAATTGCTGCTGTCCTCTCCGTTGGCGCTAGTGGTAAAGCACTTGCCTGCCAGTGTAAGAGACATGGGTTCAATCCCTGAGTTGGGAAGATCCCCTGGAGAAGGGCATGACAACCCACTCCAGTACTCTTGCCTGGGGAATCCCATGGACCGAGGAGCCTGGCTGGCTACAGTCCATAGGGTCGCAGAGTCGGACGCAATTGAAATGACTTAGCAAGCAAAGCTCCCTCCTGTCTCCTGGTGGCCTGGGCCATGCTCTCAGCTTAGTGCCATCAGAACACGCTGCTTCTCCAGGCAGGGTGGGAGGGAGAGAGGGGGAATGAGGCCGCCCTGGGTGGGCACTTCCAGGCTCTGAGCTCACTGGGCTCCTGCCCTGTCCTCTCCTCCTGTAGAAACCTGGAGGCTCGGCGGCCCCACCTCTCAGAAAGCTGCAGCATAGGTAAGCCTGCCCACCTGCTGTCCTCTGCCTGCGCCCAAAGCCTCCCTTCTGCCTGCTCTTGTGGCAATTTGAAGGATTCTCTCAAAGTTACAGACAAATGAACTTCCCCTATGACTGCTCAATGATGGCTAAAAATAAATAGCTAACATGTATTGGGCTGGGCTTCCCTTGTGTCTGGATGGTAAAGAACTGACCTGCCAATGCAAGAGACACAAGAGACATAGGTTCGATCCCTGGGTCGGGAAGATCGCTGGAGAAGGAAATTGCAGTCCACTCCAATACTCTTGCCTGGAGAATCCCATGGGCAGAGGAGCCTGGCAGGCCACAGTCCATGGGGTTGAAAAGAGTTGGACATGACTTAGCAACTGAGCATGAGCATGAACATGTATTAGGCAGCTAGTATGGGGCACCATGTTTGTCTTGGTCAGCTCAGGCTTCATAAAAAAGCCACAGACTGGGGAGCTTAAACAACAGACATTGATTTCTGACAGCTCTGGAGGTGGAAGTCCAAGACCAAGGTGCCAGTGTGGTGGGATCCTGGTGAGGTCTCTCTTCCCGGCTTGCAGACAGCCGCCTTCTCCGTGTCCTCGTGTGGTGGACAGATGGAGAGCTCTAGTCTCTCTTCCTCTTCTTCTAAGGACACTCATCCCACAATGGGGGCCCCACCCTCATGACTTCATCTAACCCTAATCACCTCCCAAAGACCCCTTCAAACACCACCGCTCCTGGGGTTAGGGTTTCAACATATGCATTTGAGGGGACGCAAGCATTCAGTTCACGACAGTGTTAAATACATAATTGGTATTGTTTTCTTTAATATTTACCTTCCCTAGAAATAGTCATTTCACAGAAAGGGAAGCAGATTAAAGGAGATGAACCAACTTGCCCTAAATAGCCAGGCAGCAGCAAGGAGGGACTCAGGCTGAGGACCCTGGGCCCTGTGGCCACCCAGATACCTGGGGGAAACCCGTTCTCCCCTGGCTCCTCCCCAAGCCCCTCCCAGTCAGCTTAGTTCCACTGACCTGTGGTGGGTGGGGCAGGAGGGGGGCTCACACCTGGTTCCTGGTGATGCCCCCCTCAAGGCATCTTGTCCATGGGGTGTCCTCCTGTCATTTCAGAATCAGACATCTATGCTGAGATCCCTGACGAGACCCTGCAAAGACCAGGAGGTAGATCCCTGACCGCCCCCCACCCCATGTCAACCACCGCCAGGGCCATGGGAAGTGACATCTGGGGACACATATGACATCACAGGGGGACTTTCTTTCCTTCCTATGTCGTCTTCCACGTGTGTCTCAGCCAGGGACACAGCTGAGTGAGGCACCTGTGATTTGAAAGCAGAGATCATTGTTTTTATCCCGTCACCATTGACCTTTGGTGTGTCTGTGGTGGAGGGGCGTGCTAAGAGCATGGACATGGGACTCAGCTTTCCCAAGTCTGAGACAATGGAACCTTCTAGACCCCCTTTCCCAGTCTAGCCCCTGGTTCCTGACTGAGGTGTTGGTGGGGGAGGTCTGGTCACACCTGGGCAGGAGGGGTCGGAGCCTGGTGTTAGAGCCTCTGGATACTCAGAACCCCAGGGATATGGGCATTCAGAATCCCCGGGGACGTCAATTCTTGGATTCCCAGGGGGTACCAACCAGTTTCTGTGCCCCAGGACTGTCTGTTTTATCCCCTGTGCAGGCCCACAGTATGGCATCACCCGGGAAGATGTGGTCCTGAATCGTATTCTCGGTGAAGGCTTTTTTGGGGAGGTCTATGAAGGTGTCTACACAAATCACGTGAGTTCATGATATCCAAGTTCTGCTCTTCGGTAGAAAGAGAAAGGAGCTCAAATACTCTAGTGTTGGGGGAGGGGGTGTGCTGTGGTGTGTGGAACTTCACGCATTTGGCCTTTGCAGTGTTTATGAAATACGCAGGGAGTGATGAAAACAAGAGTTATTTCCCAGAAAGGCTGCAATTGCAGGGATCGGAAGAGAGGCAACATCTATGGGGCATGGGATGGGGCCCAGTAGCGGGGACTGAGTCTTATGGGAGAACATGAAAGGGGAAGCTCCATGTGAAGCAGTTGTGAGAAAGGCAAGGTGGGCTCCAAGGTCGCCAATGGGGGCTGGACAAGTTTGCCTTTGTGTTCGTGCTTCAACCAGGCCTGGGGAAAAAGCAAAATTGTAAAAACCAACAATAAAGAGAACAAGGCCTGGACGCCATGTCTGATGATGGCCTTGCATGTGACCTGCACACACCCGCTAACTTTGGGCAGGTCACATGGACCCCCAGCCTCCGTGTCCTCACCTGGACAGTCAGGGGCTCAAGGGATCTGATGTTCAGCGTTCCTCCAGTCCAAATGTACCCTGATCAGGAGGAAGTGGGTGTGAAGGAGAGGAGGGGAAAAGATAGGAAGTAAAGGCTTTGCAGAGACCCAGACGTCACCTGTCTCCTGGGGACGCCAGGGTGGGGAGCTCTGGGCAGAACTGAGGGTCCCTGGACACACTCTTATTTCAGAAAGGGGAGGTGATCAACGTGGCTGTGAAGACCTGCAAGAAAAACTGCACTCTGGATAACAAGGAGAAGTTCCTGAGTGAGGCAGGTAGGTGTCCCTGGGGAGACACCAGCACAGGGGCTGGAAAAAAGCCCGGAGACTATGCAGACCAGGAAGCAGAAAGGGGTCATAGCATCTGCGGTGGAGGTCGGGGAGGCAGTGGACAGAGCTGACATCCACAAAGGGAAAAGGCTGCACCACTGGCTCTCGGTCCAGCAGGCAGACCTTGATTCTTGCTTTGGGCCTTGGAAACGCAGGAGCACCTATCCCTATCCCCTAGTCCCTAGTCCCTAGCACCTAAACCAACCGCTCACCCTATCCTAACACCTAACCATAACCCTAACAGCTAACCCTACCCTGAACCTAAACCTAAACACTAGCCCAAACCCTAACCCTAATCCCTAACCATAACCCTAAACGCTAACCCTAACCCCTAAACCTAACCCCAACCCCAACCCTAAACCTAACTCCTAAGCCCGAACAGTAATACCTACCCCAACCTTAATCCCTATCCCTAAACCCTAACCCTAACTCCTAATCCCTAGCTCCTAACACTAATCCCTAACCCTAACACCTAACCACTAACCATAACACCTAACCCCTAACCCCGCCCTAACCCTAAACCTAACCCCTAACCCTAACCCTCTCACCCCCACTTGCAGTGATCATGAGGAACCTGGACCACCCGCATATTGTGAAGCTGATCGGCATCATCGAAGAGGAGCCCACCTGGATCATCATGGAACTGTACCCCTACGGGGAGGTGAGCTGGAGGCCAAGGAGGACCCCTGTGATGACAGGTGGACTGCAGTGGAGCAACACCTAGGGAGGGGGTGGCCAGGGAGGATGCATTCGGAGCCAGGGGCCCTTCACTCCCGGCAGGGCTGTTTGGAGAGGAAGTTGCCAGATTCTTCTGCCAGCCTGGGTGTCCCCTCCCCCATCCCCCAGCTCCACACCCAGGTCGGGCAGAATCCTCAGGGCATCTTCCCTTTCCTACAGCTGGGCCACTACCTGGAGCGAAACAAGAACAGCCTGAAGGTGCTCACTCTTGTCCTGTACTCGCTGCAGATCTGCAAGGCCATGGCCTACCTGGAGAGCATCAACTGTGTCCACAGGTGGGGCTGGGGAGGGGCCTGGAGAAGGAGGGGTCAGGTACAGACCAGGGTTGAAGGCCTGGCTTTGGTCCCGCTTAGGTGACAGCTTGAGCACCTTCTTGGGACCCGTGTCCCCCTCTAAAAGTACAACAGCCAGCGATCCCTCCCAGGATTGCTAGGAAGAGGAAATCTGAAATCGGGGGTGTCTGCCTGTAACTCAGTAGCCCGCATCCCTGTGGGTGCAGGAAATCACTTCCCTGCTTGCTGCTCACTTATTCTCTGGCATTTCCATTTGGTGGCACCCAGCCTAGCAGGAGAAGGCAATGGCACCCCACTCCAGTACTCTTGCCTGGAAAATCCCATGGATGGAGGAGCCTGGTGGGCTGCAGTCCATGGGGTGGCTAGGAGTCGGACACGACTGAGCGACTTCACTTTATTTTTTCACTTTCATGCATTGGAGAAGGAAATGGCAACCCACTCCAGCGTTCTTGCCTGGAGAATCCCAGGGACGGGGGAGCCTGGTGGGCTGCCGTCTCTGGGGTTGCAAGAGCTGGACACGACTGAAGCAACTTAGCAGCAGCAGCAGCAGCAGCAGCAGGAGAGCCTGGGTTCTGGCAGCACTAGCCCGTCCTGGGGTCCCAGGCCTTGCAGCCCAAGTGAGTGGCGCTGCCCTGGTCTCTGACACCTCCAAGCTGCCAAGTCCAGTCCTCTGACTGTGGCGCTGGTCCCTTCTCCACCCGGCTTTGTCCCCTTCCCTGAAGGGAGGTCCCCATCACGGGGGATATGATCCTCTGGAGGAGACAGAGTTCCGTTCAGTTGCTCAGTTGTGTCCAACTCTTTGCGACTCTATGGGCTGCCCCACACCAGGCTTCCCAGTCCATCACCATCACCTGGAGCTTGCTCAAATTCATGTCCATTGAGTCGGTGATGCCATCCAACCATCTCATCCTCTGCCATCCTATTCTCCTGCTTTCCATCTTTCACAGCATCAGGGGCTTTTCCACTGAGTCAGTTCTTCACATCAGGTGGCCAAAGTATCAGAGTTTCACTTTCGGCATCAGTCCTTCCAATTAATGTTCAGGACTGAATTCCTTTAGGGTTGACTGATTTGATCTCCTTGCAGTCCAAGGGACTCTCAAGAGTCTTCTCCAGCACCACAGTTCAAAAGCATCAATTCTTTGGCACTCAACTCTCTTTATGGTCCAGCTCTCACACCCATACGTGACTATTGGAAAAACCATAGCTTTGACTAGACAGACCTTTGTTGGCAAAGTAATGTCTCTGCTTTTTAATATTCTGTCTGGGTTGGTCATAGCTTTTCTTCCAAGGAGCAAGCGGCTTTTAATTTCACAGCTGCAGTCACCACCTGCAGTCATTTTGTAGCCCAAGAAAACAAAGTCTCTCACTGTTTCCATTGTTTCCCCATCTATTTGCCATGAAGTGATGGGACTGGATGCCATGATCTTAGTTTTCTGAATGTTGAGTTTTAAGCCAACTTTTTCACTCTAATCTTTCACTTTCATCAAGAGGCTCTTTAGTTCCTCTTTGCTTTGTGCCATAAGGGTGATGTCATCTGCATATCTGAGGTTATTGATATTTCTCTCTGCAATCTTGATTCCAGCTTGTGCTTCATCCAGCCCAGCATTTTGCATAATGTACTTCTGCATATAATTTAAATAAGCAGGTGAAACTATACAGCCTTGACGTACTCCTTTCCCAATTTGGAACCAGTCCGCTGTTCCATGTCGGGTTCTAACTGTTGCTTCTTGACCTGTATACAGATTTCTCAGGAGGCAGGTCAGGTGGTCTGGAATTCCCATCTCTTCCAGAATTTTCCACAGTTTGTTGTGATCCACACAGTCAAAGGCTTTGGTGTAATCAATAAAGAAGTAGATGTTTTTCTGGAACTCTTGCTTTTTCTATGATCCAACTCAAAGCCCTGGGGTGAGCAGGTGAATTCTTCAGTCCAACGCCATCCTCCTCAGATATGGGGCCAGATGGGTGACACTATGCACAGTGATGTTGGGGGATGTGCATATTCATCCACCCATTCGTTCACTCACTTGTGCAGCAAATATGGTGGAACTCTTCCTGTGGACCTCCAGGCAGTGTCCTAAGCTCTGCGATTAAGTCACAATCAAAACAAACAGAAACCCCTTTCCTTGTAAAGCTCATCTTCTAGCATCTTCTAGGGTGAACAGTCCTGGGGCAAAGTGGTATAATAGATTTGCATCCTTTGTGACATTGTCGGGCTTTGAAGTCATCTTTTCAATAACAAAGACAAACAGTAGGGTGCAGGACCTGCCTGGGAGAAGCAGGAGATGAGCCAGTTTGGGGTTAGAAGTGATGCGGGGATTCAAGATGACTGAGTCAGTAAGGGCTCCCAGAGTAGGGGATGGAATTTGGGGGTGGGGGGAGTGAGAGCTTAGCTCTGGGCTGTGCCTCTCACCTGCCAGCTGCCAGGTGTGTTCCTCCAGCTCTCTGCCCCGCTCTCTTCCGTACCAGGGGTTTCCAGGGACTCTGTGCCACGGCTCAGGGGCATGTAGCCTTTAGGGGGTCCTGGCTCTCCCAGTGCCCCCTGAAAGTGAGCTGTGAGCAGCTGTGGGGTCACAGAACAAGGAGAGGTTAATTGTGATCAGGAAAGTGGTCGGGCTTCCTCCCAGCATCCCCAGCAGAGGGGACAATACATGTAGTGACTGGGGCAAATACGGGGAACACAAGACAGACTTGGAGGTGGAGATGCGTGAGAAGGAATGATGGGAGACAGGGCTCAGCAGCGAGATGCAGGGAGGCAACCAGGGCGTGTGAGCAGCAGGGAAGACCAGCCAAGACTCCTGCCTGAGCCAAGTTCCAGCAAGACAAGTTGTGGGACCAGGAAGGGCTGACCCACAGAAGCTGCTTGATTCCCCTTCGGAGGCTGGGGCCCTGAGGCTCTCTTCTCCTCTGCCTCTCTGTCCATCTGTCCATCTGTCTGTCCCTCTGAAGTGTTATGAACCACCTCACCCTGGTCTTTGCCTCCTTCCAGGGACATTGCTGTCCGGAACATCCTGGTAGCCTCCCCTGAATGTGTGAAGCTGGGGGACTTTGGCCTTTCCCGATACATTGAGGATGAGGAGTATTACAAAGGTGAGGTGGGGGTGTGTTACAGCATTGTACCCGAAGGGCATCCCTGAAGCCAAAATCCCCCCAGAAGGTGACTATAAGGCAAGTCTAGGCCAACAGTCTCTGGAGAGTAAGCTGCCTTTCTGGATAAGTCTGGATCATTCTTCTCTAAGAGCTCCCATAAATCCTTGGTCCGCCCACAGCCTCTGTGACCCGTCTACCAATCAAATGGATGTCCCCCGAGTCCATCAACTTCCGCCGCTTCACGACCGCCAGTGATGTCTGGATGTTTGGTGAGCAGACTCTCCACAGGGCGTGGTGAGGGTTTGATTACCCCTCTGTGACCAGGATAACAGGGGGCACAAGAAGCAGAGGTCTAGACCCTCAGGTTCTGTTTTGCTGCCACCACTGAGGAGTCCCAGAGCTGGGGAGTCAGTGGTGGATTGGGGGTGACACGAGCTAAGAGCCAGCCTGCATTCATCTTCATGGAAAAGGCTCTTGATATGAGCGTGAGCTCCCCCAAACAGCCCCAGGACAGAGGTGAGGCCACCCCGCAGGGGAGCCTCAAAGGCAGAGCTGAGCTCTTCTCTGAGAAGAAGGTGCAGGGTGAGGAGAGACAAAAGCCAGGTGATGGACAGCCACTTAAAAGGCACACAGCCATGTAGATCCTCTGTCTCAGGTCTCCACAGCCTGCCCAGTACAATCTCATCATTCTTCTTCCCATTTTCCAGACAAAGAAACTGAGGCTCAGCAAGTCAGGGGCTTGCTAGTGATCACACAGGCAGCAAGCATTGGCTCTAGGCTTCATATGCCAGCTTTCTGATGGAGCCATCACTCCCTCCTGGTGGTCCCAGTGAAGTTCCTTTGACGGTCCCCTTCTCCAGAACCCTAACAGCTCCATGTGGAAAGGGCCTGGGTGTGGGAGCTTAGTTCCCTTACAGTCATAGGCGATTGGTCCTTTAGCAGACTACCACGTGGGCAGGCCCCCCGGGATGCTATCTATAGAGGAGAGAGGAGAACACAGGGTGGTCCCCAGCAGGCACTGAGTGTTGACCGCACGGCTGTCTCTCGGGAGGATGGGCTGCCTCTCCAGGTTCGAGTCCCCTCAGCACGGGCCTGAGCCCTCTCCTCCCGCTTGCAGCTGTGTGCATGTGGGAAATCCTGAGCTTCGGAAAGCAGCCCTTCTTCTGGTTGGAGAACAAGGATGTCATTGGGGTGCTGGAGAAGGGGGACCGGTTGCCCAAGCCTGACCTCTGCCCGCCCATTCTCTACACCCTCATGACCCGCTGCTGGGACTATGACCCCAGTGAACGACCCCGCTTCACCGAGCTTGTGTGCAGCCTCAGGTGAGCAAGGAGATGGGTGTCAGGGGGAGGACTGCAAGCCCAGGGCCCCCTGAGAGCAAGTCTCCTCTTTAGCAGCACATAGAGGTTTATAGCTGTGTGTGTGTGTGCTCAGTCACTAAGTCATGTCCAACTCTTTGTGACCCCATGAACTGTAGCCCACCAGGCTCTTCTTTCCATGGGATTTCCCAGGCAAGAATACTGGAGTGGGTAGCCATTCCCTTCTCCAGTGGATCTTTCTGACTCAGGGATCAAACCAGGGTCTCCAGCATTACAGGCAGATTCTTTACCATTTGGGGCCACATAAAAATAAGTAGAGGGCTATATTTGGCCTGTGGGCCTAGTTTGCTGGCTCCTACTTTAAGGAACCCAATGCTTAATTAACATTAAATACTACAGCTTTAAACACTGTAGGCAACTTGTGGGCATTCTTTTAGAAAATCATCCCCAGAAACTGCCACATGGGAAGGCATCACAGGAGAGGCTGGGAATCCCAGGTCCAGGCAATGGGAATCTTTGAAAAAAATTTACACAGTGTGAGAGCCAGGAGTTAAGTTTTGTTGCGAGCAAAATGAGGTCTGCAGCCTGGGAGACAACATTTCAAATAGTTTTGAGAAACTGCTTGGAAGAGGTGAAGGGGGAGCCAGCTTATACAGAAGTTTTGCAACAAAGGGCAGGTTGTCTGAACAGCAAACAATTATTGTTAATTCAAGAAAACCAGATACCCAAGTTAAAGAATTGAGTGCTTTTCTATGTATGGGAAGATGCAAGAGTCTGGGCTCACTGGAATCATTCCTTTGATATGCATCTCAGCTCTCTGGGGCCAGTATCCTGTGTTTTCACATCCTGAGTTTCCTCAGGGCTCACGGTAGGGAGTGGCTGCAGTTTGATGGCTCCTAGATGGCAGGTTTTCTTTCCTTCCTGAGTTCCCTCAGGGCTCACCAGCTCACTATCCGTGGTGGAGGCAATTGCTGATGACAGTGACATCCTTGTTTACTGATATGGCAGGAAATATTCATTTCTCAGAATGATAGTGCATTTGTTTATAGGTATGGCTTTATAAACAAGCCGTATCACGACTTTTTGTATTGCACACAATAGAATGCATATAAATCTGAAAATATGGTACCAAATATTATATGTTTTGTAGTACTATTTAGGGCTTCTCTAAACAGTGGCTCAGATGATAAAGAATCCACCTGCAATGCAGGAGACCTGGGTTCGATCCCTGGATTGGGAAGATCCCCTGAGAGGATGGTATGGCAACCCACTCCAGTATTCTTGCCTAGAGAATCCCCATGGACAGAGGAGCCTAGTCAGGGGCTACAGTCCTTGGGGTCGCAAAGAGTTGGACATGACTGAGCAACTAAGAACAGCACAGTACTGTTTAAAATGATTAAACAAGGCAATTTAAGTGATACAGACAAACTTTAACACTGCGTGAAGTGGCCATCTCCATTTCCAAGGGCCAGAGCAGTGGCAAATGGGAGTGGAAGGTAGGACACTTTTATAGGATAAAGAATAAGGAACAAAGAAGAGATAATTAGAGAATGAATAGGGAATAGGAAACAAGTATAAAGCTGAATGGGCTTCCCTAGTGTCTGAGATGATAAAAAAAATCTGCCTGTAATGCAGGAGACCTGAGTTCAGTCCCTGGGTTGGGAAGATCCCCTGGAGGAGGACATGGTAACCCACTCCAGCATTCTTGCCTGGAGAGTCTGCATGGAGAGAGGAGTGTGGCAGGCTGCAGTCCATGGGGTTGCAAAGAGTCAGACACTACTGAGCAACTAAGCACATAAAGCTGAATTGGCATTTGGATTGGTATTTGGGTTGGCGTTTGGAATGTACTTTGATTCTGATAAAGCATAGCATTTAGAAGGACGTAAAAGTTATCTGCATTTTGACCTGCTGATGTGACCCTCCCTGGGCAGGAGCGGCTCCATCTTGGGCCTAGAAATGTATTTCAACAACACATAATCCCTGTCTGCAGACAATGCTTGGTACACTTGTGGATTCATGGACCCTCTGCCTTTATTTGAGTCCTTGGAGGTGTGTGATTCCCAGGTTGGGAACCACTGTTGGGTAAAAGAAAAAAAAGGCAAGAAGCATGCATTCAACTAACCTGGGAGGAAATCCATGGCCCTTTCCTATCAGCACATACCAGGAATACATGTGTACCCTTTCCCATTAGCACACACCAGGAATGCATAGGTTGGGACAGCTGCAGGGTCCACGGTACTGTGGCCTGTCTCCTAGGGATCCTCCCCAGTGCTGTCTGCAAAGGACGTCGGAGAAGACTTGGGAGTAGGATCCCGGCTGCAGTGGAACACAGAGGGGAGCCCCCAGGAGTGTATCTGACCTTGTTTCTGTCTCCTTATCTGACCTGACTTCCTGGCAGTGACATTTACCAGATGGAGAAGGACATCGCCTTAGAGCAGGAGAGGAATGCTCGCTACCGACCTCCCAAAATCTTAGAGCCCACAGCCTTCCAGGAACCCCCACCCAAGGTGAGCCAAGCCCCGAACTCATTGGCCCCATTGGCCCCATGAATCACAGCAGAGCGGGGACCCTGTCCACCCCCTCCCAGATCTGACTGTGCAGCTCCCCTTACAGTGGAGGTCAGATGGGCCCCTGCGTCTTCTCAGCCCTTCCACCCAACCATCCATCAGCCCTGAGGCAGCCCCCATCAGTCACCTCGGCAGATGGAACCTGAGACAGCCAGAGAGCAGGCACCTTGTGCGGCTGCTGGAGCAGGCAGTCACCCTGGAAACATTTCCCTCGGGAGACAGTAGCACTTTCCCTTTTGGTGTTTTTAGGGACAAATTAGATTCCCTTGAAGGTACGTGATGGGGAGCCCTGAAGTCCAGCCTCTGATGTCCATGGCATCTCTGGGCGCAGGAGCCAGTGCCCTTCTGCCCCACTATTAGATGGGCGGGACCACGTCTGTAGAAATCAGCTTGGGCTGCCATACGATATACTACAGGCTGGGCAGCGTACACACAGACAGCATGGAGGCTGGGAAATCCAAGACCAAGGTGTCTGGTGAGGACTCTCTTCCTGGATGGCAGATGTGTCCTTCTCACATGTCCTCACATGGTGGGGAGAGTGAGCTCTGGTGTCTGTTATTGTTATTAATATGACTGCATGCTAAGTCGCTTAGTCATGTCTGACTCTTTGCCACTCCATGGACTGTAGCCTGCAGGGATCCTCTGTCCATAGGATTCTCCAGGCAAGAATACCTGAGTGGGTTGCCATGGCCTCCTCTAGGGGATTTTCCCTACCCAGGGATTGAACCCACATCTCTTATTCTCCTGTATAGGGAGGCAGGTTCTTTACCACCACCTGGGAAGTTCATTAATGCTACTACTAATAAGAATCATAGGAGTCCTACCCTTGTTACCTCATCTGATCCTAATTACCTCACAAAGGCCCCACCTCCAAACACCATCACCCTAGGGGTTAAGACTTCAACATATGAATGGGGTGTGTGGGGTGGGGTGGGGGAACAAACGTTCAGTTCATAACAAAGCCCTGTGGGTGCTGGGCCTCTTTTCGAGGTCCCCCTGATCTGCTGTGCCCTGCACCTTCCCGCAGTCAGGCCCAGCTCAGGTTTCATCACCTCCAGGAAGCTGCTGTGGACGCCTGGGCCTCCATGACTCACTTCTGGATGTCTGCAGCTCCCGATTACTGATTTGGCAAACTCTGCACATCCAAGGTTCACATACTGTTGAAGCCTAGCTTGAAGGATTTTGAGCATTACCTTGCTAGCTTGTGAAATGAGTGCAATTGTGCGATAGTTTGAACATTCTTTGACACAGCCCTTCTTTGGGATTTGGACAGAAACTGATCTTTTCCAGTCCTATGGACACTGCTGAGTTTTCCAAATTTGCTGGCATATTGAATGCAGCACTTTAACAGCGTCATCTTTTAGGATTTGAAATAACTCAGCTGGAATTTCATCACCTCCACTAGCTTTGTTCATAGTAATGCTTCCTAAGCCATAGTTGACTTCACACTCCAGGATGCCTGGCACATGCAGAGAGGCTACACAGAGACTGGTAATGCCTCCAGTTAGCAGTGACCTCCAGAAGGGCAGAGAAAACTGGCCTCTTAGTACCCTCATATCACTCAGCAGTAATAGATGCACAGTTAGTGGACATGAATGATTTTAACGATTACTCTGTCCCTCGTCTTCATCATCCTGAACAAGCCTGACCCGACTCCTACCTGGTATTCCCCTTGGTGAGCTGTGCTCCCTCAACAGGACAGAATGAGGGACTGACTCATCTCCATATTCTCTCTGCAGCCCAGCCGACCCAAGTACAGACCCCCTCCACAAACCAACCTTCTGGCACCCAAGCTGCAATTCCAGGTAAACACATAATTGGAGGGCTGGGGAAGTGCAGGCCTCATCTCTGTCCTTCCTGAACTTCCATCCTTGTGCCTTAGCAGAGCAGCAGTCCTATCTGCTCAGGCAATGAAGACAGTTCTTCTTGAGTACCCAGAAAAGAACTCGAACTCAAAGTGCCCAGAGATCAAAGAATCTAATTGAAGCTCTACCAGGTTGTCCTCAGTTAAGACGACTTCAACCCACATCTGTCTGTCCACAGTATTTGCTGCGTGCACCTGCCTGCAGCTAATTCTCTATTCCTGGCCTCCCCAACCCTGAGCAGAGCCTCTGAAAAGGAATCCAGGCAGCTGGGGACCGGTGATGTTCCCCAGAGAATGGAGCTGCTCACTGGGGCTCCTTGCAGGGGCCCTGCTGAGAACCTTGGTAGCTGGTGGAGAGAAAGCAGGGTTCCCCCTGTGCTTCCCCGCCCCCACTTCCATGGTTACCAACCACAGGACCTGCCCAAGCTGTTGGTCCCTCTCGGGATGTCTCTGTCCTGTGTCTCTCTGTTGCATCTAAGTCAGAAGGAGCCAGGGGCCCCCTCTCTTTTCTTCCTTTCTATCCCTTAGCTCAGAGTCCCTCCTTAAAAAATGGAAACAGTGTCTTTTATTTGGTGCTCCTTCATTTGGTGTTCTGTGGTCAAGGAAATGCTCCTGAGCCAAAACAAGCCTGCTACTGCTAAGACACTTCAGTTGTGTCCGACTCTTTGCGACCCCATAGACGGCAGCCCACCAGGCCTCACCGTCCCTGGGATTCTCCAGGCAAGAACACTGGAGTGGGTTGCCATTTCTTCCTCCAATGCATGAAAGTGAAAAGTGAAAGTGCAGTCGCCCAGTCGTGTCCGACTCCCAGTGACCCCATGGACTGCAGCCCACCAGGCTCCTCCATCCATGGGATTTTCCAGGCAAGAACACTGGAGTGGGTTGCCATTGCCTTCTCCAAAACAAGCCTAACCAGGAACAAACAGACAAACCCTCTTCATACGAAAAAAAGAAAAAGAAAACAAACCTCAAGGCAGAAGACAGAAACAATATCCCTAGAAAGCAACATACCCCTTTGTGATGTTTAAAATAGTGGGGTTTTTTTTTTAAGATTTTTTTTATATGAACCATTTTAAAAGTTTTTGTCGAATTTATTACAATATTGCTTCTATTTTTTATGTTTTGGTTTTTGGGCCATGAGGCATGTGGGATCTTAGCTCCCTAACCAGGGATTGAGCCCAAACCCCCTGCGTTGGAAGGTGAAGTCTTAACCATGGGACTGCCTGTGAAGTCCCAAAATAGTGGGTTTTAAAAATGTGTGTGTATATATATATAGACTTCCATGTGGGCTCAGTGGTAAAGAATCTGCCTGCAATTCAGGAGATGTGTGTTTGATTCCTGGATCAGGAAGCTACCTGGAGGAGGAAATGGCAATCCACTCCAGTATTCTTGCCTGGGAAATCCCAGGGATAGAGGAGCCTGGTGGGCTACAGTCCATGGGGGTGACAAAAGAGTCAGACATGACTTAGCAACTAAACAACAACATATATATACATGCATATGTTTGTTTGTTTTAGTTGCTCAGTCATGTCCAACTTTTTTGCATCCTGATGGACTGTAGCCCACTGGGCTCCTCTGTCCTTGGGATTTCCCAGGCAAGAATACTGGAGTGAGTTATCATTTCCTTCTCCAAGGGATCTTCCCAACCCCGGGATCAAACCCATGTCTCCTGCATTGTAGGCAAATTCTTTACCACTGAGCCATCAGGGAAGCCCATATACACATATACTTGTGGGTTAACAGTATCTGTTCATTTCTAACACAATGATGACTTTTCCCTGAAGAGTCCTGAAGGAGGAGATGTAGTCAGTAGGTCAGTGCCACACGTGGACCCATGGCATGCACAGCATCACAGGAACGGTTGTTAGATGAAAGAACAGCCATCACGTCTGTGCTGACTTCTAGCCAAGAGCTGTGTATGTCGCTCCGCCACGTCTCCCAAACAGTACCAGTGAAATGCCCACACTTTGTTCTTTATAAGCTCCTGGAGCGCAAGTCCCGTTTCTCCCATGGAGCTCTTGTATCGTTTCTCTGTGCTTGTGTTCGTAGCAGCTAACTGTCCACCTTGTTGCCTTGTCCCCGTGCCTGGTGCTCCTCTGCTTCTCCTGAATAGGTCCCTGAGGGTCTGTGTGCCAGCTCACCCACGCTCACCAGCCCTATGGAGTATCCATCTCCCGTAAACTCGCTGCACACCCCACCTCTCCACCGGCACAATGTCTTCAAGCGCCACAGCATGCGGGTAAGACGACTCTGCATGCTGGGTCCCGGCCAGGACAAGGAAGCTGCTGGAGGGAGGTGCCTGGGACACTGGGAACCCTGCATCCTCAGGCTCAGGGGATGCCCTCCCTGCACCAGTCAGCCACAGAGGGGCTCTGTGCCTCCTGCACCTCTACAAGCAGCAGAGTTTGAGGGCCAAGCCAGGCACTGCCCTTGAGACTCCAGCTGGACCCAGACCTGCCCCATCCCTACTCTGATGCTGTGGCAAAGATGTAAAACCACCCCCTTCCCTCAGCCCTGATGATAGTGTGAAAGCTCATGAGCAGAGGGCAAGGAAGCCTGATGGTGCCAGAAAGTAAAAGATCCTGGAGGTCTTGCTCCGCTCTGCCCTTCCTCCTGCCTGATTGTTGTGACTGTTCAATTTCTCCTCAGTCAAAGAAAAGTCTGCCTTGTGGTTGCCACTCCTGCTGCTTTGCAAAAGTTGCTGCTATATGAGAACAAACTTGGGGACTAGCATAGGGCTAAGCCACACCCTCCCCAGTCACCTCTTTGTTGTCAACTACCAATGAAGCCTTGAGTATTTCATTGTCGGTCACTCAGTCACTCACTTATGTCTAACTCTTTGCAACCACGTGGACTGTAGCCCCCCAGGCTCCTCTGTCCATGGGATTCTCCAGGCAAGAATACTGGAGTGACTTTCCATTTCCTCCTCCAGAGGATCTTCCTGACCCAGGGATTGAACCTGAATCTCCTGCATTGACAGGTGGATTTTTACCACTGCACACCTGGGAACTAGCTTTTAATTGTCAGGTCTCCTTTTAAAAAAAAAAAGTGCACCTTTGCTTGTCCACTCGTTACTTGTCACCATCCATCTTCTCCTCCTTCAAAACAAATGGGCCCCGTGGTCAGTTGCCATGAGCATTTGATATATTTTACTGAACTGAGTCTTGATATGTG
This sequence comes from Bubalus bubalis, assembly GCF_019923935.1. NCBI lineage: Eukaryota > Metazoa > Chordata > Mammalia > Artiodactyla > Bovidae > Bubalus > Bubalus bubalis. The sequence continues at coordinate 136,186,566 of NC_059159.1, forward strand.
ATATAACAGACTAAACCCCTTATTACTTTAGCTCTAACTCTGTAACCATGCATCATATTTCAGACTCGGGTATATAGGACTCTAAAAATTGGGGGAGACTACATTTCTATTACAATAGATTTACAAAAATGTAGGAAAGTATGTTGAGATATCCTTGCTGTTTTTCTTAATTTAGTAAAACTTTGAAATGATTAAGATAACTTAGAATTCAAGGCAGTGAGAGCTTAGTGGAATAAGTTTTCCCTTGACCTAGCTCATTTTTCTTTTTTACATTAGTTTTACCCAGACACAACTGAGCGAATGAACTGAACTGAACTGAACCAATTTATGTCTTAGCATATACTCAACAATAATAAAACTGCATCTGTAAGCATGCACTATCTTTTAGGCAGTGCTCAACTTCTCTCTCCTGCCCTTAACTCTTTATTCATAATTAATTGGGTTTTAGTGAGTTTGGCTTTAAAATGTGCCCTTTCAGAAAGAAGGTGTTTTGCACATTTGAGGGTCCGCACTGCCTTTGTCTAACCCCTGAGTCACCATAAGGACTTTGTTCCCTTTCATAAAGACAAACTGTGCAGCAGGAAAAAGGGCCTTTTGTGTCAGGGGTTTAGATGTACTTGCCATAGGAAAGCCTACCTAAAAGAACATAATATGCATTTCTTAAAATAAGCAAAAAAGAAAAAAGTTAAAAATATAAACTCCATTTTATGGTATGCATCAGAAACACCAAGAAAGCCTCTTCCAGGTAGAATGCTGAAAAGGTATAATAGACTCCCTGCAAAGCATTTGAAAGCATTTAACAAAAATCAGAGATGGTTTTCCCACAAAAACAACTTTTCTAGTGACTAACTCTACTGCCTGACTCTTCTGAGAATCTGTGGGATTCGATTCCAGAGTCAGGATGGCAGCAGTCTCCCTCCTGAAGACCTCACAATTGAGGTTTGAAATAACAGTTCAGTAAACAGCACCTTTTTTTTTAAGGGACACTTTGCCAGGTGCTGTCCTAGGTGCTGAAGGGAGAATTGCCTTCAGTGAACTTACCATGGGAGGAAGGAACAGGGCAGATGGTTGCCTGTAATGTAAATCAGAGAGCTGTGAGTAGCACACAGAGGTACAGCCAAAGTGCAGCAGAAGTTCAGAGAGTAAAACAACTCTTTCCAACTTCTTTTTTTTTTTTTTTTCTCTTGCAGTTGGGCCTCAACGGATGGGAAAAATTAGAAGGATCCCAGGGGATGAGGAAGGCAGAAGCATGAGTTGGGGCCCAGATTGAATGATGGGAAAATTTAGGATGAGTGCAGGAGCTGTTTAGTTACAATAGAAATAGGCCTGGCAGGATGAAGAGTCAATTCCTGGAAGGGGTCACAGCTTATCAGAGTCTTTTTAAAACACCCCCAAGGGTCTAATTCCTCTTAAAAATGACCAGCAGTGTAAGCATCCATTGCCTGATAAGAATTCTTGAAGTATATTTTGGACAGTAAGCCCTAAAGAGATCCAGTTTTTTTTTTTTTAATCTCATTTGCTTCTTGAGTTTTATTAGAAAATTGGAAGACATAGGAATACATCCACCAATATATGTTAAAATATTTGGTCAGATGGTGATCAAGCCTGGGGCATACTAGACATATGAGTGGTAGGAATCTTCTTTGGCAATTTCAAAACTACAAAGTGTTTTCCTGAGTCTGGAAACTCTTCCTGTCAGTATCTACTCTAGTCTTCCTCAGTCCATACATTTTTCTTACCTGGAGATTCCTAATGCCATATTCAGAACGTTTGACACTGAGTTCCTATTTGTCATGATTCGTCAATAGCCTGATATAGACACACCATTGTGTTTGCACATGCTGGCATTTAAGTGAGGATATTTACAGCCTTAAAATCCTTTCATTTGGGGAGCATAAGCCTTTATGAAGTAAATCTTATGTATTTTATCAATCCTATGATGATAAAATAGTCTTATGTTCTGAAATTTGCTTTTATTTGTTAATTGGGATAGGTATAGTTGCTTTACAATGTTGTACAATGAAGTGAATCGGCTATAGTATACATATATCCCCTCCTTCTTGGACCTCCCCACCCCATCCTACCCCTCTGGGTCATCACAGAGCACTGAGCCAAGCTCCCTGTGCTGTGCAGCAGCTTCTCACTAGTTATCTGGTTTTCACATGGCAACGCACATCCGTCAGTCCCAATCTCCTAACTCATCCCACCCTCCTCCCCCACACCATGTCCACAGGTTAGTTTAAAATAAGGTCTAACTCAGTAAGTCAACTCTGGGTGGACATTTGGTAATGTGTGGAGTCATATTTGTTACAACAAGGGAGGTGCTGTAAGCGTCTAGTGAGTGGGGTTGCTGTAAGCATCCTACAGGTTACAGGAAATCTTTCCCCAATAAGGAATCATCTGGCCCCAATGTTAATAGTGCTAAGGCTGAGAAACCCCAGTCTGCAATTGGTTCCATAGCCTCGTGAAAACAGGAAGGACACTGCGTATTTAACCATCACTGCCCTCCCAGCCCAGCATGGCCCAGCCCTGTCCCTGCCACATAATAGTTGCTCAATAAACAGTCGTTGACTAGCGTAATGAACAAGGACTATTTCAGCAAGACATCTTATGAGGAGAAGTATTGTTAGAAATTGAGAGCAGTTATTGTAGCTGACAGCCTAGGAAAAACACACCACTGTCACTATTTTCAAACTGTGCTGCTTAGAGACTTTAGTGGGGATAATCTTTTTTAGAGGCTTGGCAGAGATTATGGCTTGTTAAAGTAGACTGAGGATCATTTTTAGCATTTTATGTAAGTGACTTGTATGTAAACGGGCCAGTTCAAAGAAAGGGATCTGAGCAGCCTGAGGACCTCAACGTCACAGAAAGGTCACCTGCCCCCAGCAAAGGTCACCCCAGGCTTTACACAATCAAAAGAATGCTGGTAACACTCGTATGTCCAGGACACCCAGGTAATCTTGTGCAGCAGAAAAAAGCAAGCCAGTTTAAAGGGACTGAGCAGATATTTATATAAATGAAACCCTGGGGAAGATTGAGGGAAGAAAAATAATAGGAAAGGGAAACATGCAGGGAGAAATAACAGGGAGAACTATAAATAGGTCCAAAGCCCCACAAATGAGTTGAAATGGGGTTAGATTAATAAAACTCAGGAGAGGAACCACTTATTGCATATCCATAGATCCTTATTTCTTTAAATTTTGTGCTTCACTTTATCTCTTAGCTCATGCATCTCTTTTAACCTTTGGTGCCTTTGGTGACATAACCCAGGTTCGTTTCTTAATCAAGAGAATGATGCAGAAAGATTCTTAACCTTCTGAGCCACAGAAAGTGAAAGTGAAAGTGAAGTCGCTCAGTCATGTCGGACTCTTTGTGACCCCATGGACTGTAGCCTACCAGGCTCCTCCATCCATGGAATTTTCCAGGCAAGAGTACTGGAGTGGGTTGCCATTTTCTCCTCCAGAAGATCATCCCAACACAGGGATCGAACCCAGGTCCCCCGCATTGCAGGCAGACACTTTACTGTCTGAGCCATCCATAACTAGGATGGGGAAGCCCAAATAACGAGTATCTTCTGATAAAAAGGCACAATCAGATGCGTGCACACTCTTGCTCCTTCTCTCAGGCTCCACCCTTCAGTGGACAGCTTTGGGGGACCACGCACCACTGCTCCCTGAAGCTTCCAGACCTGCCATCTCGGTTTCAGCTAAGCACTCAAGGCCTCCCAGAGAGGCTGGCTTTGCATTCCTAAGTGTAAATTCAGTGACAGCAGCCATGACACATGCCAACTGAGAAAATAATATTAGGACAGTCACTTGAAAATAAAATGGTACTAACGGATCACGTGACGATTTGAAACCAGTACCTGTTAAACTCTCTGCCCTGCGATTCAGCATTTCACAGACACACTGCATGTGATTGGGGTTGATGGAGCCAACAGTAATAACCATCTGCATAGATGGCTGCAGATCTGAGGCCAGTGAGGCCAAGGCGTGTGGCTCCCACAAGGCTCTCCAGAGGACGGTCCTCCCTGGGTGTGGAGACTGGGCTGACTGTGTCCTCTGCTGTGCTCCCAGGAGGAGGACTTCGTCCGGCCCAGCAGCCGGGAGGAGGCCCAGCAGCTGTGGGAGGCTGAGAGGCTCAAGATGCGTCAACTCCTGGACAAGCAGCAGAAGCAGATGGTGGAAGATTACCAGTGGCTGAGGCAGGAGGAGAAAGCCCTGGTGAGGAGAAAGCCCAGCCAGGGGAGGGAGAGGACATGCCCCAACACCACTGCTGGACACCGTCTTTTTTTAAATAATTTTACTTATTTTTTTTATTTTTGGCTGTGCTGGGTCTTCATTTCTGCACACGGGCTTTTCTCTAGTTATGGCAAGCTACTCTACATTTGCGATGCCCAGTCTTTTCATGGCAGTGGCTTCTCTTGTTGCAGAGCACAAGGTTTTGGGAGCTTGGGCTTCAGTAGTTGCGGCTCACAGGCTCTAGAGCACAACCTCAGTAGTTGTGGTGCATGGGCTTAGTTGCTCCACAGCATGTGGAATCCTCCAAGACCAGGGATCAAACCGGGGTCTCCTGCATTGGCAGGTGGACTCTCTACCACTGAGCCAGCCGGGAAGCCCCTGAACATGTTCTGATAAACGTGCTCCCCTGGGAGAGATCCATACCATCTTGTCCCCTTTCGGCTCCCCACCTGGCTGGAGTGAACTGCTCCAGGCATCCTTGGAGTTTTTGGTTATAGAATCCTAGTCCTCTGATTTATTTTCCCTTCTGCAGGACCCCATGGTTTACATGAACGACAAGTCCCCGTTGGTGAGTCACCGGGAGAGCACTCTACCTGGAGGGAGGGCTTGTAGGGTAGTTAGTGGGACCTCCAACTCCACACCTGCCCACCTCGCCCTTTCTGCCTCTCACCATGAAAGCACCTTTTTCCATTTCACTCTGATCCTGGAGTCTCCTTGCTGAGCTCACACTTGATCTGCACTCTTAGCGCCACCCCGCTCTGGCACAGGCCGCTCCCTCCCTAAGTCACTTCCGGTCAGGGAGTCCCCAGGTCCCCCTGCAGCTATGACCTCCAAACCTCTCAGACACTCAAGGGGGACGGGAACAAGCTAAGGGGGGACGTGGGTGGCCCCCAGGGCTGCACCAGTGACCTCTCCTCTTTCCTTCCTTCCAGACCCCAGAGAAGGAGGCCGGCTACAGTAAGTGTGAGCACCCTTCCTCTTGGCGGGAATGTCCCTGGGCGTGGCATCTTGTGTGCAGCCGCCTTCCCTGCCCCTTGCAGAGAGCAAACGGAGTGTATTTGCCATAGAAAGAAACATCTGTCCTGAGTTCAGAGTGTGCAGAGAGGCCCAGTTTGGGAGTCAATACACACCACCTCCTATCCTCCACCTCCAACCCGTGCTCCGACTGCTGCCTCCCACCCCTCTCGCGGCATGGCTCCTGTTCCCGCCTCTCTGCTGCTGCATTTATTTGGAGGACTTGGTGATCCTTCCTGTCTCCCACCCACTCTATCGGAAGCTCTAAAGTAGCGCCAGGGCACATTTCCCAAGTGACTCTTCGCCTCCCTTGGCCCCAGGAAGGGAAAAAAGAAAGAGGGCGGGGCCAGCTGAACGGAAACAAGAAGAGGGCGGGGCCAACTGACTTTCCCACCCACCCCTGCCCCACCCCAGGGTCTTTCCAGGAGCCTCCCTGAAAGGCAGGGAGGGAGTGTTACCTGGCAGGATCTTTGGCCTTTCCCAATTAACAGAAACTGACTAGAGGCCTGACAGGAAATTTAAGCAAAGTTTATTGGGGCTCCTGCCCTGCAGGCTGCAGGAGGAAGTGAAAACAGGGTCCCTTGCTAAGTGAAAACAGGGTCCCTTGCTTGTTCCCAGAGGCAGGGGCGAGTTCATTCCTTATATGGGGTGTGGATAGGAGTGGCTTAGGTGGTTTGCCCACCCCTCTGTGATGGTGCGTGCAGTGGAGCATGCAGGAGTACCCTGCTTTTGCTCCCAACACCCAGTTTTTTGCTCCTGGCTCTTCAGAAATGGTTCTTGGGTTTTATTTTGGGGTTCTTTTTTGACTTTTTTGTATCTTTTGGTCCAGAATTTGCCCCAACTGCGGCATGCACACAGCTATTTTTAGTCCCATATCATTTCTTTGTATTGTCCTGGTGCAAACTTTGCTGCAAAGGTTCCCAGGTCCCAGTCCTGCAGTGAGCCAGGCTCTTCATCACCATCCTAGGGGAATGAGGCTGATGATGATGGTGATGGTGACCATGGCAGCCACCAAAGACAATGACAAGCACTGGCCCAAGTTGCTTTAAAATGTCAGTTTAAACCCCACAGCACTCCTTCCTATGCAATAGGTACAATGTATCATGATGCCCTTTTTACAAAGGACATGTAACATACACAGGAAGGGCAAGTGACTTACCCAAAGTCACATAGCTAGTGATTGCTGCAGCTGCTGCTAAGTTGCTTCAGTCGTGTCCGACTCTGTGCAACCCCATAGACGGCAGCCCACCAGGCTCCCCCGTCCCTGGCATTCTCCAGGCAAGAACACTGGGGTGGGTTGCCATTTCCTTCTCCAGTGCATTAAAGTGAAAAGTGAAAGTGAAGTCGCTCAGTCTTTTCCACCTGTTAGCGACCCCATAGACTGCAGCCTACCAGGCTCCTTCGCCCATGGAATTTTCCAGGCAAGAGTACTGAAGTGGGGTGCCATTGCCTTCTCCGCAGCTAGTGATTAGCAGGGCCTAGATTTGAGCCCAGGCATCTGGCTCCTGCAGGGCCCTTCTAAGCGAACCCTCCTACTTGACAGATGACACTTAGGGCCCGGGGCCGGTCAGTGAGCTACCCTAGTCTCGCCCCACTCTGGGGGAAGAGTTGAAGGTGGAATCAGGGCTTCTGACTGTTGCTCCAAGCAGTCCCACGCGGCCTGTGTGTCTTTGTTCATCAGAGTGGCCAGAGAACAGCATGCTTCTAGCAGTTCATTTCCTTGACCCCCAGATGGACAAAGCAGACAATAGGGAAGCTTCACAAATCTACCACACCGGTGGCTGTTGCACCCACTGGGTGAGGCTCCAGGGTCACCTGCTGCCTTCAGAGCAGGTTTCTCCCTCATGACAATCAAGGTCAGCGTCTCAGGCCCTGGTATACTGGAACACCCATCGCCATCACTCCATCTCCACCGGGACTTTGGCTTTTTCTGTCTTTGAAATGGACATAGTGCCTGTCCCTGCATACAGAGGATCAGGGAGACCAGAGGTGACTTTCCATTGTCCTGGGTGTCAGGTCCCGTTTCCCCGGGGTCTCCTGGTAATAGTGGAGAAGGGCTGGGCTTGGTCCTCAGCACCTATGAAGGGAGGGGTCGGGGTGCTGAGGACATCCCCTACTCATTGTCCCTTTCCTTTGCAGCGGAGTTCACAGCCCCCCCGCAGAAACCACCACGGCTCGGCGCACAGGTATGTTCTGGCTCTGCTGAAGCTGGTAATGGATTGGAATCAGGGCCCCACAAGACTCAAGGCCTGGACTGCAAAGACTGCAGAGGCCCACCGAAAGAATCGAGTCCTGTATCCTCATTATATAGCTGAGGCCCAGAGAGGGCAAGTGCCTTCTCAGCTAATTAAAGCCACACAGCTAATTCATTAAAAAAAAAAAAAAAAGCAGGGGTAAAACCAGCCCCCACCCTGACCTGGAGGAAAGCTCACCTGTCCCGAGGAGCAGGAGGTGTGGACCCCCATTGGCTCCCTGAACCCTCGTGTTCGGGGGTAGCTGCTGCTTTCTTCACTCTGGAGCAGCAGTTCTCAGCCTTGGAAACCCATGAGAATCCTCTGAGAGCTTTGACAGTGCCTGGCCCCCACGCCCAGGTGATGGTTCGGCTGCTTTGCTGTCCACCAGCACTTTTTTAAGACACCCAGGCAGACTCTCACATAAGAACCATTGCCCCAGAAGCAGAAGGGAAGGAGGCCCCGCCAGGACCAGGCTCTGTTATTTCAGAGCAACGTCTTGGTGGCTGAGTTGGCGCCACAAGTGCATGCCCAGGAAAGAGTGGTGTGTCCCTCTGACTCGCCACCCTCCCCTCCGGCCACCTGCTTCTCCTCCTCCTCTCCCCGCCACAGTCCATCCAGCCCACAGCCAACCTGGATCGGACCGACGACCTGGTGTACCTCAACGTCATGGAGCTGGTGCGGGCCGTGCTGGATCTCAAGAATGAGCTCTGCCAGCTGCCTCCCGAGGGCTACGTGGTGGTGGTGAAGGTGAGAGCCAGGGAGGAGCCGTGGACTTAGGGGACAGAGGCCACTCAGCCCATCCCTGGAAGGACGTGGGAGGGGCTGAGCTTCCCAGTCTGCCCAATTAGACCCCGTTAGAGCAAGGTTGTCAAAGAGAAGTTAGTTCCAGGTAGCCTCGGAAGGCAGGCACCATCCCAGGAGGGCTCTTCTCAAGGGAAACGTGGCTTTCTCAAAAAGCAAAGGGTGGGACTTCCCTGGCAGTCCAGTGGTTAAGATTTCACCTTCCAGTACAGGGAATGCAGATTCAATCCCTGGTCGGGGAGCTAAGATTCCCACATGCCTTGGGACCAAAAAATACAAAACATAAAACAGAAGTAATGTTGTAACAAATTCAATAAAGACTTAAAAAAAAAAGCAAAGGGTGACAGCCACCCACCCCTCTCTCTCCCAGAATGTGGGCCTGACCCTGCGGAAGCTCATTGGCAGCGTGGATGACCTCCTGCCCTCCTTGCCATCGTCTTCACGGACAGAGGTGAGTGTCTCAGTGTCATCCACTGTCCCTTGCCCCCTTATCCTGCTCCAGCTGTGTTTCAACAGGAGACCCAGAAGGGCCACCTGGGCAGCCCCATCTCCTCTGTGAGACTTCAGCAGGTGGCTCTGTACTGTATATCCTTGAAGGTACCACTAGGGGGCGGAGTTGGAACCCAGGGACCTTGCCGGCTTTCTGGGGCAAATTTCCTAGTTTAGGTCTCAGATCGTGGCAGTGACTTCTTAATGCCTGAGGACAGGCAAAGGAGGACGCACATACTCCTTTTTAGCCCCATCCTGTCCATGACTCTTTGTCTAGTCACCCTTCTTACTAAAGCCAAGGTGAGTGTCACAGAAATAGCAGTTAAGTTTTCTTCAATTGATCGTGTAATCTAATTTTCTTTATTTAAATGAGAAGCAACCACTGAAAACCAAAACGGGAGTGCCAGTGCTCTATCTTGAGATGGTGCCAGTGGTAGGCAGAATAATACACCCCCATAAGATAGCTGGAAAAGACCTGGATTCTGGGAAAGATTGAAGGCAAAGGAGAATGGGGCAGCAGAGGATGAGATGGTTAGATAGCATCAGCGACTCAATGGACATGAGTTTGAGCAAACTCCGGGAGACAGTGGAAGACGGGAGCCTGGCATGCTGCAGTCCATGGGGTCACAAAGAGTCAGACAAGACTTAGCAACTGAACAACAACCAAAAAAAGGATGTCTGGGTCCTCAGAGCCTGTGTCTATGTGACCTTACATGACAAACAGGACATTGCAGGTGATTAAGTTAAGGATCTTCAGATGAGAAAGTTATGCTGGATTATCCAAGTGGGTCCAATGTAGTCACAAGGGTCCTTGTAAGAAGGAGGTGGAAGCAGAGGTTTGTTTCATGAGTAAGAGAAGGAGATGGGATAACAGAAGCAGAGGTTGGAATGAGGCCATTGCTGGAAGGATCCACAAGCCGAAGAAGGCAGCAGCCTTGTGAAGCTGGAAAAGGCAGGGAACAAATTCTCTCCTGGAAGAAGGAAGTTCCCCTTCTGGCAGAAGGAACTTAGCTCTGCCATCACCTGGACATTGGCCCCAGGGGACCCATTCCAGACTTGTGACCCCCAAGAACTGTAAAAGCATAAATCTGCCTTATTTTAAGCCACTGTGTGGTAATTTGTTACCACGGGACTAGAAATAGAGGCAGTGCCTCTGAGCATTTGTTGGTTTTGTCTGGAAACCCAGTCACAGACCCCCACACCCCCTGCCAGGCTATAGCTTGAGCTACCACTTCCTAGTGGTCAGCAGTGTGACACACAGCTGACCCACTGCGTCCCGCCACTGTCTCCACCATCTTGACCACTCAAGACAGGCAGGACAGGGCAGGGGGGCCTGGGCACTTCCCAGGTTCCTTCAAGGTGGCTGCGGCAGCCCAGCAGAGCACCCTCCACGTTGGTCCCGTCGGGCATGAGAGCGCCACACCTGGGCAGTGAAGGCCCAGTCTTTTCTTTCACTTGATAAATATCTCTTGAGTGCCAAGTCTTTGTTCAGCACTGCACTAGATTCCAGGATATAGTGGTTAATAAAACCTTACAGCCCAGACTGCAGTCCGTGATCTATTGATGTGATTGTAGAGAGTTAACAGCTGTGTGGAGGCACTTGACTTCTCTCCATTCACTCCGTGTCAGGCCAGCACCCAGGCATTTTGCCAGGGAGGGGGTGTTTGTGGGGCTGGATCGGAGCGGGCTGACTTGGGCAGGTTGGGGCCTGGGATGCCTGCAGTGTTTGTCCTAGACAACCTGGCTCCAACCAGCACGGGCCTTGGACTCAGCCCAGGGCTGGGTCAGACCTGCCCACCGCCCCCGCCCCTCCCCCGGCCCCACCTTCCTGGGCCAGCACCGAGGTGGACCTCTGTGGGGCTTCCCTGTCCTCCAGGCCTGGACTTGGCAGCCCCTCAGGGTCCCAGCCCCTCCCGTGTGCTCTTCCTGCAGATCGAGGGGACCCAGAAACTGCTCAACAAGGACCTGGCGGAGCTCATCAATAAGATGCGACTGGCCCAGCAGAACGCCGTGACTTCCCTGAGTGAGGAGTGCAAGCGGCAGATGCTCACTGCCTCCCACACGCTGGCCGTGGATGCCAAGAACCTGCTGGACGCTGTGGACCAAGCCAAGGTCCTGGCCAACCTGGCCCGCCCACTGGCAGAGTGAAGAGGGCGGCGCCCCTGCCCGCCCGCCCTTCCCTGCCCCTGCCCCTGCCCCTGCCTCGCCTTCGGTCCCGTGGGCCCACTTGGGGAGGGAAGGCCGAGGGGGGTCCTTCTTCCCTTGCCGTTTTGCACGACCCCTCTCCCCCACCCTACTCCCAGACTGTGCTCCCCAGACCGCAGCTGGACAGAGGGGACTCAGGGCTGCAGGACACCAAAGGGTTACAAAGAGGCTCCGAGGGAGCACTGCTGCTGCCCAACAGCCACTCCTGCCTGGCCCAAGGAGGTCACATGGCAGTCCCCTGTGGCCAAGATGGCTTTATGCAGGGACAGGGCAGGCCGATTGGGGAACCAAGCTAGTCCTTCTCCTTCCTCCTCCGCCCACGGAGGTCCCCTCCCCTAACCCCATGCACAGAGGGAGGGGCGGAGAGGGGTTTTCAGTGGGGACGCTGGTGGCTGGTGCCATGAGGGATGGACCTGGCCTTCTTGTACAGTGTATATTGGAATTTATTTAATGTGAGTCTGGTCTGAACCGACAGCCGTGTGCCCCACTGAGGGCCAGAGCAGGCCTGGGACGGTCAAGGGACAAGCTATTGGGAGTTGGCGCCCAGGAGGCTGTGTCCTCCACACACAGAGAGGGGAGGAGGGGAGAAACAAGGCCAAACTGGACCTGGACGCCTTCTGCATTCCTCGCCCCCTTGCTTTTCTTCCCTCCCTGGCCCCTTCCTTCTCTTTTCTTACTGTCTTTTCTTACTTGTCTTTTCTCTCCCCTTCTCTCGTCCACGCCCTGTCTCCCTCCCTCTCTTGTGTTTGTGCAGAACACTCTTTTACCTCCTTTATATTTGACTTGTGGATGAATTAAAATTGTACCATTTGCTTTGTGGTTTGATTGTTTATTTTGTTTGGCCTTCTGAGGCCCTGGAAGGAATCGATTGTGCTGTGTTGGGCAGTGATCAAAAAGCTAAAAGAAGTCAGGGTTCAACCCCCAGGGTACGTGGTAAAGCCAGGGTGGTGGGGTCAGGTACCTGCGTGCTCCAGCCCTTTGCCACAGTGCCTGACCCGAGGGCGGCTTTCCAGTGGGGACCCAGACAGCCCTTCCACTGCCACAAAGAAAAGCCAGTGCACCCTCCCAGCTGCCGTCCACGAAACCAGGGCTCTGGGTGGCTGGAGAGGGGTCCCAGCTGCCTGAGTAGTGACTGCGGCTTTACTTGCTCTCTTTCCTCATTTGCAAGTTGGTTGGGAGATGGATTAACCAGAAGGAGCATCTCTATATCAGGAGGTCAAGGCTGGGAGCATCCCTGCTTCAGGAGAGGTGGGAGGAGGGGTAGCGGGGCTGGGGCTGCATCCACAGAGCAGGAGGGGTCAGAAATAAGAATGACCCCCAGGGGGTTGATTCTTGGAAAGAACTGAGGCAGGTGGACTGGGCCTGTGGTGGCCAGCTTTCCCTGGAGTGTCAGGGAAAGCATGTGGAGGTGTGGAAGGGGTGGGCACCTGAGCTACCTGTCCCCTGAGGCACTCTCAACCCACACACCCCTCCTTTGATGTCTGAGCCTCCTCACATGGCCCCATCCCACCCCCTGGGTCCCCCAACTTGGCCTTCCATCCCTCTTGCATCCCAGGAGCATCTTATCACCACGTCACCATCTTCACATCGTCCTCACCACGTGGTAACTCTCTTTACCATGGTAACATGGTAAAGCAAGTTCCTCCTCGCCCAACTCCTAAAACCCAAACAGGGCTCTGTACCCAGCAGATTCTCAGCACATAGTATAAAAATGTCAAGTGAAGCATTCTAAGAAGACGTCCACGTCAGGACTCCATGGAGAGACACCTGCAGTCAGATGGCATTGACCCCAAAGGCGAACTCCAGAGGTGACAGCAGGGAACGACAGTCAGCCATGCCACCTCTGGGCCAGAGCAGGAGATGTGACATCAGATCATTCCAGCCAGGAAGGGAGGGAGGAAGAGTCCGACGGTCCCCAGGAAGCAAACGAGGATAAATAACCAGAGGAATATCCTATCAATGACCATGGCCACGTACCTCCAGTCTTCCTTCACCTGCAGGGGGAGATGGGTGCACAGTGAAAGGGGAGGTGACCCATCCACGCAGCCCCTGTGAGGTTGGTGCTGGGGGCAGTGGCAACCCCACTGAGACCTTGGGAAGCTAAGGCAGTGGAGGGGGCAGGGACGACAGAGATGTCTCAAGACTCAAATAACCCTCACTTAGTGATTTCCACCCTATCCCACCCCTATGACAATAGCCCAGAGCCTTTCCATGGGCTCTCAAATTCCAGGTTATGGAAGTTAGAGGGACACAGAAGGTTCTAGAATCACCCAGGGGCATGAACCCTCCCTGGAGGAGAGTGATTTTCAGCACGACACTCAGAAGTTGCAAAACGGTGAAGACTTTGTTTCCCCCACAGTTGCCTCCCCAACCACTCACCCAGCCACTGGGAAGGTAGATGAGGGTATGGCCCAGAGAAGGCTAGCAGTGGGTATATGCAGTGGGGGTTGAGGGTTTCGTGGGACTGGGGCTCACAGCCCAGCCAAGTGTCTCCAGATTAGATAATAATTAATTTTTCTTATCTACTCAACAAGGCCACCCAGTCATAACCTCCTGGCCTTTCATCCTTACCAAGGTTGGTGAGAAGAATTCTGTGACCCTGGGCAGTGGCCTTGTCACCTAATATGCAGAACACAGCAGGGGTGGGGTGAATGGGAACCCACCTGGCCCACCCCAGCTCCTCAGGGTTTGTGGGCGAATAGTGAACTTGACAAAGTGACCAGAGCCCAGGACAAGGACAAGGAAGGGGAGCCCACCAGGACAAAGGAGCAGGCCGGTTTTGGAGGATCTCCTGATGAATTCCCTCCGTCCGCCTCCGCTCATCCCCGTCCACCCACCTAGGGGCACTGGTGGGAAGTGGCTGGCGTGAGGATGGCGTGGGGGACCCCTCCTCCTCTGTCCTGCTGCCTCCCAGTTAAGCTGAGCTGGGACAGCCTTTACTGCTGTGCTGCCAATAAATGTCATAAGCGTGGCCAGCCAGCTGTTCTCCATCACAATGTATTCCAGATTCCAAAGCCATGACTAAGGGAGTTGGTCCTTATGGAGGAGACTGGGGTGGTGCCAGCTAACACCCTTGGGGGAGGGGGAGTGGTTCCATTCTAGGCTGGCAGAGTCACCCAGGGGAGGGACCCTCCCCCAGCCCCCACTCACCGAGGAATCAGCATCCTCAGCCCGCAGGTGATCAGCAATATAGTGCACACCCTCCAGGGCCTTCTGTACACGAGGGGACAGCAGGAGCCCGCCCTCCGGCACCTGAGCCTCTGCCCTGGGACCCGAGGCTGCTGGGTGCAGACTACCACAGGTGTAGATGCCCACGGAGGGGGACGAAGGACCCGCACACACCCATCTGCCTTCCTCCTCCTCCTCCTCTCTCTCCTCCACATCCACGTTGGTCTCCAGCCAGTGATAGGAGGGGCAGAGCTTCAGATCCGGAGTGTCTCGGAGCTCCAAGGGTGGCAAGGGCCGGCTTATCAGAAGCCACCGGGACACACAGCCCAGAAAGGCCACCCGCACCCAGTGGGGCATGTTGTGGGTGCTGGCGGAGCGGTGGTGGACATTGAGCACAAAGACGGTGATGACAATGGACAGGGTGACGAAGATCATGGTGAAGAGCAGGTACTCGCTGATGAGCGGGATGACCAGCGAGGTGGAGGGGATGATCTCGGTGATGAGCAGCAGGAAGACGGTGAGTGAGAGCAGCACAGAGATGCACAAGGTGATCTTCTCGCCGCAGTCGGAGGGCAGGTAGAAGACCAGCACGGTGAGACAGGAGATGAGCAGGCAAGGGATGATGAGGTTGATGGTGTAGAACAGGGGCAGGCGCCGGATGACGAAGTAGTAGGTGACGTCGGCGTAGACCTCGGCGCAGCAGTCGTACTTCTTGGTGTTGTAGGTGCCTGTGGCGTTGACGATGGCCCACTCGCCGCTCTCCCAGTAGTCCTTCAGGTCCACCGTCTGCTCCATCTGCACCAGGTCGATCTTGGCCTTGTCGTACGACCAGGAGCCAAACTTCATCTTGCAGTTCTGCTGGTCGAAGGGGAAGAAGGTGACGTCGATGCTGCAGGAGCTCTTGTAGATGGCGGGCGGTGCCCAGTGCAGCAGGCCCGAGGAGAAGAGGTGGGCCTTGGTCATGTGCGTCACCACGAACTCCCCATCTGCACTGAGGAGAGGAGAGGCATTGGGGGGTGGGGGGCTGGGGCACCCCAGCTGCCCAACCCAGGCTACTCCAGATAACCACCAGCAGGGGGACCCCAATAACACAGCCAGACCACACCGGGTTGTTGGGACTTGAAGAAGCAAGACTCTTCAGCACACAGACAGCTAGAGCTACCTGAGTTGTCTTTCAAACACCATCTTCTTAGCTACAAAAGTAGGAATTTTGAAGAATATAGGACAGCACCAAGAATTTTTAAAATAATCACTGCTGTTGATGATATATATATATATATATCACATATATTTGATCATCATCTAGACAACACATATAGAATTTTTATATATTTGTGATCATAGGGTATATACATAGTTTGATGGCCTGTTTGTATTCATTTAACATTTTAGGGTAATTGTGCTGCAACCCCATGGACTGGAGCCACCCAAGCTCCTCTGTCCATGGGATCTCCCGGGCAAGATACTGGAGTGGGCTGCCATTTCCTTCTCCAGGGGATCTTCTCCGGGGGACTCAGGGATTGAACCCATTTCCTCTGTCTCCTGCATTGGCAAGCAGATTCTTTACCGCTGAGCCACCCAGGTTGTTTTTTACTATATCCCCCCACCATCTGCCACAGGTGGTGATGAAGCCCCTCTGCTGGAGGTCTTGTCTTTTCTACCTGGGATTTTAGTTTCTTCCTCAGCATAGACCTGATAATTTTGCTGATGAAGGAGGAATCCATCCAGTTAACAGCCATATTTGAGTCAGCTGCCCCCACCAGGGCCACTATAGGGGCTGTTGCGGGGGATGGGATGGGAGACTCAGGTCTGCCCTGAGGGAACCACAAGGAAAAGACGAGCCTCGAACATCTACAGTCCAAGGGAGGCAGTTTGGCAACAGCATTAGGAGGCCAGAGTCAGAGTGCTCCCCAAGAACTATTGGGGGGAGCTCCCTTCCGGTGAGCAAGCTGCCATTTTAGCAAAGCCTTGATGGATGGATGGTAGGATCTGGCAGAAAGCTGGGGTGGAGAATGGACCAGCAGAGCTTCGGTGGAATAAGGAATGGAGGATGAAAGGCTATGGCTCACAGACTATGCTTGGGCTGGGGGAACTGCTGGACGGTGAGTTGGGGGCAGGGTGGGTCCTAGGTGGGGGTGGTGAGAGAGGAGGCCAGCAGCGTCCTGAGGCTACCCATCCAAGGGCCCATAAGGATGCTGGTGACACTGGAACAGCGGTGACCAGTCCAGTTCGGCTTCCTGGGAGCCTGAGTCCCTGAATGCTGCTGCAAAGTCGTGCAATGGGCTCTTGGCCCCAGCCATACTTCCCTCCGCAGTTTCCACAGTCAATCCTAAAAGCAGGTGAACCAGTATACACAGGAAGAGACACTTCTTTCCCTTGCAGCAGTTCCAGGCTAGAGATTTAGGCCGATTGGAAACCGGAATTTTGAAAAGGAGGTGCAAACTGATGAGGGCAAAAGTTTAATTTTTGAAGACATCATACTCAATGACCACTAGATGGCACCATGGGCCCCTATTTTGAGGAAAGAACCAAACACTGTCCCGGGTCTTCTTAACCTGAAGAGGAGGGTTTGGCTGGAGGAAAGACCTTTCTTCAAATGTCTATAAGAATTTGATTTGAACTTTTGTTCTATCAAAGGAACTTCCTGTTATAATCAGGTAACACTGGCCTTATTGGCAACCCTAAAACTCCAGGCCCTAGCTGATGCGAGGACTTTGCTCCTGCCCTCTGCCAGAAACGAGAAGCAGAAACTAGAGGGATCCTGAGTGAGGTGAGTGGTCTAACAGTGGCAGTGTGAGACAGTGCAGATAATCCCTGCCGAATATGTGTTTACAGAGATGGCTCAGATGAAAGGGCTCTGGACCTGATTGGGGCTGGGCAGTGTAAAGGGATCACTGTCATCTTCCTGACCCATCTAAGGACACCAAACTTCAGAACTGAATCTGTTTCCCTTTATTCTGTTGTTTAAAAATAGCTTTTTCCAAATTTGGGTCAAACGAATTGGGAAATGCTGGGCTCAGGGGGTGTCTTGTCTGTCCAACTTCTAACAACATTTAAAATGACATTTTCCAAAGGACTAGAGATGGGGTGCCAAAGGGGATTTAATGACATACAAGGTTATCTAGAATTATTTGACCACAAAACTATTTTTCATACCTAGTCATATCTCCAGGGGCTAGTGCTTTCTGGAGCCCCACTTTAGAAAACATTCTTAGACAAATATCATGCCAAACATCTCTTAATTTTCAGTTCTTGACTTCTAAATAAATAATTACTGGCTACTAAACATAAATGATTCCAGCTTGTGCTTCTTCCAGCCCAGCATTTCTCATGATGTACTCTGCATACAAGTTAAATAAGCAGGGTGACAATATGCAGCCTTGACGGACTCCTTTCCTATTTGGAACCAGTCTGTTGTTCCATGTCCAGTTCTAACTGTTGCTTCCTGACCTGCATATAGGTTTCTCAAGAGGCAGGTCAGGTGGTCTGGTATTCCCATCTCCTGAGGAATTTTCCACAGTTGATTATGATCCACACAGTCAAAGGCTTTGGCATAGTCAATAAAGCAATGTTTTTCTGGAACTCTCTTGCTTTTTCGATGATCCAGCGGATGTTGGCAATTTGATCTCTGGTTCCTCTGCCTTTTCTAAAACCAGCTTGAACATCTGGAAGTTCACAGTTCAAGTATTGCTGAAGCCTGGCTTGGAGAATTTTGAGCATTACTTTACTAGCATGTGAGATGAGTGCAATTGTGTGGTAGTTTGAGCATTCTTTGGCATTGCCTTTCTTTGGGACTGGAATGAAAACTGACCTTTTCCAGTCCTGTGGCCACTGCTGAGTTTTGGGAGAAATATCAATAACTTCAGATATGCAGATGACACCACCCTTATGGCAGAAAGTGAAGAGGAACTAAAAAACCTCTTGGTGAAAGTGAAAGAGGAGAGTAAAAAAGTTGGCTTAAAGCTCAAC
This sequence comes from Bubalus bubalis, assembly GCF_019923935.1. Lineage (NCBI taxonomy): Eukaryota > Metazoa > Chordata > Mammalia > Artiodactyla > Bovidae > Bubalus > Bubalus bubalis. Next base: position 136,204,687 of record NC_059159.1, read on the forward strand.
ATTCAGAAAACTAACATCATGGCATCTGGTCCCATCACTTCATGGGAAATAGATGGGGAAACAGTGCCAGACTTTATTTTGGGGGGCTCCAA